>NC_044036.1:101717420-102030515 GCF_901765095.1 Microcaecilia unicolor | reverse complement strand
GGGTTCTTTGAAGGCTACAAAATCTTTTATCAAACCAACATATGAATTTTCCAAAGGCAGCTGCTCATGAGGTGCCAAAATTTTATAGGATCCCTTCTTCCATTTATCCATGGTGCACTGTGGGCCATTTGCTTTTTCTATCAATTTTCACAATCAAGATTACTACTACTACTACTTAACATTTCTAGAGCGCTACTAGGGTTACGCAGCGCTGTACAATTTAACAAAGAGAGACAGTCCCTGCTCAAAGAGCTTACAATCTAATAGATTAAAAAGAAAAGACCATAACTAGGATTACAATATTTGGAAAGAAATTTTTTGAGTCCTGCCCTCCATTTGTAGAGCTCAAATTCATCAGCTTAAACAGTGACTAGAGAAGGACTCTTTCGAGAATTGGACAGTAGCAATAGAAACACCACAAAGAAAAATGCAGTACACTACCTGTTGTTAGTGTCCCATGTTTTATGTTTTGACATAAAGATTCCACCTGTTGATGTCTTGTAACATGGTGCATAAGGAACACCATTAATTTCTTCAACATATGTGTGTCTGGAAAAGCTGGTCACATTACTAAAACCATGATACTGAGACAGAATTCTTTAAGCCCTAGGTAAAGTCAATTTCCTAATACAAGCCCACTTTTATGGAAGATCACTACAGGTAGGTTTATTACTAAATAAACTCTACAAATGAGTGTTCATGACACACGTTTGTTGGTGCAAACATTTAAATGAGTTATAAACTGCAAGAGGAACAGTTGAACAGCTTGGATTATGTTCTACTCATTCAACTTTTTAAAACGATATAATCTGACATAATCAATAGGTAGAACAATGATTTTGATCAATTTCTACTGTTAGAAATATGCAATCTGTCCCTAAAATCGAGTGTAATACCGGAAGACTGGAGGGTAGCCAATGTTACTCCGATTTTTAAGAAGGGTTCCAGAGGAGATCCGGGAAATTATAGACCGGTGAGTCTGACGTCGGTGCCGGGCAAGATGGTGGAGGCTATTATTAAGAATAAAATTGCAGAGCATATACAAAAACATGGACTGATGAGACAAAGTCAGCACGGATTTAGTGAAGGGAAGTCTTGCCTCACCAATCTAATGCATTTTTTTGAGGGGGTAAGCAAACATGTGGACAATGGGGAGCCGGTTGATATTGTATATCTGGATTTTCAGAAGGCGTTTGACAAAGTGCCGCACGAAAGACTCCTGAAGAAATTGCAGAGTCATGGAATCGGAGGTAGGGTATTATTATGGATTAAGAACTGGTTGAAAGATAGGAAGCAGAGAGTAGGATTGCGTGGCCAGTATTCTCAGTGGAGGAGGGTAGTTAGTGGGGTCCCGCAGGGGTCTGTGCTGGGTCCGTTGCTTTTTAATGTATTTATAAATGACCTAGAGATGGGAATAACTAGTGAGGTAATTAAATTCGCCGACGACACAAAATTATTCAGGGTCGTCAAGTCGCAGGAGGAATGTGAACGATTACAGGAGGACCTTGCGAGACTGGGAGAATGGGCGTGCAAGTGGCAGATGAAGTTCAATGTTGACAAGTGCAAAGTGATGCATGTGGGTAAGAGGAACCCGAATTATAGCTACGTCTTGCAAGGTTCCGCGTTAGGAGTTACGGATCAAGAAAGGGATCTGGGTGTCGTCGTCGATGATACGCTGAAACCTTCTGCTCAGTGTGCTGCTGCGGCTAGGAAAGCGAATAGAATGTTGGGTGTTATTAAGAAGGGTATGGAGTCCAGGTGTGCGGATGTTATAATGCCGTTGTATCGCTCCATGGTGCGACCGCACCTGGAGTATTGTGTTCAGTACTGGTCTCCGTATCTCAAAAAAGATATAGTAGAATTGGAAAAGGTACAGCGAAGGGCGACGAAAATGATAGTGGGGATGGGACGACTTTCCTATGAAGAGAGGCTGAGAAGGCTAGGGCTTTTCAGCTTGGAGAAGAGACGGCTGAGGGGAGATATGATAGAAGTGTATAAAATAATGAGTGGAATGGATCGGGTGGATGTGAAGCGACTGTTCACGCTATCCAAAAATACTAGGACTAGAGGGCATGAGTTGAAGCTACAGTGTGGTAAATTTAAAACGAATCGGAGAAAATTTTTCTTCACCCAACGTGTAATTAGACTCTGGAATTCATTGCCGGAGAACGTGGTACGGGCGGTTAGCTTGACGGAGTTTAAAAAGGGGTTAGATAGATTCCTAAAGGACAAGTCCATAGACCGCTATTAAATGGACTGGAAAAATTCCTCATTTTTAGGTACAACTTGTCTGGAATGTTTTTACGTTTGGGGAGCGTGCCAGGTGCCCTTGACCTGGATTGGCCACTGTCGGTGACAGGATGCTGGGCTAGATGGACCTTTGGTCTTTCCCAGTATGGCACTACTTATGTACTTATGTACTTATGATTTCACTGAGAAACCATCTCAGAAAGATGATGGATGATTTCAATATATTTTTAACAGCTTCTTTACAAACTTTAATCAAATTTATATATATATATATAGGGGAAGGAGAAACATTTGGTCAGTAGGAGTCGTTTTGAACAGAGAGCTGAATGTGGTAGAAACAATTAAGGATTGTGCATGACCAACTATTATTCATCACTAAATAGGGTAGGAATATGTCAGGAGTTGTACTGGGGGAAGATTTCTCTTGGGTTTGGGAGCCATTTGGTATATTTGCCCATTTTGGTTATATATATAAAAGCTCATGAATAAGAAAATACATTGGATCTCAGAGCAGGGAGGCTTCCAGTTGCTGCCTCACTAACCCCAATGTCCTTCACCTCAAAAGCCTCACCCTACAGGCCTTTCCAAACATTTATTGCTCACACAAAGAAAAAAGTGCTTCCTTATGTCTGCTCTAAATTTATGTTTTTTTTAGCATTTATTTAAGGATCCATGCAGTATGTGCAGAGCTAAAATAAGTAACCTCAGTATTCCACAATTAGATTCTAACCATGTGTGTCTGTGTTTTGTGTAAGTGTTATAGATTGTTTTTCATTTTTTTATTTTTGAAGTCGGTCTGTGATTCATTCTCTTTCATCTATTATTAACTTCAGATCTCTGTGTGCTGGGTTACTTTTCGGTTGCACAAAGAAGTGGCAAGATGTCTATAACCAGGAGGAATGTTTGTCTTTGGAAAAAAAATGGAAATAGTTCACATCAATTTTTTCAAAGAAAAGTGATGATACCAGAGTGTCTTTAAGGGAGGGACCTGCTTCCTAGAGAGTTGGGAATTCCTGAGAAGCATACACTTGTATTTCGGAGCATTGCATACTTAAAAGCCAAGCTTTTCTGAATTTATACATTTTTAGTTTTTTGTGTTTGGATTGATTCATAGATTTTAAACTGCTCTCTTACCTCTGTGTCCCTATTTCTTAATATCTTCCTTGCTAATCTGCTGACTTTACCTCCATTTATCCTATACAGGAGAAAAATCTCTTCCTTTCCTCTCGCTTGCAGAGCTGCTGCCTACTGTAAGTTGCTGAAGGAAAAGATAATTAACTTTCTAGAATCCAATAGGTTGCAGGTTCCAAGGCAACATGGCTTTACCAAAGGAAAATCCTGCCAATTGAATCTGATAGATTTCTTTGACTGGGTGACCAAAGAACTGAATAAATGGCATATGCTAGATATAATCTACTTGGATTTCAGCAAAGGCTTTGATATGGTTCCTTACAGAAGTCTCATGAGTGAGCTGAAGGGCTGAACTTAGGACCCAAAGTAGTGAACAGGATTGGAAACTTGTTGACCAACAGGTGACAGAGGGTGGTGGTAAATGGATTCCACTCGGATGAAAGGAAGGTGAGTAGTGGAGTGCCTCAGGGGTCGGTAATGGGTCTAATTCTATTTAATATATTTGTGAGAAATATTGCGAAGGGTTGATCTAAACTGCTTTTTTCAGTTTTGGCCAAAACCAAAACAGCTACCAAAACTGTCTAACCACTTTCGGCCAAAACCAAAACTGCTGCTGAAACTTATTGCCTGGTTTCGGCCAAAGCTGAATTTTGGTTATCTGAATGTGAACCAGTAAGGCCCACTGGGGATTGTCAGAGTTTGGCGTTGGCAGCCCTCTGTTAAACCCATAGGAGATTATTACCCTCCAGTCCCGGGAGCTGTAACACTTGCTGACAACTGGAAGAGCCACTATAACAAAGAATGCTCAATAAGTCTGAGATGTTTAGGTTCCCAAGTCAATGCAGATCATGATGTAGTTAAATATCCTCCAAAACAGGACCTTTGTGAGAATGTGTAAAAAGAAAATCATGATTATCAGCTTTTTATGATTACTCAAATTGTGCATATATAAAGAGAAAATAGCATTGAGGTGTTTCCTGTTTTGTATTTAGTTAAAAGACAAGCATGATATAGATTCTTACTAACATAGGGTAAAGGAGTCCAGACACTGATCTATACTGTGGACATTATACCAGCCTGATGCACAATCAAAAATAAAGTAGCACATTGATGTTATTGAATACGAGAACTATATGCTCGTAAAAATTACACTCGAGCAATACATTTCTCAATTATTTTCTAATATATAAAACCCAGTACTACTCAGGCTATCAGACTCGGTTTCTATATAACCAGAATATATAGACAGTCTGAATAATGATCACTCTGACTTAATCAGTGGAGGGAAAGACTTCAGCAATGTCAGTGCCTATGTGAAATCGGGCTACTGATGTTTCCATCATCAGTTTATAAAAACCTCCACCCTCCTTTTATTTCTAATAGCTGAAAAGTTTCTTATTTGTATTTAATTTTGATTATTTTTATCACTATTGAAACTCTCTGCTAACAAGTACTTAAATGGTGACTTAGCTTAATATTGGCAACACTCTACGGAGTTTCTCCATTTCATTCTGCTGCTTCCTCTAATGTTATTTTCTTGAAACTTACCAATGTCAATGTCACCACTACTTCTTTAACCTGAGTTTTCCAAATGGCACGTCATTTTAAAGTAGACACCGATGTAATTACCCTATGAGCATCTACTTCCGGTTATATTAGACTATACCCAAACGATTACATTGGTCCACAGTACTGGCATGGAAATAGGAGTGATATCCCTCTCCATATCTGCACAAACCATTTATTAGATTACTTGAATGTGATGTTCAAGCTGTTCAAAAAGCATATTCAAACTCTTCAAAAGAATGCTCTCCGATCTAAATTAACCCCTGGTTGCAAAGTATTTAACTTAAAAATCCATTTTTGTTTTTGTTATAATAGAAGTTTCCCCGCCCACCTCTTTTTTGTTCCCCTGTGAGATCAATAATATGAGATCAATAATGAAGCATTTTAAATCTTCAAAAGCATGTGGTATAGTCATATAGTGAGTCATCAATGGAGCTTCTTGTTTGTTGTGTAATATACAAAACCTGTGTTCATTCATTCTTGTTTTAAATGGCCAAGTGTTTTTGCCCATATATAGTTTATTGTAACCAGGGTTAAGAAAAAGTAAAAATAAATGTACTTACCTGGGTCTCTGGGGCTGCGATTTTGTGGGGCACGTCTTTGGGGCCATAGCGAGGAGGTCCAAGGGATCCCCATGTGTTGGGCCGGTCTTGGGGAGAGGTCGCGTTGCAGCAGCGCTGCTGGGGCCGCTCGATGGTGTTGGGGCTGATGGTAGGCTCATTCGTGTAGGGGGAATACGGGCAGTTTTTGTTTGGGCCGGTGAGTGGTGAACCAGGACAGGTTTGGTGTCCCGGTGGCGAGGCAAGGAGTGTTGGCGTCTGCCGCGAGCGAGCGGGGCGCTGAAGAGGTGGAGGAGCTCTGTTCTGGGAGGAGGGAGCAGCGCCGTCATTTTTAGATGGGGGTAGCGAGCGGGGCCTGCCTGGCCAGAGGGAGGAGCGCGACAGGTGTGACGGGGGTGCGCGCACGCGCACGAACTGTTTTTGGGCGGGAGCTCCGGTGAAGCCTACAAGCCTGGGCCTCGATTTTTAAGCCGGAGCTCCAGAAGAATCGCGGTTTTCGGGGCAATTTTTCTAATCGCTCCGGTGAGTGGTGAACCAGGACAGGTTTGGTGTCCCGGTGGCGAGGCAAGGAGTGTTGGCGTCTGCCGCGAGCGAGCGGGGCGCTGAAGAGGTGGAGGAGCTCTGTTCTGGAAGGAGGGAGCAGCGCCGTCATTTTTAGATGGGGGTAGCGAGCGGGGCCTGCCTGGCCAGAGGGAGGAGCGCTACAGGTGTGACGGGGGTGCGCGCACGCGCACGAACTGTTTTTGGGCGGGAGCTCCGGTGAGGCCTACAAGCCTGGGCCTCGATTTTTAAGCCGGAGCTCCAGAAGAATCGCGGTTTTCGGGGCAATTTTTCTAATCGCTCCGTTTTTGCCCCAGGACGTGCGGGACCGGAACCGAGGGCAGGCATCGAGTGTGGAGAAAATCGACTACAAGGTAAGGGGTTTTAAAACCCCAAAATTTGATTGGTTAATTTTTAATTTGCATAAATTGTGTTTTTTATTTTTAAAAAATTGGGAGTTTGACGGATTGGAAATTTTTTTGCATATTTGGGATCGGGGTATTTTTGTTTATTTTTGTGGGGGGGTTACATTTTAAATTTTAATATTTTTTGGGGGTGTTCTGGAGTAGTGTGAGTTTTAAGGGGTTAATTACATTGTAAAATTTTAAATTCGACGTAGCAGGTAGAGGAGAGGGGTATTGAATTTTTAAAATGGGTTTCAAATTATTTTGGGATTTTTGAGGGGGGTTTAGGAGAGATAATTGCGGGCGGACTGTAAAAATTGGTATTTTAAAACTTTAAAAGCAGGATTTAATAGGGAATGGGAAGTTTAATTGGTTTGGAAATTTTGGGGTGATTTGGATATAGTTTTATAGGGTTTTTATTTAATTTTATTATTTTTCCATTAGTTTCTATGGGGTTAAAATGGGGATTTTGCACTGCTGGCCAGAATTCCGCTGGTCAGCAGTGGAAATTAGAATGTTGGTACTAGTCAGGGATTGGCTGAAAAGGTCTTGGAACTCAAGCCAAGGCTGGTTTGGAAGGCAAGCCAAGGCTGGTTACCAAGGCAACCGGGGAGTGGGCAGTTGGTCAGAGTGAGATTGATGGTCAGAGAGAGTGGAGGTGCTGGTAGTGAGAGGAGGGTTTTAATGATAAAAGTTAGGATATTGGGAAAAGTTTCTGGTGATTGATGGTGAATGAAAGTGAGGTGTGTAAGGAAGGTGTGATTTATAGAATAAGTTTTAAAATTTTATTAGAATAGGGTGAATGTATGAATATGGTAGGAGTTAAGAGGAATTTGATAAGAGAGGGTTATTAGTGTAATAGTATTAGTAGCTTAAGGAATATTTGGGAAAGGGTTTGGGAATAAATTTAAAGTTTAATTCAATGGAAGTAGAGTTATAGCTTAAGGGGGGTAGTGAGTTGAAATAAGAGTTTGAATAAGTGTAATAAAAGAATTGTGTGGGAGTGATTGTGTGAAAGAGACAATCAATCTTTCTCACCACAAGTTCAGGGAAAAAAAACTAAAGTTTAGACCTGGAAGATAGGGAACATTTAATTAATTTTATTTTTGAAGAATAGTTGGCCACAGTTTTTCATATACCACTCCTTAGCTAAACTGGTTTCAGTTCAACCCAGGAAGAGAGGGTTTTGCCCCCATTTCGTTTTGTTAAGGAAAGGTTTAGAATGAAGACTTCACAGAAACAAAGCATCTGTTGACAACGGGCCCCCACGCAAGAAAGACGGCGACAAGAACGGAGAGTGAACCAACGACAGCTAAGTGACATTCTGGGACACAAAAAGTGATTAGAAGTAAAGAGAGAAAGACTAATAGGGAAGAAAAAAAAACAATACTTACCTTATTTCCTTGGTGAGAGGGGTGACCTGCTTACGGATACCTGAAAAGAGAAAAGGAAACACCAAAGAATCAAATTCAGGGAAATACTCACAGAGAGAGAGAAAATACAGAGAATATTTGGGTTTGTTAAGGTTATTTTATACTTATCTGATTTTGGGGTATGTCCTGACGAAAGTGAACCTAAAAGAGGTACAAAAATAAGTAAGATATCACAGCAAAAGAGTTAATCTGCACATTGTCTTACAATTATTATTTACTTTAAATGTTATAATATTTGTTACAGTAATTTCTAAAATTAAAGTTTGTTTTAATGTTTAAAACTTTAATATTGTGGTGGTTTTAGTTAATTTGGTTAAGTATCCAATTTAGTTTATTTTTCCTCCCACATCTTTTTGAAAGGGTGGGACGAGGTTAGTATTCCTGCACCATCCCCTGAGCTCCGTGTGGTACCCAACATTAGCCACGACTACTAACAACAGGTGTTGGGTAAACCTTCACAGATACAACGGAGCGCAGGAGGGTGGTGACATTATGACAAGGGCATTCAATGGCATATACTACAAACTTGCTGTTGCAATTAGTGCAATGTCTCAATATTGTTCCAAATGTACATAAAAGTTTGCAAAATCCACCAGGGCACCCAATAGTGTCTTCACAAAGATCATTATTAGAACCAATATCCAAATACATAGACCATTGTTGAAACCATTAGTAGTCAGCTCTACTCTCAAAATGGCTGCTGTGACCTCTGCTGTGCAGTCATGGCAACCATTTTGAGAGAAAAACCAGCATGGGCAGGAGTGACTTGGGGATCACTCCTGCTCTAATTACACCACTAGACTGTCAAGGATTATAAGAAAGGCCCAAGGGGTGAAACTCCTGTTTGGGGGGGGGGGGGGGGAGGGAAACAAACAGGACAAAGCATAAGTTATTTGCTTCCACCGAAAACACATAGTAACATAGTAAATGATGGCAGAAAAAGACCTGCATGGTCCATCCAGTCTGCCCAACAAGATAAACTCATATGTGCTACTTTTTGTGTATACCCTACTTTGATTTGTACCTGTCCTCTTCAGGGCACAGACCGTATAAGTCTGCCCAGCACTATCCCCGCCTTCCAACCACCAGCCCCGCCTCCCACCACCGGCTCTGGCACAGACCGTATAAGTCTGCCAAGCACTATCCCCGCCTCCCGCCACCGGCTCTGCCACCCAATCTCGGCTAAGCTCCTTAGGATCCATTCCTAAGGTCAGTTTTGGCCAAAACCATGGCCATAGTCTTTGGCCAAAACCAGACAGAAAAAGGATTTGGGGCCAGTTTTGGCACTTTAACCAAAACTGAAATTCTCAACCTCTAATTAGAAGGAAAAGTTTGCTTTTTTGCAGATGACATAAAGATAGCCAATAGAGTGGTAACCTGGAGGGGTCCACAACTTCCACAGAAGAAGCAAGCACAAACCAAGGGGTGAAAGCAGAACAAAGTCCAAATGACCAGCGCAAACAAGGAGTAAGAGTGTCCAAAATGTTTATTCACAAAAAGTCAACTGACCCAAAAGACCCTACATGGGCCATGTTTAGGCAACAAGCCTTCTTCAGGGGTCAAAATGTTTGAAATTAAACAGCATTGCAGAGAGTATGAAACCCATAAGAATGCAAGAGCATAATGCACTGTGTGCGGAAGTGAGCAGTCTTTCCAAGGGAGAACAAAATTTAATGAAAGTGGTGCAAACACACCACATAATATTCCTTGAAGTGCTAAAAAGGTCTTTATTATCAACATGGCGACTTAAGTTGCATGTGCAAATCCAGTTGTATTCTGGATTTGCGCATGCAACTTAGTTAACAAGCCAATCAGCGCTAATAATTGCCAGTTAAGCACTTATTGACACTAATTGGCATTAATTAGAATTTACATGCACAGCTGTTTAATCATATTCTGTAATGAGATGTGCGTGAATTCTAAGTTGCATAGTTGAAAAGGGGGCATGGCCAAGGGCATGTCGTGGCATTTCTAAAATCTATGCACATTGTTATAGAATACACCCAGTCTGTGCCTAATTTAGTTGCTGGCATTTACACCAAATTTTACTTGGCGTAACTGCCCACGATTATATTTCATCATACAGACGGGCGCTCAGTGTAGTCTATAAAATGCATAAAAATTTAGGCTTGTTCTATACAGTGCACCTAAATTTAGGCATACTTTATACAATACGCCTTGGTGGGTTTTTTTGGTGCCGAGTTTCTTAGATGTAATATATAGAAATTAGGGTCCCTTTTACCGGTGCTGGGGTCGGTGTGTGCTTTACACGCTTGCCGCCTTTTACTGCAGCTGGTAAAAGGGAAGTCTCACTTTCCTACAGGAAATGGCTGTGTGGCAAGTAAAGTACTTACCATGCAGCCATTTTGAGGGGGGGGGGAGCAGGGCTCCCGCGTTAACCCAGTGGTAACCGGGCAGTGATTACCGCAGGGTACACTCTAGAGCTACAAAAATAAATACCACGGTATTAAGGTTTGGATCTATCCGGACGTAACAAAAATGACTCAACAAAAAAGAAAACAATTTCTTGCTTTGAAACAAAAAACTATAGAAATTGGAGCCACTTTTTTTTAGCATACCCATGCAAGTGTGTAGTGAAACTGGGTCAAACAAAATACAATTTCTTTTCACCGGAACAGCTTAAAGTGTTTCTAGAAGTTAAAACAGTGAAATAAGTTAATTCTGGAATCAACAGCCTTTACTGCATTTAAACATGTGTGCCTTTTAGGACTAGTTTAATTTGATTAATGCCTGTATAACTTCTCTAACTCTTTTCCCTCACGTAACTACTGGGGTCTAAGAAAGGTTAAATATTTATTTGTAATTGTACTCATTATAATTTTCTTATTTTTCCTCTTTATGACAGAAATGTAAATAACTTTTATTTGAATGAGAATGTTACAAATTCTTAATCTAAGTATTTCTTTACCTGTATTGCTATAACAAGGTTATCCTTGTGAATTATAATTAAAATTATAAATAAAGATTTTAAAAAAAAATACATTTTTATAGCGCCAGAAATGACAGTGCGCTAGGGGAGGGAAGTACCACCAGGCTGCTGTGGTAGCCCAGCACTGTATAGCGAGCGGTAAGCCTGCATTGAGTTTACCGCTGCTTAGTAAAAGGAGCTCTTAGTCCATTATAACAGGTTGCCTAGATAAAAGACAAAGCAGGCATCTCTTTGAGAGTTATTCTGTAAAGACAACACAGGTGTATATGTACCTTTTATAAAAATAGGCTCACAAATGCCACAGAAATGGTGGTTAAAATTCATCCACCTGTAATTACACCTGCACCAGAGCAGGCATAAAATACATGACTATGCCCCTAAACACATCTACACACATGGAGGTAGATTCTGTAAATGGTGCACAGAAACTGAGCTCAGTGCTCAGTTCTATAACGGCAATTACACGCATACTTGCTTTTATAGACTAGTGACTACGGGAGAAATTCTATTTATGGTGCCTTAAAAATCATCGCTGTACCCATAGGCGGTCGGTGGCCCAACTGTTTGGGGAGGCTAAAGGGGGTGGGGTTAGGGGGTGGGGCCAGGGGTGGAGCTTAAATCCATAATTGTCTGATAACACACAGAAAAAAAATAAAAATAAAAGTCACAATTAATACCTTTTATTAAATTTAGATATTAGATATGTATGTCAAAGAATAAAGTGGTTGCTCAAAGCATATACTAACCACAATCGCTCAACTGCAAAACACTATGCACAACTTTGTGCAAAAACACACTCAGAACCTTACTGTACCATAAATATTACACTGGGCAGAACTTAATCTCTCTATATAAAACGCACCTCCAACGTTCTAATGAAGCCTCTCTTAGCAAAGTGAAGGGGGTGAGATCGCATTGTGTCTGCCCCGCCCATGCGTCAAACGTGATGACGTCGAGGGCGGAGCAATGACACTCAACCAATCGCATCGCTCGGCAGCGAAGCGTCAGGGAAGGAGGCGGCGCTCCCGACGTCTAGCCTTCCCTTCCATGTGTTCCGCCTTCTTCTGACGTCAAGGATGACGTCAAAAGAAGGCGGAACACAGCGAAGGGAAACCTACACGTCGGGAGCACCGCCTCCTTCCCTGACGCTTCGCTGCCGGAACCGCCACGGAGGTAAATTTAAAAACAAGAAAAAAACAAAAACACGCATGTTGGGGGGAGAGAAGAGGGTGGCCAGTAAAGTACAACAATGGGAGCGGGAGGGCAGGGGAGAAACGACAGCATGGATGCGAAGGGGGGGGGGGGAGAAGAGGGCGGGGCACTGAGCGAAGAGAAGCGCTTTTACTGGGAGCGCTTTCACTGACGCTGTCTGTTGCTGCGTTGCCGGACTGAAGGTAAATTAAAAAAAAAAAAAGGAAACGGAGCTTGGGGGAAAGAGGGCGGGCAGTTGGGACGAGCGTCGTCATCGTTGTCATCAGGATCCGATCTTCGGCTGGGGAGGCTTAGCCTCCCCAAGCCTCCAATACCGGGCGCCTATGGCTGTACCCCTCCAAAGGGACACCACCTTGTAGTGGTGGAGGGGCTTCTGTGTTTCAATGACTCAGAGGGCTATGCTGAAGGGTTACCCATATCAGACAGGCCTCTAAGGAGAAACCAGACAAAGTGTCCCAAACTGGGAGAGTGGTAAGATGGCGATCTAAAGTTCGTATGCCCAACAGCCCAGCTGCCCTCTGAAGTTTTGTCTTCTTTACCTAAATTTCCTCTCTGCAATTGCAGTTACCTTAACTGAGAGGAAGGGGACAACCGGCGGCCAGCCGCCGATGGCCAGCGTTTTGCCCCCTGAGCAGCAAGTGCGGGACCGCTGCGCGACAAACTGCCTACAGATGAAAGGGTTGGCGAGTCCTTTGATTAGTGCTGGTGAAGGAGCATCGATGCTCTTGGACCTAGAAAAAACAACTCCGCTCCTGAATTATTAAACCACCATGTCCAAAGGAGTGGAGGTGTGAGTTAGAGGCATATGCTGAAATGGAGGACATTTACAGCAGAACCCGAATTGGCGGAACCACTCCTAAACACCTAAGAGAAATCAGCTGGTGAAATGAGTCCAATGAGACATTAAAAGCAAGTCTACAGAAATTACCTTTGAGGAGAGATTTAAATCGGGGGGGGGGGGGGGGGGGGGGGGGAGACTGTTCAGAACTGAGGGGATGGGGAAGGTCATTCCAAAGTTTAGGGGCTAGGAAAAAGAATGCAGTAGAACGAGTGGAATTATAGTGAGCAAATTTTGGGGAGGGAATAACTGTGCATTGTGGGAACGGAGGGAATGGGTGGGCATGTAGGGGATGATAACAGAAGAGAGGTAGGAAGGGGAACCAGTGTGTAGAACCTTGTGGGAAAGAATCTTAAACCAAGACCTTAAAGAGACGGGTAGCCAATGTAATTTGGGAGAACAGTGACTAAGGGAAGTTGCACGCAACTGAAAATTGGTGCCAATTAGCACCAATTAACACAAATTACAGTCAAGAATTGGCTGTTAACTCTAATGAACAGTCAATTATTGAATTAAATTGCACATGGAACTGACTCTATTTTCTAACAGAGTGTGCAAATTTGGGCGCTAAGGGGTGAATTCTATACATCTTATGGTTTATACAATAGTGCTTAAGTCCTGGGGACACGTGTAAATTTATGCATCCATTTGCACCAACAAAAACGTGTGCAAATGTCCCGCCTAAACTTACACGTGGCAACCCCTTATTCTATAATTCCCTGTGTAACCCGAACCCGTGCCCATGATCGGCCCCCAACTACCCTTGACTCTCCCATTTCTGTGCCCCCTTTTTCAAGATGCACGTAAAATTTAGGCATGGATCACACACCTAAATTTATACACATACATCTTGATTCCAATTAGCGCTAATAATTGCTTGTTAAAAAGCCAATTATTGGCACGAATTGGCTCGTTATTCAATTAAATTACATGCACAAATTTTGGCGACTTTTATAGATTTAGGAGGTGTGTATTAATTTTTGCACAATATTTTATAGAATTAGAAGGATGCTGTATGAAAGTATTACGTTCTTGTCTCCATGCATACTTTCTAGTGTAGCGGTTCCCAAACTGTGCACCACAGCGAACTCTCAGGGGTGCCGTGGCAAATCCTGAACTCCCTCCTGCTACCAACTGAACCTCTACTGCTCCCTCATTATGTCTCTCTTTCTCTTCCCTTCCCCCTGCCTCACGAGTCCTGCATCTCTCCTTCTCCCTTCCACCGACTCTCCTTCATAGCCCCAGGCCCCTATACCTCGCTGGTAGCGGCAATTGACAGTTTTCCACCAGCGTTGGAGCCTGCCCTCTTCTCTGGAGCATCCTGCCTACTTTGATGCAACTTCCTGTTATCCACATAGGCAGGACACACCTGAGAAGAGGCCCCCGACGCTGACGGAAAACTTTCTTAATCACCGCCGCTGCTGGAGAGGTACAGGGGCCTGGGGCTATGGAGGAGAGTTGGTGAGAGGGAGAGATGCAGGGCTCACTGGGAGGGGGGATCAGGGGCGTAGCCAGACACCTAATTTTGAGTGGTCTCTCCTTCTCTCACCTGCATGCCATATGGTCTCTCAAACAATTCCCGTCTCCCGCACACTTTTTAAACAGCAGATTTTCACTGGCAGTGAGCAGCAGCTAATACACACTGCTCATGTTGGCCCCACAGCCCTCCCACTGATGTAACTTCCTATTTCAGTATAGGCTGGAATACGTCAGAGGGAAGGCTGTGGGGCTGGTGCAAGAAGTATGCATCAGTCGCTGCTTGCTGCAGGCGAAGATCTGCTATTTACAAGGTATGCAGGAGGGACAGTTGTTGGGAGTTTTCAGATGGTGGGGCTTGGGAATCCCTGCCAGTTACTGGGTGGGCCTGAGCCCAAAGTGGGTGGGCTTTGGCTCACCCGGGCCCACCCTTGGCTACGCCACTGGGGGATACCCCCCCCCCCCCCCCAGGATTGCTCCAGGTGAAGGTGAGCAGTGGAAAAAATGCAGGGATAGGGCAGTAGAGAACTGTCTGGGGTGGAGACCTATGTGGCTTGTGAGCGGGACGGCGGAGACCTATATGGCCGGCGGAGGGGGAGGGTGCCATGAAAAATTGCTCAGACACTAAGGGTGCTGTGAACCAAAAAGGTTTGGGAACCACTATTCTAGTGCATAGTCATGCAATTTTATAAAAGCCCTTTCTGCTCATAAAACAGGGTTCACCCATTGGAGAACTTCTTAAAATTATCTCCTTAGAGCTGAAAACTAGTACTAAAACACTTAACTTTCATACCCCAACCTAACTCTACCCTGCCAGGACCAACCACTTTTTCGGTGGCTAAATTTAGGCACACGCTTGGGTAAACTTTCAGCCAGTCTGATCTAGCTCTGTAGTCAGAGCCTTTTAAAAAGTGACCCCTCAGCTATACTGTAAATTCATTTTTTACAATAACAAAGAATTCATTTTATGTGATGCCCATAAAGTAAGCAGCTCCACCGTGAATAGTAGTGCTGTGCATCTGCCTGGTTCAGAGTCTATACAATAGGGATATTCATCTTTTCAGAGGAGTGGCAGCTAATGATAGATCACTTTGGAGTCCTGTGTTTTCAGAAAGTCATTCATTCTCTCCGTGTAATCCAGTTCTTTTGACACTAGTCCTTACACTTTCACAAAAAGGAGCATCCTAGCCAAGAAAAATGAAAATCTTTTTTCTCGATAACTGTACGCAATCCCTATTTTTACATGCTATGTTTGTCCAATGACAATATAAATGCAACAGACCCTTTCACATATTTCTGTTCCTTTCCCTGTTACTACTTGTACATATAACTCTGTACTCCTGCTGCTCATTATGCAAAATCCTGAGTTAAATGATAATACTCCAGACTGGAGTACTATTGCAATTTACATGTTTGGCAGTGGCAATCCATCTGGTCTGCAGATAAATATATAGTTATATGGAGGGTAATCCTGTAAAGGAGAACTAAGAAGGCACCTATTTGGAACCTACTTTTCATTAGACAATACTAGCATTGCAGTGCAAATATGACTCAATGGACCTCTTTCCAGACGCAGACACTAATTTCTTTTGGAAAAGCTTATCATCAATGAGAACCAAACAAACATAAAAAGAAGGGAAAAAAAACCTTCCACAAACCAATCTCCAAGGAAGCTAAAAAGAGTGGAAGGCACCAAGATAAATTACCAGGATGGCCAAAGGCCCAGCTTATTCTAAAATTTCAGGAGACAAATACAGACTCACTTTCGGCCATCCTGATATACTTTGTCTTGGTGCCTTCAACTCTTTTTTGCTTCCATGAATGAGAACCACCACTTGTACCCTAGACCCAATTCCACCTGAATAGATTAAACTGACAAATTTAAGCCTTCTCTCTTTTCTGTTAACTTTGTTAAACTCCAGCCTTACCCAGGGATTCATTCGACCCTCTTGGAAGATTGCAATTCTGAAACCTATTTTAAAGAAACATGGCCTTGACTGCATTCTTCCAGCCCATTTTTGACCAGTCTGTAATCTGTGCTTCCTCTCTAAAATCATAGAAAAAGTGGTCTTTAACCAACCCTACTGGTTTCCAGAAAAGACCTTGGCCCTCCACCCCTAACAATCAGGCTTCAAGACCAGGCCATAGCACCAAGACAGTGATTATATCTATCTTGAGTGAAATACATTACTATTTAGATAAGGGCCAAATAACTTTAGCAATATCACTCAATCTTTCGGAAGCCTTTGATTTGATTGATCACTCTCTACTCTTGTCCTGTTTAAAAACTTTAGGAATCTCTGGGTCAGTACTAACTTGGTTTTGCTTATTTCTGACAGATAGATCATTTCGGGTTACTACTCCTTTTGGTGATTCTGCCCCAAGAACGTTTTTTTGCAGCTTACCCCAAGGTTCTATTCTCTCACCTCTACTGTTTAATCTCTTAATATGTCTCTTGGTGACATTAATACAACCTTCTGGTATATCATTTCATTTTTATGCAGATAACATTTTACTGTTACATCACATCGACTCAGAGAATCCCGATATCACTTCTCTCCACATCAGTTTAGATTCTATCGTGTCCTGGCTGACTGATCATTCATTGGTCTTGAATGGGAATAAGAGAGTGGTATGTTAGCTTTCCGGCCACCTCTCATACCCCACTAACACACTTCACCTATTTAGGAATGACATCTTTCCAGTAAATGATTTCTTTTACCTTGGAATTATTTTAGATTGTAAACTCTCTTTTCTTCCTCAAGTATCTGCCCTTTGTAAAACAAGTTGTTTTTTTTTTTTCATTTTACAACAATTGTGTTCTGTATGCTCATTCTTTGACACCTTCCATTCTTTTCTTTTGGCTCTGTCCACAACTCATCTTGATTATTGTAATATTATATATTCTGGTTCCCAGAAAATGGTTTTTAAAAAATTATGAACATTGCAGACTATGACTATTCAACTCCTTGGTCATGCCCACAAATCAGCTCCAATTACTCCTTTGTTAAAAAAAAAGTATCACTCGTTGCCCATTGAGTTCCGAGTACAATTTGAAATCTTCTTACTTGCTTTTAAAGTGTTTCATATGGGCCATCTTTCGTACTTAGGAACCTTAACTACCTCATACTTTTCAGCTCGTACTTTGAGATCACTAAATGACCACTACATGGTCTTACCTGGTCCTCGCTCAGCTAAACTGGAGTCTACTAGGCATAATGCCTTCTGTTTTCTAGCTCCTTCACTCTAGAACTCTCTGCCACTTACAATTCATAGTGAACAGTCCCTCTCATAAAACAAACCAAAGAAAAAAGAAGACTGGAAGGAATGATGCAAAATTGGTTCAATTTATTATCCAACCATAAAACCAATAAAACAGTTGTAAGGGAGCGAGTGACACAGTGCAGGCATCTCTAGATATTCCCTCTCCTGAGGTTACCGTTCAGCCATGCTAGGGCCCAGGGCAGAAAATAAAGAAGGTTCCCCCCCCCCCCCCCACCGATTCCCTCTTCTCCCTTTCTCCCCTCCAATCTCCCCACCTGCCATTGCAATCACACCAACAGACCCTCACCAAATACAGAACAAGTGATCACAAATTAAAAATAAAAATATGTAGACAAAAAATTGAACTGGGAACCTTGGCATATACTGCAGGTTCTAGGTCAGTTTGCACCTAGGACAATTACCACCTAACCAATTCCTTTTTGGGGGGGGGGGGGTAATGCCCTCCCCCCCCCCCCCCACACTCAAATATTACCTTTAACACGCCACACCATACCAAAAAAAATTAAAATAAGCCAAAATCCAAATTAATACAGAGCATAAAATATTATATTTAAAAACTTACACAAAATATTACCAACACATCCATGACACGCAACGACACTCCTCATAAAAAAATACAATGCATAAGAAACCCCCCCCCCAGCAAAACATCAACACAACCCCCCCCCCCCCCCCCCCCAAAATAAAACAAAACCTACATGCCAGTAAGAACTAGCCAGGGGGGAACAGACCTAGGAGGGAATTGTTCACCTTGTGGAAACATCCTAGGAGGGAATTGTCCAGGCAGGAATTGGTGGGTGGCAACTAGCCGGATACCATACTGCAACAGTGGAGAAATAAAAATAGAAATATATGTCTTTTTCTACTGAACACAATAAAGTGACATCCACTATGCACATTTCTCAAGCTATCATATTTCAGTAAAGATTCAAAATAAAATGCCTTTTCTACCTTTGTTGTCTGGTCATTTTATTTTTCCATCATGTTGATCCAGTTTCTCTTTTGAACTTTCCTATCTTTCTGTTATTTCTCCTTCAAGCAGCTGCTGTCCATTTGTCTTTTTCTCCTCTCTTGTTCCATTCCCTCACTTCATTTGCCTCTGACTTATTGGCCTTTCCATTTTAGCTCTTTCCTCTCTTTTTTTTTTCTTTTCTGCTCTCTGTCCACCCAAATTTTATCCTGTCTAACCCCCTTTCCTTTGTTTTACTTTTCAGATACCTGTCAGATTTCCATTTCCTTTTCACCCACTAGTTCTCCTATTCCCCATCTCTCTACTTCCCCAGCCATCCATTCCCTTCAATCTATTCCCCATTACCATATTTCTTTCCCCTGTAATCACCATCCTCCACGTGTTCATATACTTGCCACCCCCTTGGCCTCTCCCACATGGTTCCACCTTTCCCAGTGTCTCTCTCCCTCCACCCTTCTAGCCCAGCATCTGCTCCCTCTCTTCTCCCCGCCCTTCACCCCCTCCCAGCATCTTCCTGTCACTTCTCTCTTTCGTCTTGCCCTCTCTTCCATGATCCAGTGTGGCCAGGATCTCCCCCCATTCCTTCCCTCATGCCCAGCACCCCCTCTCTGTGACCTGTCCCTCCCCATGGCAAGGATCTCTTCCATTCCTTGCCTCATACCCAGCACCCCCTCTCTGTGACCTGCCCCTCCCTGTGGCCAGAATTGTACCCCCACCCCCCGAGCATGCCCTCTCTGTCCAGTCTCTCCCTGTATGTACAATCCTCTCTCATTCCTTTCCTCAAATCTAACATTCCTTCTCTATAAGCTTTTTCTTCCCCCCCCCCACCCAATCTAGCATCTCCTCTTTATTTCTCCACCCTCCGAAGTCTTTATTCCTAACTCTAATGCCCTTACATGATCTAGATCATATTTCTGCCTGCCAAGACATTCACCCCTCCTCCCTCCCCCTCTCTCCCTTCTGCTCTCTTATCTTCCTGTTCACTGCTGCAGTTCCTTTCCCCTGCAACCCTGCTGGACCCGACCTTCATTCATTTTTGCTTGACTCTGGAGTCCAGATCACCCGAAGATCTGTGGAGAGATGTCATCCATTCCAGCTCAGACTGCTGCGTGGGACCAGCCGTATGCCCGCTAACAGCTTTGCAGCGTCCCGACTCCCGAGTCCCACCCCTTAGGCTACAAACTTCCTGTTTCTCTGTGTTGGAAACAGGAGTGGACATCTGTGTCTTAAGGGGTGGGACTTGGAGTTGGAACACTGCGCAGAGCTGTTAGCGGGCATGTGGCTGGTCCCGCGCTGCAGTCTAAAGAATGAATGACATCTCCCCAGTGGATCTTCGGATGCTGCAAATTCGTTGTCTGCTGACATGTGCAGCTGGGAGGATAACTTTGCTGCTGAAGCTGCAACAACAGAGGAGGGACTGATAGTGGCTGGTTTTCTGCTGGGGGGGCCTGGGGTGAAAATGTATGGGCCCAGGCCCACCCATGGCTACGCTCCTGGTATGAGAAGATGCTGGGCACACTCCCAAAAGTTAACATGAAGAGTTTGCAGTTGCACATGCTAATATGGGCAATTAACACTTGGAAACTGCACAACTGTAACACAGCCTAGTAAAAGAAAGTATTAGTATATCTGGCCTTTAGCATTTTGGGGCAATTCTATACAGAACATGTGGTAGGAGCCTATTCTGTAACAGAACCTAGCACCTGGGGTAAGTGTTCAGCTGGCGGCAGAGAGCAATTTTGGGAGAAGCATTAGCCCCGGATATTCAGTACCTGGCCATGTCTGGGCACCAGAACTAAATATTCAGAGCTAATTTTTTACTGCTGGTCACTGAAGTTTATGTGGATTATTGCTGATATTCAGCAGGGACCTGCACAAAATACTTGTATGCAGTGGTGTGCTGGTAAATTTTTAACAACAGGCTCTCTCCCCGGTCCACCAGTGCGCCCCCCCCCCCAAAAAAAAAAAAAAAATTGCAGAGCTGGCTATAGCCGGGGGGGGGGGGGGGGGGGGGCAATGCATTACTCTCTCCAGGAAAAAAAAATTAAATGATCCCAGGTTCCAATCTAATTCATGTTTAATGTGGGATAAAATGCCATAAATAAGTAAATAAATAAATATAAACTTTTAATGTTGAGCACCTGATTCTCAAAGTGAACATATTCCAAACACTATAATGAAAATAAAATGATTTTTTTTCTACCTTTGTTGTCTGGTGACTGTTTTTCTGATCGTGCTGGCCCAGTATCCGATTCTGCTGCTATCTGTCCTCTTAATTCCATTTCCAGGGCTTCCTTTCCATTTATTTCTTTCCTTTCCTCCTTTCTTCTTCATTTCTGGTCCTCAGATTCTGCCTATTTTCTTCATCCATGTGCAGTTTTTCTCCTCTCTTCCTTTTCCCTCATCTCATCTCCTTCCTCACTCTTCTCTCCCCTCCATCCATGTCCAGCATTTCTTCTCTCTCTCCCCTCCTCTCCCCTGCCCTGCATGCACCCATGTCCAGCAGTGACCCTCCTCTCCCCTGCCCTGCATGCACCCATACCCAGCGACCCTCCTCTGCCCTGCCCTGCATGCACCCAGATGTCCAGCAGTGACCCTCCTCTCCCCTGCCCTGCATGCACCCATGTCCAGCAGTGACCCTCCTTTCCTTCCCCCTGCCCTGCATGCACCCATGTCCAGCAGTGACCCTCCTTTCCCCTGCCCTGCATGCACCCATACCCAGTGACCCCCTCCATCCACCCATGCCCAGCAGTGACTCCCTTTTCCCCCCTGCCACCCCCTCCCGAGTTGTTTGGCGAATTCTTCTCATCCCTCCCTCCCGATCTGGTCCCTCACCACCCGCTTGTTCTTTGAATTCTTCGCGGCAGGCAGTCTTGCCTGCCAGCTTCCAGCGCTGACTGTCCCCCGCTGCCGATTCGCACTTCAAAATGGCCGCCGAGACTTCAGCAGAAGTCTCGCGAGGCCGCCTCTGGAATTCTCGGCGGCCATTTTTAAAGCACGAACTGGCAGGGGAGACAGTCAGTGCTGGAAGCAGGCAGGCAAGACTGCCTGCCCCGAAGAATTCAAAAAACAAGCGGGCGGTGAGGCGGATCCAGAGGGAGGGAGGAGGGAGGGAGGAGAGCCAGAGCCGGCTCGTAATTTTCAACAACCGGCTCGCAAGCCGGAAGAAAATTTAACAACCGGCTCTTGCGAGCCGGTGCAAGCCAGCTCCAGCACACCACTGCTTGTATGTAGGCCCCAGCTGAATATCAGTCAGGGCCTGCATAAGAGATGCAGGTGTCCTCTGTTCCCCCCCATACTGGTCCCTCTCCCTTTCTCTCACCCCCAGGACAAGAACTCACCCCTTCCCATTCTTACTCCCCCCCCCCCCCCAGAACATGATGAATTCCCCATGGTGATTCTCCCTTCCGTCTCCCACCCCAACCAAGCAAAATCCCCCTCCTGTCTCCCACCCCCAGGCCCATAGGAACTCCCCCCCCCAAACACACACACTCACAGTAGGCTCCCCCCAGGCCTACCTATAGTCCCCGGTAGTCCAGTGGGGGTGCCGGGAGCAGAAATGAACCCCACTCACTCCTGCCCCTAGCAGCTGTCTCACAAAAATGGCCGCCACAACTTCTAGCAGCAGCCTTGCAGTACTTTCCTGAATATCTTCACCCACATTCCATCCCTCCACTCCTTCCATGTGTATGTCCCCTTTGCAAATATGCTCTATGCAAGGTAGGCATGTATTTGCAGAACAGCGCTTAGGTGGAATATTATAATATTTATGCATATAGACACATATTCAATTCAATTCAAATTAGAGCTTATATACCACTAAAATCCTCTTTCCAGGGTTCAGTGCGGTTTACACCAATAGCTGGAACATTGCATTAGAAGGATAGCAAGAGATCATAAGAACAGGAAGAAATCTGGTCATAAGGAATCAATAGCAGTTCTGGAGATTTCATGAAAGTGGTGTAAGGTGGATCAGGAGTCCATTATAGGGAAGAGAAACATTTTCAGCTTCTTCCTAAAGCTAAGATAGTATATATGCTAGTATTATAAACATTTACATGGGTATCAGGGGCATAAGTGTTGGCGCCTAGTTTATAGAATTGCCTCATTTGGGGGTAATATTATAAAAATGTTTTCATGCAGATACCATATTGTACATGCATAATAGGCCTCTTTATTAAATTGCCCTATGGGTGATAAGAGGGCACATATTTTTATGCAACCTGAGGGTAAGCATTTTTGCAAAGGGGTTTGGGCAGAATACAGACAGAGCCACAAAGTCTGTACATACATATGTAATTAAATAATCTATCTGTACGCTGTAAGAGGCATATGGCTACCAAGTGGGAAATAAAGCTAACTAGGAGGTGCATTTTCAATATGACATCTAATCCGACTTTGAACGTTTTGCGGTAAACGTCCAAAATTCCAGTAGTGAACATAGCTATGTTTGAACGTGAAAAAGTCTTATCTTTTTTTCCCCAACAAATGGACATTTGCTAGATGTTGTTGAGGTCAGTGTGTCTATCTTTTTGGACCATTTTTAAAAAAATCCCGTTCAACTGAAAACCGCACAAAATCAAGCCATTGGGATGTATGGGAGGGGGCAGCATTCTTAATAGACTGGCTACACAGACATCCCAGCAGAGCAGTGGGGAACCCAAGGGAGAACTGCAGTGGACTTCACCCAAAAAAAACAACTCCCAGGTACATATTTCACTATTACCCCTTTATACTGTATGAGTAGCCCTCCAAAACCCACCAAAAACCTACTGTATCCATCTGTACACCACTAAAATAGCCCTTATGGCTGCAGGTGTCACCTATATGTGGGTACAGTAGGTTCTGAAGGGCTCACACTTTCCACACTGACCAATAAGCTACTCCAGGGACCTGCTTTACTGTTCTAATAGGACTGGCCAAAACGTCTGAAGCTGCATAGAAACTTTAGGGGGGGGGGGTAGAAAGAGGGTCAGTGACCACTGGGGGAGTAAGGGGGGGTCATGCCTTAATCCTTCCAGTGGTCATTTGGGGCACCTTTTTGTGACTTAGTCATTAGAAAAACAGATCTAACCTAAAATATCTAGGTTCTAGCCCTGGACATTTTTGCTTTGTTCCATTATGGCAGAAAATCATCCAAGTGGAACGCCCTCTTGTGATTTAGGTACACTTCAGATGAACTTCATAGAAAAACATCTTAAAATAGGTTTTGAAAATAGTGATTTGGACATTTTGGAGAAAAAAAAGTCCAAATGCTGCTTTTTGGAAGTGTTTCTGTTTCAAAAATGAGCCCCTAGATGTACTAAAATGCACTACCATGTTTTATGTTAGTGCTGTTAATGGGTGTTAGTAGTAAAGTAGGTCTTATTGCATAAAATGGAATTTGTAGTAAATAATCTGCACTAATGTGTGTTATCACACAGTACAGTAGCACATTTAAATCTAACCCTAAATTTTGTAATTATAACATAGGAGAAAACCTCAGGGAAAGACCTTTTATAAATCTATACATTGAAAAGAGTGTAAAGAACAATTGTATGGTTTTGTGTGCTGTATATTGATACTGCATGTTTCCATACAGTGAAAATAAATTCTCTTTTTTAATGTTTTATTTTTTTTTCTTATAGAGATGCATGCCATCTTTGGCACTTAGGAGTCCTTTTACTAAGGTGTGCGGAAAAATGGCCTGCGTTAGTGTAGACACGTGTTTTGGGCACATGTAGAATTATTTTTTAGCGCACCTACAAAAAAATGCCTTTTTGTTTTTGTTTTTTTTTTTGCAAAAAATGGAGATGCGGTAAAATGAAAATTGCCATGCGTCCATTTTGGGTCTGAGACCTTACCAAAAGCCATTGACCCAGCGGTAAGGTCTCACGCGGTAACCAAGTGGTAATGGTCTATGTACATCAGAAAATAAAAAATATTTTTCAGATGCGCATGGTGGATGCACGCCAAAATTGAAATTACCACAAGGGACATGCGGTAACCGGGCGCTAACTCCAATTTGCCGTACATTGGGCACGCATAGGCGCCTACACGGCTTAGTAAAAGGGCCCCTTTAATGATGAAACTAATCAGAAGATAAAGTAGGCCTAAACCTTGGATTACTGAAATACATGTGAAGCTCAATTCTGTATACATTGTCTAAGTTGGAAAAAAGACATACAAGTCAGGGCATGCCAAATTCACAGTATATTTTCCAAACGCTTGCTGAATGGTTTGTAGCATAGAAACATTTTCTTTGTTGTAAAGACATGAGCGTCCTATGAAAGCTCTAAGAATGGGGACAATAATAATAGATACAGACGTGTGTGTGTGTGTGTGTGTGTGTGTGTGTGTGTGTGTGTGCGCGCACGCACATCTATGAAGACTGGGAAGGGGATTTTCGATTTAGCTTATACCTTTAACAGTACTAGCTCAAGGTGAGTTAAATTCAAGCACAGTAGGCATTTCCTGTCCCCGCAGGGCTACATGGGTTGAAAGATTTGTGAAAAACACTTCCAAGATATTGGAGTACTGTGTAGAAGGAAATACAGTGCTCCCATATTCTAACTGCATTCCTCCTGACTACTTTCTCTCTCTCTCTTTGTTTACGAAAGGTTTCGTATTTCAGTTTAACTACAACCAACCTCAAATGAAAGTGCATATGAGGAAAGATGGTTTATTTGGTGCAGACAGTCTCTAATCATAGGCAAAATGCAAGATCAACAGGAAAAGGAAGAATGCATCAGATGTTTAAAATAAGCAAAAGATAAAAACTGTTTTTAACTTGGGATATACCATAGTGGTTTTAGATTATGCTGTATCTATAAAGGGACCTATAGGATTTGAAAATTCATACACATCTTTTTTTTTTAGATTTATTTATCAGTTTTAAAATATAAACATCAAGATGTACACTTGAATAAAAGTTGCTAGATAGCATATCAAATTAATCACAAGTATCAAAGAGAAATAATACTTCTAATCAACTACTCAAGCCCTTAAATATACAGGGCTTCTAAAGATCAAACAATATAGGAAGTCTTCTCATTATGAAGCACTGGTACTTAAAGGTCAAGTGAATATTAGAAAAAGAAAACCAAGGCTAAAACTAGCCCTGTACCATTTTGTTACTCAGAAACATTACTAGTTGAAATGGATAAAAGAATATATATATATGCCTGGTTGGTGTCCTGGCATGTCAGGGGGATCAATGCACTACAAATGCTGGCTCCACCCACAGCAAATGGCTTGCATTTGGTCGTTTCTGGATGTCCTTGGTTTCCATTATCGCCGAAGATCAGAAACAACCAAGTCTAGGGACGACCATCTCTAAGGATGACCACATTTCAGGATTTGGACGTCCCTGATCGTATTGTCGAAATGAAAGATGGACGTTCATCTTGTTTCAAAAATACGGGTTTCCCCGCCCCTGGATGGGGACGTTTTGCGAGGACGCCCATATCAAAACATGGACGTCCCTTTCGAAAATGCCCCTCTTTGTGTCTTAGTGATAGGGTGACATAGGAAGATACGAACTTATTTAGATTCTCGTCATAGCTGAGACTTGGAACTGATAAAACGCTGAGTAATAGTCCTAAAATTGCTCAAGAGCTTCTTTATCCTGAGAAAAGACTGCCATCAACTTCAACATTAATGTTTGTACTCTGTACCTAGTCCTTTTGGCTTTAAAATATTGGGCCACAAAATTACCACTCCTTGCATTTTTCATAACGTCTTGCACCATCCCTTTCTCTGATATGCTTGCTCAAGAGCTCCAATCTGCTTTTTCAATTCAGTAAACTCCTGCTTGGCTTGTTTATTCTTGGCAGTTGAAAATGATATAATTATAGCCGTCATGCTCCCCTTGAAAGTATTGCAATAACATAATATAGAAGGTTCATCAACCTTGTTCATCATAAAATGCTTCACCTTCTTGTCTAAAAAGAAAAAAGAAACTCAGAGTTACCAAATAATCCAGAATTGAACTTTCGAAGGGAGGGCTTTAGGTTCTTCTGTATAGATGAGAATCTTAATTGTATATAAACTCCTCTATGGTTGCCAGCTCAAATATACAATATTTAAACAAAAGCACATGATCAATAGTGGAGGAAATATCCTCAGAACACCACCTTCACCTGATTTAAATTTTTAAAGTGAAATTTTTCATGGGGTGATCAAAAAACCTCCACCTAGAATCATTAAAACTCTGTGCTTTGCTTTTATACTGGTGAACCTTAAAAAAGTGACTCATTAAAAAAAGTTTTAAATCAAAACGTGCTTTCAGCAGAAGATCACTGCTGCCACCTGGGTACCCTTGACCTACCAATGCTATTTGCATTTTAGCACCTGTTTGCAGGTTAGTACATTGGCCTCCAGAGTCTATATCTGAAGCAGTAGTGGGTGGAGTGATTTGCCCACAGTCTCGAGAGTCATCAGCAGAATTTGAACCCTGGCTCAAACATAGACGCAGTGGATCTGGGTGAACTTGGGCCTCTCCACTTTAGTTTCAGACCCACCAGCAGCTGGGCTCAACAGAGCTGGTGAGAATCCCCAAGCCCCTCCAGCTGAAGAAATCCAGAGTCTGAATCAGCTCAGAAAGAAGCACAGCAGTTGGTGGCAACACTTGAAGCCACTAATGTTGGTACCATGGGTACCATGAGTATGTTCAGTTCTCATCGAAGTACTTCATGCCCTGTTTCTTCTTTCCTCCAGGGTATACATATTCAGGTCAGCAAGTCTCTCCTCATACCGCACCTGGAGTATTGTGTTCAGTACTGGTCTCCGTATCTCAAAAAAGATATAGTAGAATTGGAAAAGGTACAGCGAAGGGCGACGAAAATGATAGTGGGGATGGGACGACTTTCCTATGAAGAGAGGCTGAGAAGGCTAGGGCTTTTCAGCTTGGAGAAGAGACGGCTGAGGGGAGATATGATAGAAGTGTATAAAATAATGAGTGGAATGGATCGGGTGGATGTGAAGCGACTGTTCACGCTATCCAAAAATACTAGGACTAGAGGGCATGAGTTGAAGCTACAGTGTGGTAAATTTAAAACGAATCGGAGAAAATTTTTCTTCACCCAACGTGTAATTAGACTCTGGAATTCATTGCCGGAGAACGTGGTACGGGCGGTTAGCTTGACGGAGTTTAAAAAGGGGTTAGATAGATTCCTAAAGGACAAGTCCATAGACCGCTATTAAATGGACTGGAAAAATTCCTCATTTTTAGGTACAACTTGTCTGGAATGTTTTTACGTTTGGGGAGCGTGCCAGGTGCCCTTGACCTGGATTGGCCACTGTCGGTGACAGGATGCTGGGCTAGATGGACCTTTGGTCTTTCCCAGTATGGCACTACTTATGTACTTATGTACTATGTACATACCATTCTTGTAGCTTTTCTTTGCACCGCTTCAATTCTTTTTCTTTACTGGGTCTACCCTAACATAAAGGGGTATCAAAATTGGCTCGGCTGGGACTGTCCAGGGCTGGCATCAGGACTGGTGCAGGCAGAGGGCTGACTCTTCTCTGAGAATCACCAGGGAGCGAAGCAGGAAGTGGAATTGCGACATTTGCTGGTGCTACAGGTGGAACAGCAGTTGCACATGCGTGATTAGCTTGCATGTGCAAGGCAGGGAGGTAGCTAGCATCTGTGCGTGTGCACGCATGAATGTGCCAGCTTGTGACAGGGCCGGGAAATTTAATTTTGGGCTGCTCTGCACCTTAATAACCTCATAGCCTGTTTAAAAAGGCATACCCTACCAATCCAACTTAAATGCCTGATCTCTGCAACACAACAAAACTAAAGTACGTAATGGACATAACACAACTCTCCCGCTGTACGATTCCCTAATGTGGCTGTGCCACATGAACTTTACCTACCACAACATCACTTTGTATTTGTTCACACCGGAGTCGGCAAACGCATCTCTGGTACTATGAAAGCCACATTGAGCCTACAAATAGGTGGGAAAATGTGGGATACAAATGTAATAAATAAATAAATGATGACAAGCTTGTGAGTTCAACATTGGGCATTCTCAGCTCAACAGCAGTCAAAGTGTTAGAGGTAAATGTGGCTCAAAGTGCTGTCACTAACTGCCTCACTTCTTCACTTCTCAGCTGACTTGGGCTCTGGATGTCTTCAACTAATGGGGCTTAGGGAGTACCACTAGCTATAGTATTTTGTTTGTTTAAATTGGGGGGTGGAGGGAAGAGCAAAGGGAAAGCAAATAACGTATGTGGGAGAAAGGCAGAGCAAATGGATTGCTCAATGCCTAATGCCCACCCATGTTAATTTGACCACCCCCAAAAATGCCACTGCCCTAGCTATGGAAAGCAACTGTAATATAAGTATGCAAATCAAAAGCATAACTTGAACTGAATGCTTTCTTATACAATCCCCTTAATGCGATGCATTTGTATAATGATGTCATCAGCAACAGTGACCAGGTCTCACTTTTAATAAAATCTTGCTAAAATACAGCGCTTACTTTTGCAATTTCATTTTACAACCTATCCCTCAGAGGAACAGAACTAATTTTGGGGCCCTTTTGCAAAGGGCTTGCCACATGTCAATCCCGAACTACCACTGGGCTACTGCAGGATCCCGGCGGTAGTTCCCACCCCCCACCGTGCCATTTCCAACGCTACAAAAATAATTGAAATCTTGTAGCGCCGGAGCTTACCTGGTGGTAATCAAGCAGTGCCACATGCCTCCCGGTTACTGCTGGGCTTCCCCCAGAAATGGCGGCATGCCATTCCTTGTGATTATTGCACAGCCATTTTTTAAAGCAAAAACATACCTTTTACCCGCTACAGTAAAAGGGGTCCTCTGTGTGTGGCAAACCCACGCGCCAGTACCACCGTGGTCCCCCTTTTACTGCCTCTTGGTAAAAGGGGCCCTTCATCTTCATATGCTCATGGAGGTAGGTAAGGACTTTGCCTCATGTTTCTGAAAACAGTTTTATGTGTTTTTTATGTGCTTGTCTAAGTAATTGCATATATGTATTTTGTGACCTGCTCAGATAAACTTCTCACTGGATGTACAGAATATAAATATTTAAAAATAAATACAATATTCTACTGAAAAGAAGAGGCAAAACAAAATGTAGAGTAATAGGGTTGTGCTGTTGTTTAAAAAAATATATTCTATTTCATTTTCCATCCAAACTGACACCCAAGTGTTAACACAAAGAATCTCTTTTGAGACCATAACAATGGCTCTTATTCACTGATTGAATTTTTTAGTGCACAAAACTCATAAAATAGGACTTAAAGGAGAATTTTCAAACATGGAATTTGGTATAATGAAAATTAAGGAGCTCTGTATCGTTGGGGTGAAATGCCATTTAGTTCTCACATAGACACGTAGCTCAACTACAGTTATTCTTTTGTAAAGTGTTATAGCGCTGCCAGTAAGACGTGATTATAAAGTGCCAAATTTATTATAGCCAATCCATTAAATGAATGTTCAGCCATGGCAGAGCAGAGGAAGAGGGAGAGAAAAAGGGGAGAGGAAATATGGTCTCGAGACGTAGGAGGGAGTAGTTGCCTTCTTCATAAGTTTATGGTGTTATTTTACACAGCAATTTTGAGGATGGAATAAAAGTATAGAGCAAAACATAAATGAATCAGACAAACAAAGAAAGAGAGCATAGAGGGGAGTAACATGCATGGCGTGGCAGGTGCAACCCTGGCCACCTTTTGGGCACCAACAAAAAAGTGGAAAATAAACATCTAGGGGCCATTTTACTAAAGCGCGTAGGCGCCTATGTGCATCCAACATGTGTAAATTTGGAAGTACCGCCCGGCTACTACGTGCCCCGGATGGTAATTCCATTTAGTACATGTGTCCGATATGTGCACCAAAAAATAGTTTTTTTATTTTCTAACACGCAGCGCTAACCGGGCAGTAATCAGCAGTGTACGCGTGCTGATGATTACTGTCCAGTTAACGTGTGAGACCTTACCACCAAATCAATGGGTAAGTTCTCAGGCCCAAAATGGACGCGCGCCAATTTTTATCTTGCTGCAAGTCCATTTTCAGCAAAAAAACAAGGTCTTTTTTGCAAGTGCGCTGAAAAATGGACCTGCACACATCCAAAACACGCACCTACACTAGCGCAAGCCATTTTTCAGCACATCTTAATAAAAGGACCCCCTAGTGCGACAGAACTTCAGATAAATTTGTGAAATTCTCTATATATTAGCATACGGAGGAAAAAGACCTCAATAAACCAAGAGGGGCATTTTTGAAAGAAACGTTCAAGTTGGGATTTGGACATCTTTTTAAAACGTCCAAATCCGGGGGCGGGGGAAAACCGTATTTTTGAAAAAAGATGGATGTCCATCTTTTGTTTCAAAAATACCAAGGACGTCCTTGGATTTGAATGTCCTTAGAGATGGACGTCTTTGACTTTCAGCGATTTTCGAAACCAAAGCTGTCCATATCAAAAACGTCAAAATGCAAGCCATTTCGACATGGGAGGAGCCAGCATTTCTAGTGCACTGGTCCCCCTGACATGCCAGGACACCAACCATGCACCCTAGGGGGCACTGCAGTGGACTTCATAAATTGCTCCCAGGTACATAGCTCTCTTACCGTGTGTGTGATGAGCCCCCCAAACCCACTACCCACAACTGTACACCACTACCATAGCCCTTATGGGTGAAGGGGGCACCTACATGTGGGTACAGTGGGTTTGTGGTGGGTTTTGGAGGGCTCGCTGTTTCCTTCACAAATGTAACAGGTAGGGGGGTATGAGCCTAGGTCCACCTGTCTGAAGTGCACTGCAGTACCCACTAAAACTGCTCCAGGGACCTGCATGCGCTGTCATGGACCTGAGTATGACATCTGAGGCTGGCATAGGGGCTGGCACCAAATATTTTTAAAGATGTTTTTTGAGGGTGGGAGGGGGATAGTGACCACTGGGGGAGTAACGAGAGGTCATCCCCGATTCCCTATGATGGTCATCTGGTCATTTCGGGCACCTTTTTGTGCCTTATTCGTAATAAAAACACGTCCGGGTGAAAACATCCAAGTGTTAGGCACGCCCATGTCCTGCCTTCACCATGCCTCCGACATGCCCCCTTGAAATTTGGATGCCCTTGCGATGGACTTCAGTTAGAGATGTCCAAAATCAAGTTTCGATTATACCGATTTGGACGTCTCTGGGAGATGGACGTCCATGTACTGATTTATGTCAAAAGATGGACGTACATCTCTTTTGAAAATGAGCCTCCAAGTGGTGCTTTTTATTCCAGAAATTATCTGGTATACAGTCACCACGAGTAATATGTCATCATTGGTCAAAAAACCTCCGATTCTTTTTTTCAATAATTTTTTACAATTTTATCAGTGATTGTCACAAAAAGTCTTTAGCTTCAATCAGTTTTTATATAGATCATGAAAAAATAGTTCAAGGCACACTTATTTTAATAGTCCCTTTTCGCCTGTGGCTTTGTCAAGCGATAAAGTAGTGTACTCTCAATATAATTGCTGAATTATCACGCGTCAGTCTTGCATCAATCCATCTTGTTCAGACATGCTCTGCTGCCGATGTTCTTCATATCCACTACACTTGAAATTTTTGTTGCACAGTACGCTTATTTCCAAACCAGCAGAGCCTTCAAAGGTTTTTTGGGCAGACTGGATGGACTGTGCCAGTCTTGATCTGCTTATTTACTATGTTACTCATGAGACCCTTTCACTAAGCTGCACTAAGAAATGGGCTTAGAGCGTCTTTATGTAGGTCTTTTCCACACACACTAAGCCCATTAGTAGCACAGCTATAAATCTGGCCTTTTTGTATCATATCTTTTTCTGGCCATGTGCTAATGTTAGCATTAGTGTGTGCGGTCATTTAAAAAAATTAAAACAGGAGCACTTACTGCCCCCTATATAGGAGATGCTAAGGGCTCCCACATTATGGACGTGCTAACAAATCAACCTACGCTTCCAATTTCTCCTACATAAGCACACAACTGTGGAGCGCATTACCAAAAGCCTTTAAAATCACGTTCAATCACTTACACTTCTGGAAAAAACTAAAAACTAACCTGTTTGAAAAGGCATACCCGACCAATCCATCATAAACGCCTGATCTCTGCAACACAACATACCTAACTTACGAAATGGACATTACACAACTTTTCCGTTGAACGATTCCCTAATGTGGCTGTACCACCTGAACTCTATCCTGTCACAACATCACTTTGTATTTGTTTACACCGTAGTATGCAAACGCCTCTCCGGTACTATGTAAACCCCATTGAGCCTGCAAATAGGTGGGAAAATGTGGGATACAAATGTAACAAATAAATAAATAATGTCAGCAAACTATCTGATTAGTACATCCACAGTACATCCACTAGGAGGAGTGGCCTAGTGGTTAGGGTGGTGGACTTTGGTCCTGGGGAGCTGAGTTTGATTCCTTGCACAGGCAGCTCCTTTTGACTCTGGGCAAGTCACTTAACCCTCCATTGCCCACCGCATTGAGCCTGCCATGAGTGGGAAAGCGCGGGGTACAAATGTAACAAAAATAATTATTCACCCCTGACATGCTCCCTCCCCAAAATTAAAAAAGTAAATATTGCATGCTTAGGGCACAAGTGGCAAAACTAACACAAACCACCCGATATTTAAAACCATTTAAACAGCTCTTAACCAGCTATCCGGCAATATTCAGCAGGGGATCACCAGTTATCTTCCACTGAATATTGCCAGTTAGTACTTACCCCCAGGTTCTCTATAGTGCACCTAGAGATCCGCGCTGAAATCGGTGCGGATTCTATAATAATGCGATTAACTTAACAAGCTAGTGACAGCACTTAACAAACAATAATGAGCACTAATTGGCACTGATTAGAATTTACACGCACAACTCACTAAAGGTATTCTATAATGAAGTGCACCAAACTTCTAATGCGCACAGGTGAAAGGGGGTGTGGTTATGAGCATGGGTGTTCCAAAATTTACAAGTGTAGTTATAGAATATGGCCCAGTGCTTGTAAATCTACATGCCAGGATTTATGCCACATTTTCATTGGTGTAAATGGATGCATGTAGATTTAGGCGCTGAAATATCAACTAAGCATTTTCTATAATCTGCATCTAAAGCTAGGCACCAATTATAGAATTTGCTTAGTCGGCACTGATTCCAGCGCCAATTTTATAGGTGCCATATATAGAATCTCCCCCTTAGCAGATAACCAGTTATATTGCATGACATAACTGGCTATCTGCTAATATTCAGCACAGCGCTGGCGGCCTCCAAAATAGCAGGTATATCTTTGACAAGTTTAAACTTAATTGGCCAGCGCTGAATATCTGCTTGGCCAGTTATGTTTAAACCAGCCAAAAACAAAACGGATATTCAATGCTGGTCAATGGAAACGGCCCGACATTGAATATCCAGGCTCAGTGCTGACCACAGGAGGCAGCACAGCTAACTGCCACAGGCTGAATATCAGGCCCAGAATGCTTCAGGACACCATTTTTCCTATATTAGGAACATGTTAGCACTTATCACCAGGGGCGTATCTGCGTGGGGCCACAGGGGCCTGGGCCCCCGCAGATTTCGCCCTGGCCCCCCTCCCCGCCGTCAACCCTCCCCCGCTGCTTACTTTTGCTGGCGCCGAGGTCCGACCCGCAATCTCCGTTTTTCGTCTTCCTCCGTGGCCATGCTTCCAGGAAGTAACGCTGCAGTGCTGATTCGTTGAATCCAGTTCGGCGTCTGACGTCAGACTGCAGCGTTACTTCCTGGAAGCATGGCCATGGAGGAAGACGAAAAACGGAGACTGCGGGTCGGGACCTCGGCGCCAGCAAAAGTAAGCAGCGGGGGAGGGTTGACGGCGGGGAGGGGGTGGAGAGAGGCGGCGGCGGCGGCGGCGGCGGGGGGGGGGGAGGGAGGCAAAAATGTGCCCCCCCTCTCTGGCTCTGGCCCCCCCTACCGCCGGATTCCAGATACGCCCCTGCTTATCACAGCTTAGTAAAAGGTCCCTAGGATAGGGAAAATTCACACCTGTCACTGCTAGTATTTTAACACATGATTGTTTGTTCTTCAGAAAACAAGCTTTAGCACTGTCTGTGTTTCAAATACTTTGCCAATTCTTGATGCTATGGCAGAAATCTTGAAAGCCATTTCTACAGGCAAAAGCACATTTCATGCACAGAAATGCCCTTTTTCTAAAATTGCCCTAATGTGTGCTTATTGCAGCTTAAAATGCCTCACTGAGTACACCCCGTAGTAATTTTGGCATCTACATATGCTTCCCACACGCTAAAATATAGATTTTATTTCTTAACACCGGGGCGGGTCAGGGGACAGACAGTCGGTGTGTATTGTGCTAATCGGTTAGCGCAGCTACCAGGGGCGTAGCCAGACTTTGGCGGGAGGGGGGTCCAGAGCCCGAGGTGAGGGGACACATTTTATCCCCCCCCCGCCATTGCCAACCCCCGCCCTGCTGACAACCCTCTCAACCCCCCTCCCGCTGACGACCCTCTCGACTCCCCCTCCTGCCGCCAACCCTCCCCCGCTGCCACCATCACCTACCTTTACTGGCGGGGGACCCCAATCCCCGCCAGCCGAGGTCTTTTCTTCCCGCGCAAGGTTTCATTCTGTTTCTGATGTCCTGAACGTTGTACGTGCAGGATGTCAGACTCACAGAAACAGAACAAAGCCTTGCGGGGGAAGAAGAGGACCTTGGCTGGTGGGGATTGGGGTCCCCTGCCAGCAAAGTTAGCCCACAGCGACCACGGGGGAGGGTTGTCGGTGGGAGGGGGGATCGAGAGGGTCGTCAGCAGGGGGTCCAGGGCCAAATCTATGGGGGTCTGGCCCCACGTAGCTACGCCACTGGCAGCTGCATCACCACACTAACCGATTAGCATATGGTTAGCATGTGAGCCTGTACTGCCTACAAAATGGGTGGCATTAGGGGTTCAATGCGCTAATGGCCACACACTAATAGGAAAATTAGCGTGTGGCCATTAATTCAAGAAACAGAAAACTCAGCCATTTTACCCATGTGGGAAAAATGGCCTCAGCATGTGGGAATGACCCACATATGCACACTTCAAGACCACTTTCTTTTTTTACCACAGTTTGGTAAAAGAACCTCTCAGTAATAAAATTACTTTCCCTGTAATGGAAATGAACCACTTTGTAGTGGATAATGTAAGGCAGTCTATGAAGAAACAAGTGCATTCTATTTGTAAATTTTTTAAAATTTAGGAGCCCTTTCACATAGGGTGTTAAGCCCTAATGCATGCTTAGTGCATGGGAAAATGTGGTAATTTTTGTATTTTTCACGCGCTAAGAGCACGTTAATGGGTGGAGAATGTGCATGGCTGCATTAATCAGCTAGTGTGTTCCGATTAGTGTGCAAGGGTCCCTTTTAGAGAAGTGCAGTAGGGCTACCGCATGAGTAGCGTGTGCCAAATCGGTCCTACCGCTAGGGTATTGCAAGAGCCTGGAGGTAGTCCTGAGTTTGGCGCGCACAGTTTGGCGGAAGTCGGTAGCATAGCCACATTGCTGAGCACAGCTTGATTACCACATGGTTAGCGCCTGAGCACTTACCGTCAAGTAAATAGGTGGTAAGGGCTCATGCGGTAAATGGCCAGGCACTAATTTGGAACTTAGAGACTGGCCATTAATGCCGAAAATAGAAATTCGGCATTTACTGTATGTAGATGCACTAAGAGGTGGCCTGAGCATACATGAAAATTACACACTAAAAGTAGCGTAGTCCACTTTTTAGTGCATTTTTGTAAAAGTACCCCTTAACTGTTTAACTCAGAGTTAATATGGGAGCACTTAGCAACTCCTAAATAGGAGGCAGTCAGTGCTCCCATGTTAATTTCTTTTGGATAAAATAGCATGAGGCTGGGACCTGCAAAAAGAAAACAGAACAAAGACAGCAGCGTTAGCAGTGGGCTTAGTCTGCAAGAAAGTCCCGTGTTATAAAGTGTTAACCCCAAATTCTATGGCTGCAGGGCCAAATTAAGAACATAAGAGTAGCCATACTGGGTCAATCTAGCCCAGTATTCCATTTTTTTTGTTACATTTGTACCCCACGCTTTCCCACTCATGGCAGGCTCAATGGCCAAGCTAAGTCACAAGTACCTTGCAGAAACCCAATTATTAGCAACATTCCATGCTACCAATCCAGGAGCAAGCAGCTGCCTCCCCATGTCTGTCTCAATAACAAACTATGGACTTTTCCTCCAGGAACTTCCTGATATGCTAACCGCCATTACCACATCCTCCAGCAAAGCGTTCCAGAGCTTAACTATTCATTGAGGAAAAAAAATATTTCCTTCTATTTGTTTTAAAAGTATTTCCATATAATTTCATTGAGTGCCCCTTGGTCATTGTACATTTTGAATGAGTGAAAAATCAATTCACTTTTACCCGTTCTACACCACTCAGGATTTTGTAGACCTCAATCATATCTTCCCTCGTCCGTCTCTTTTCCAAGCTGAAGAACCCTAACCTACTACTACTACTATTTAACATTTCTAGAGCGCCACAAAGTGTACGCAGCGCTGCACAAACACAGAAGAAAGACAGTCCCTGCTCAAAGAGCTTACAATCTAATAGACAAAAAGTAAAGCATTTAAATTTAAAATATTTAAGCAGTCAAGCACAAGAGAACAGTCACAGAAGGACAGAAGATGTTGAAGGGTGGTCAGTGTGATTAGGTGTAACTCTGGTTTAACCTCTTTAGCCTTTCCTCATACGAGAGGAGTTCCATCCCCTTTATCATTTTGGTCACTCTTCTTTGAACTTTTTCTAATTCTGCTATATGTTTTTTGAGATACGGTGACCAGAACTGAACGCAATACTCAAGGTGCAGATGCACCATGGAGCGTTACAGAGGCATTATAGTAATTTCAGTCTTATTCACCATCCCTGTCCTAATAATTCCTAGCATCCTGTTTGCTTTTTTGGCCACACAAGTTAACTGATTAACAAGCCAATCAGTGTCGATAATTGGTACTTAACCAATTAGCAGCACTAATTGGTTTTAATTAGAATTAACACATACAACTTTCTAGGCATCTACTATAATAAAACTCACCCTCAACGTTCTGAGGACACTGACGTCAGTGAAGCCAAGCCCTGACTTCCTTCAAAAAGGTTCGAAGGTTCGTGGTGGTGAAGCCACCAAAATCGCTCCGGGCCCCGCCCTTGAGGGCGGAACAATGGCAGAACAACGAAGGGGTTGGCAGGGAGGGAGGCGGGGGGAGAATTGCTCCGGGCCCCGCCCTCGCGTCAAACGTCATGACGTTGGGGGCGGAGCAATGGCAGAACGAAGGGGTTGGCCAGGGAGGGAGGAGGGTGTTGGCGACGAAAACCTTGCTAGCGCCCGTTTCATTTCCTCTGAAACGGGCCTCTTTTACTAGTATTCTATAATGCAGTGTGCATAAATTCTAATGCGCACAGTCAAAAAGGGGGCATGGCCGTGGGTGTGGAATGGGTGGGTTGTGGGCATTTCAAAAAACTAAGTGCACTATTATAGAATACACCCGATCTGAACCTAACGTAGGCGCAGGTATTTAGGCTTGGTTTTAGGTGGCCTAAATATTAGACACAAGAACAGCATTGTGAGCATATTCTATAAAGTACACATAACTTTAGGCGTAGTTTATAGAATCACGCTAGCTGCACGGTTTTACGGCACCATATACAGAATTCCCCTCAAGCCCATTTTCAAATATACTTTAGTAAAAGGGCCCCTTAAATCGCTACATGATCTTATACTGCCTGCATTATTGTTGGCAGATTAGGGGCATAGCAAAGGCATTTAGCAGCGATCTCGTTAGAAAATTGTCAATTGTCCTGAATATCCAGGGCTAATTTATCTGGCAGTGGTTATTGTTTTAAAAATGAAGACAACCACAGGCTGAATACTGACTCCAATAATATCATGCTTTCACATAAAGAAAATAATTGAGTATTCAGACACCTATGTTTATACTGTATTAACAAATGTTAAAAAGCATTGGCGAGCACCCTCATTTCAGAAAGCTGGATCTGCTATGAAACACCTTTCAAAAAGGTTTTCAGAGTGATACCTGGTGGCATTTTGAGAACATTAGTTTAATTAGAGGGGCAAGAACACCTCACGAATACAGCTTAGCACATTCAATTTGAAATACTGCAGCCTTTATTTTGCCATCGTATAAGAGCTAAAGTATCAAAAAGTGCTGATAGAATAATAACAGAGTATGGATTATTATCCTGTCTGCCTTTGCTTCTTCCCTGATTCTATAAAATAAAAGCTTGAACACGTAATCCTGCTCTGGAGTCAGAACACAATCAAATGAGACACTGTACCTGAGCCAAGAAAAAGCAATGTGAGACAGGGTTTGAACACATCAACATGGGCTGCCGTTAAGGTTCAACTTTATTTAATATACCTCAAATCAGTAATATCTAAGCGGTTCACATAAATTCTAGCACAAAATACAATGGTATCAAAAGAGAGAGGATTTGGAAAGATGCGTAAGGAAACTAGGTTACAAATTAATAAGGAAATGGGATGGGGTGGCATACAAGTAATCCTATGAGAAGCAAAAGGGGGGAGGGGTTATTGTACTGTTAACCCCAGTTATTAGTAACTATGTGCCATTGTATAAAATGGATCCTGTGCTAAAATAGGACCAGTTAGTGGCAAAATAACACATTTAAATAATAACTATGCCCCCAAATTAGAATCTAAGGGCCCTGTTTACTAAGGTGTGCTAGCATTTTTATGCGCACTAAAAATTAACGTGCACTAATGCTAGAAATGCATAGAAATATATGGGTGTCTCTAGCATTAGCGCACGCTAAAAACGCTAGCACGCCTATAGCATGGCTTAGCAAACGGCCCTAAGTTAGAATACAAGCAGCTGGACAACATACTCTGTTTACGGGTTTTTGCAACAATAATAAGTATTTTCCATTATAATTTCCATATGCTGATTAAGGGCATAATTGCATAGGGTCCTTAAAGGCCCTCTATGGGCAGAGAATAGGAGGAGCAAAGGTGAAATTGGTAATTACACATGTATTTTATAAAACATGCGCATATGCACAGATTCCTAATAATATATATATATTATTTAAAAAAATGCTTAAAACATGATAAAAATTGATATGGAGGGGCGTTTTCCATATGACATCCAAGTCTAGTGGTTAGGGTGGTGGACTCTGGGCCTGAGGAACTGAGTTCAATTCCCACTTCAGGCACAGCTCCTTGTCACTCTGGGCAAGTCACTTAACCCTCCATTGCCCCAGGTACAAATAAGTACCTGTATATGTAAGCCGCATTGAGCCTGCCATGAGTGGGAAAGCGCGGGGTACAAATGTAACTAAAATAAAATATATATATATGTGTGTGTGTGTGTGTGTGCAAATGACTACCCTGTGTCCCTATTTTTCCTGGAGAAATTTCATAAAGGTACAAAAATGCATGCTTTATTTACCTGGTTATTTATTTAATTACATGTATTACCAATTATGTCCAAAGTGAGTTACAAAACTGCCTAATAAAAAAACAAAATGGGCCGAAAATGTAAAACAATTTAATTGAGCACGAGCCTCTAGGAATTTGCCCAAGAGAAAAATGTCTATAAAGTGTCATAAAGCATCATTTGGATGGATTTATTCTCAAAACGTCCAAATCGGTATTTTCGAAACCTGTTTTGCAGATTTCTGTCTATGCATTTTGTCTGCATAGACAGACTCACAAGAGAGAGTGCTGGGGCGTTTTGAAGGAAGATTTAGGGCAGGTTTAGGGAGCGCCTAACACTTGGACGTTTTACAGCCATAATGAAACAAATGATTAAGGCACGAAAAGGTTCCCCAGATGGCCACTGGTGGAACAGGGATGACCCCTCTTACGCCCCCATTGGCCACTAACCCCCTCCCACCACCAAAAATATAGTACAAAAGTACCTACATATAATGTGTGTGCAGCACTGTGTTCGTCTAGTAGTGCTATAGAAATTATTAATATTATTATTATTAGTAGTAGTAGGAGTAGTAGTATATTAGTAGTAATAGTAGTAGTAGCAGCCTTTATGACATCCTCAGATTTTATTGTCAGATCCATTAGAGCAGCATGCAGGTCCCTGGAGTAGTCTAGTGGTCAGTGCAGTGCACTGTAGACAGGTGCACTCAGATCCATACCTCCACTTACCTGTTACACTTGTGCAAACTGTGAGCCCTCCCTCCAAAACTCACCAGAAACCCACTGTACACCACTATAATCGCCCTTTCACCCATAAGGGCTATTCTAGTGGTGTACAGTTGGGGGGGGGGGAGCAGGCTTTGGGTGGATTTAGGAGGGCTCAGCACAGCAGACAAGATAAGGGAGCATTGGTGAGATGTATACCTGGGAGCATTAATATGAAGTCCACAGCAGGGCCTTCTAGGGTTACCCATTGCTTTCCTGGGATGTCTGGAGGACCAGTCTGCTGAAAATGCTGGTCCCTCCTATATCCCAATGACTTGATTTTCTACATTTTTATACGTGAGCGGATTTTTTTTTCAAAAATGGCCTGAAAAGATACGCACAGAGCACAAAAATTTGTTGCAAACGGTATTTTTGAAAATGGTCATGTTTTCTATTTGGATTTGGGATGTGTAGCGCAAAACATCCAAAGTCCGACTTGGATGTCATATGGAGAATGCCCCTCCATATCAATTTTTATCATGTTTTAAGCATTTTTTTAACACGTTAACCACATGGTTTAAAACACAGGTTAAACACCTAGGGCTCTGTTTACTAAGCCGTGCTAAAGGCATGTTAGCGTCATTAGCACAAGCTAAGCATTAGCATGCACTAACCATTTAAATGCCCATAATATTCCTATGGGTGTCTACACGGTTAGTGTGTGCTAACTTTTTTGCATGCGCAAAAAAATGCTAGCGCATCTTAGTAAACAGGGCCCCTAATCTGGTTTATACAAGCATAACAACAAAAAACCTTTTTCATTTTCTTTAAAAAAATAATTGCATATCCCTAATGTAAACTGTGCCTTTTTAAGGTCATTCTCTGCTTACTAGTTAATAGAACAGTATAAAATGATGGTTTCAAAAAGGCTACTTGTACATCATCCAGATTTTTGACCTGAGAAATAATTCTTCGTTACCATATCACTTTCTCGATGCGTAACACATCTTCTACTTATTCCATTAATGAGGTCGTCTTACCCTTTTTTCCCCCAAGAGAAATCTCTTAAGTGGATCCAGGAACCCCATTAGTGACAGCATTATTATAATCTTGCACCATGAAAGCTTCAACCTGGACAAGAAAAGCAGCAAAAGTCTTAATGAGGAAACAAATATATTATCACCTGCAGCAAAAGTGTCTTAATAGAATTTGATATCTCATGAATATTTCTCATTAAAAAAAATAACAATTTCAGATAAGGCAACATTTTTTTTTTAGGAAGGACTATACCTCATAAATGTATGTTCACTATATTTGCTTGTATTACAAACCATGACATATAGTGAACCATATTAGTTGCTCCAATGCAGTTCTTACACATGGGGCCCAATATTCAAAATGATTTAAAAAGAAAGGAGAGCCTCTTCACTGTTTAAATTGCCAGTCCAGGGCTAACCAGGCATTTTCAGCAGCACTTAACCAATTACCCAAGCCGAAACCGGCTATTTTAGGGCTGTTCCGGGGCAGAGTTGCACTCAGCCAGTTATGTGCTGATATTTAGCACTTACGGCCCCATTTACCAAGCTGTGGTAAAAGAGGCCTTGCAGTAGCGTCAACGCATGGATTTGTTGCACACCAAAGCCCCTATTATCATAGCGGGTAAAAGGCAAAAAAAAAAAAAAAAAAAGGAAATGGCTTACCAGGTGAACAATTCCAGGGGGGGAGACACTTACTACCACCTTTCTAGGAGGTAGTGAGGGCTCCTGTGCTAACCTGGTGGTAACCAGGTTGCACATGACGCTGCCTGATTACCGCTGGGTAAGCCCCCAGCGCAAAAAAAATATATAATAATTTGTTGCACCAGAAATGGCACACTGTGGGGGCGGCACCACCACCAGCTCCCACAGTGGCCCGGTGGTACTGCCAGATTGGCATTCAACAGCGCTGCGGTATCTCTACTGCGGCGTTGTAAAATGGCCCCTTAACCAGTTAAGATAACCACATAAATAGGACTGCATAAAATGTAGTCCTATTTCTTTTATGCGTTCTCTTAGTCAGATCCCTATACCCGTTAATTCAATGCCAGAGCACAGACATGGCCTGGCATTGAATGTCTGGGTGTAACGTTGATGGCAGTCAGAAAAACGCTAATTGCTGCTGGCTTAATATCAAACCCTTACTGTTTTTCTGATAGGACATTAACCCCCAGAATCTATGTAGCGCGCCAAGAGATCCGTGCTGAAATCGGCGCAGATTCTATAACAATGGGCACAACTTAATTGGCTTAATAAGCTAATGAGTGCTGATAACAGCACTTAACAAGCAATAATGAACACTAATTGGCACTGATTGGAATTTAGACACACAACTCGCTAAGCATATTCTGTAGTGAGCTGCGCTGAACTTCTAACATGCGCAGGTAGAAATGGGCGTGATTATGGGCAGGGAAATGGGTGTTTCATGGGCATTCTGAAATTTATAGAATATGGCCCAGTACAGCTAAATCTACACACTGGGATTTACGCCACATTTTCATTGATGTAAATGGATGCGTGTAGATTTAGGTGCTGAAATTTCAACTAACCGTATTCTTTAATTGGCGCCACTGATTTTAATGCCATTTTTTAAATTTTTATTTATAACATTTATACCCCACATTTTCCCACCCGTTGGCAGGCTCAATGTGGTTAACATCAGTCCGTAAAGGCAATCGCCAATCCGGTAAACAAACAAATGAACTATAGTAAGGTGATTAGGAAGGATAGTAATTGCAAGGGAGGAGGGAAAAGAGGGGAAGGGTAATAGTCCATCAGGTCCATAAATTAGTTGTATTCCAGGAATTATGGATTTAAGACGAGTCTATTAGGGTAAGCCTTTCCAAATAAGCTGGTCTTAAGAGATTTTCTGAAGTTCAGATGATCATGAATAGTTTTCACAGATTTAGGTAATGCATTCCATAGTTGAGTGCTAATAAAGGAAAGGGTGGAAGCGTAAGTGGATTGAGACCATGGAAGCGTAAGTGGATTGAGATCATTACAGGTAGGATGATGGAGGTTTAAATATGAACGGGATGATCTGCAAGAATTCCAAGATGGCAGATTGATAAGGGTATCCATGTAACCTGGGACTTCACCATAAAGAATTTTATGGACCAGGGTGCAAATTTTAAAAGTAATTCGTTCCTTTACTGGAAGCCAGTGTAGTTTCTCATGAAGTGGTCTAGAACTCTCAAATTTTGATTTTCCATAGATTAATCTGGTCGCTGTATTCTGGGTGGTTTGGAATTTCTTTAGAAGTTGTTCTTTGCATCCTGCGTATATTCCATTACAGTAGTCTAGGTGGCTTAATACCAGTGATTGAACTAGGTTACAAAATATTTCTCTGGGGAAATAAGGTTTTATCCGCTTTAGTTTCCATAGAGAGAAGAATATTTTCTTTGTGGTGGAGTTTGTTTGATTCACGAGTGATAAGTTACGATCAGCAATTACACCAAGTATTTTTAGACTCTCAGAGACCAGAAGGGTAAGATCAGGAGTGATTAAGGTTGAGGGTTTGAACTTATTATAGGGAGAAGAGATGATAAGGCAATGAGTTTTCTCAGTACTAAGTTTTAATTTAAATGAATTTGCCCAAGTGACCATGGTGTGTAATCCAAGCTTAATTTCCTTGGCGATTTCAGATACTGTAAATCATTTCTGAAAGGAATGTAGATAGTGACATCATTGGCATAGATGAATGTGTTAAGGCCAAGCTTGGACAGGGACTTGGCCAAAGGAATCAGCATTATGTCGAATAGTGTAGGGGAAAGAGGCGAACCTTGAGGGACACCACAGTCAGCTTTCCATGGTAGTGATAATATTGAGTTGGATTTAACTTGGTAAGTTCTGGAGGTTAAAAAGCCCTTCAACCATTTTAATACATTTCCACTAGTCCCGAAGTAATCTAGAAGTTTTAGAAAGATTTTATGGTTCATCATATCAAAAGCACTCTTGTAGAAGAAGAATACTTTTTCCTAAAGCTATTTCCTGTTTGAAGTTGGACAAGAACGTGATTAGCACAGTTTCAGTGCTATGGAGTGGGCAGAATCCCGACTGTGATTCATGCAAAATGGAGAACCAAAATTCAGGCACCATATATAGAATCTCCCCCTAAGAGGGGAAATTATAGATGTGAGCTACTGTTAAAATGAATTATTTTAGTGTTAACTCAGGTTATTAGTAACTGGGGGGTCTTTTACATAGGCGCACTGGCATTTTTAGCGCACATTAAAAATAGGTGCATGCTAAAAACACGCATAGGAATACATTGGTGTTCTTAGCATTTAGTGCTTACCTATTTTTTATGTATGCTAAAACCGCCAGCACGCCTACGTTAAAGACCCCCTAGGTCTCATTGCATAAAATGGGTCCTGTGCTAAAACAGTATGAGTTAGTGGTAAAATAACCTGTCTTAATGGTAGCCCAAACTGATAACTTCCCCCCTCAGTCTAGTAGGAATTATTAGTGCTCATTCTGTTTGTTAATACACTTTAAAAATGTTAATGTGCACAAAATGATTTAATGCATGTTATATTGGGATTTATTAATCACTTTTATGAAGAGTCATCCAAAGCAGTGTACAGCAATCTATGAATTAATTTATAGAATATATTTGTACATGTTAAAAAGTTCTAACACACAATCAAAACAGTTGTTATAATACATTTGTGAGGATGGGGAGGGGAGTGGCTAAGATGGCGGCATGTACCCAGTGAGCTGAGTGCTCCTCTGCTGCTCCTTTGTTTTTCTTGCTTTTGTTGTTCCTACCAACAATGCCTCAAACAAAGAGGAAGGGGGTTGTGAGAGCTGTACCCCTGACAACTCTCACTTTGTCCCCCATCCAGTAAAGGATTGAGCGCTATGCCTCCGGGGCTACAGATAACCAGACTGAGGTTGAAGGTTCTGCTTTGAGGTGGGAAGAAGGAAGAACCATGGAGTGGAGGAGTGGCCTAGTGGTTAGGGTGGTGGACTTTGGTCCTGAGGAACTGAGTTCAATTCCCACTTCAGGCACAGGCAGCTCCTTGTGACTCTGGGCAAGTCACTTAACCCTCCATTGCCCCATGTAAGCCACATTGAGCCTGCCATGAGTGGGAAAGCATGGGGTACAAATGTAACTAAAAAAAAAAACCACCACTTTGGAGCATAATACCACTCTATCTCCCCCCGATCCATGTCAATTGCCATGTCCAGCGTCACTGGCAGCATCATTGGAGTCATTCAAGTGTCGCAACAGTCAGCTTGACAGGCCTCAGGTGGGGGTGGTGAGCTGCTTCAGGAAAGCTGTGAAAATGGTGGAAAATTTCCCTTCAACCCATGACAGTTTCTCTTCAGTCTATTTTGGAAGGCTCTTAGGGGTCCTTTTACTAAGGTGTGCTTAAAAATGGCTTGCGGTAGTGTAGGCGCAGGTTTGGGGCGTGCTTCAATCCATTTTTCAGCGTGCCTGTAAAAAAGGCCTTTTTTATTTTTGCTGAAAATGGACATGCGGCAAAATCAAAATTGCCATGCGTCCAGTTTGGGTCTGCGACCTTACCGCCAGCCATTGACCGGGCGGTAATGACCTGTGCGCGTCAAATGCCACTTCATACACATCCAATACGTGCATCCGAAAATAAAACTTCAACAGCGTGTATCAGATAAGCACGAAAAATGAAATTACCGCAAGAGCCACGCGGTAGCCGGGCGGTAACTCCATTTTGGCACACGTTGGGCGTGTGTAGATGCTTACACAGCTTAGTAAGCATCTACACACGCCCAAGCTTACTGCTATGTGAAGAAATCATCAGACGAGGTAACATTTCTACTGCCAAAGTAGATAGTTTGACAGCAGCAGTAGATGATTTGAAGAGAAACTCCTCTAACCGCATCCAAAAAGAGCAGGAGGATATTAAAGCTCTCCAGGATTTTCAGAAAGTGGTTGCTAAAGATAAGTTATTTCTTCATAGTAAGATTAACAGATGAAGAATTTCAACAGAAGGTTGAACCTTAGGGTACTAAATTTTCCTCGAGTTCCTGGGACATTGTCTTTGGACATGTGTTAAAAATGCCTTATCAAAGTTTTGCAGTTTTTCTCTGATATTATTCCTCCTTTAAACAAGGTATTTTATGTGACTGTTCCCTTGAGGAATGCTCAAGGTGAAGTGTTAGCGGAACGTGCCCAAGAAAAGCAGGTGGATTTAATTAATATCTCAGATATTCTTGAGGAATCTGTTTCTGAATCAACCTTGAGGTCTACTTTGGTGTGCTCATTTGTCTTTGAACAGGACTTGAATAATGTAACGAAGATGTATTTTCATCATTCTCAAGTTTTTTTCATGGACAAAAAGTGTGGATCTCTCATGATGTGACGAAAGCAAAGCAAGGTGAGAGGAAGGCTTTTCTAGCCTTTATTTATTTATTTCATTTCTATCCCGCCTAACAAAACAACATACATGGCATTTAATAAAACCAATAAGACACAACAAATAAGAAACACCAAGGGCCCTGTTTACTAAGTTGTGCTATGGGTGTGCTAGTGTTTTTAGTGTGTGTTAAGCATTAGCACGTGCTAAACACTAAAGACACCCATATATTCCTATGGGTGTGTTTAATATTCGAGCACTAAAAACGCTAGTGCACCTTAGTAAACAGGGCCCTCAGGGCCGTGCCGATGCGGTAAGCGGGGTAAGCGCTGCAGGGGGGCGCTATCCTCTGGGGGGCGCCACTGCGGCGTGCTTACCCTGCTCTCCCGCTCCCATGTAGGAACTGCCCGCCCTCTTCTCCCCCCCAAGATCCCGTTCCTTTTTTTTTTCTTTTAAATTTACCTTCCTCCGGCAGCGCAGCGTCAGTGAAGGAGGCGGCGCTCCCAGTCCCGACGTCTCTAGCCTTCCCTTCTTCACTGCTCACTGCCCCGCCTTCTTCTGACGTCATCCTTCACTGACGCTGCGCTGCCGGAGGAAGGTAAATTTAAAAGAAAAAAAAAGGAACGAGATCTTGGGGGGGAGAAGAGGGCGGGCAGTTCCTACATGGGAGCGGGAGGGCAGGGGAGAGAGGGGAATCGCTGCCTTGGAGCCAGGCAGGTGCGGGGGGGGGGGGGGGGGCGCCAGAGACCCTTGGCACGGCCCTGGGGGCACCAACTGATAGTCTGCAGGGGGGCGCCAGAGACCCTTGGCACAGCCCTGAGGGCCCTTATGTTGGAGCTACTTTTAAGCTGGGAAATCCGTGTAAATGTTTGGTGCGATTTGGGGGAGTCAAAATCAGAAGCAGAGTCAGGTTGACAGCACGGGGGAGCAAAAGCGGCGTGAGAGCGGACTTGCGCTGGCGCACATTTTCAATGAAAATAGGCGCCGGCAGAACTCCGTTTGGGGGAGCGGCCACTCCCCTGGCGACCCACCTAGCTATGCCACTGGTCAAAATATGTGTGTTTTTTCCCCCAGAACAATTGAAAGCTTTTCTGGGACTCAAGAAGGTTACTAACTGACTGGATTGCGATGAAGCAGCTGTAGATTGGTATTAAGGCCTATAGTTCGTTGTATGTTACTTTGTTTTGGGGCTATCCTTCTCCTATAGTGGTTGCCACTTTCCCCACCTTTTGTACTCTAAGGCAGTGTTTCTCAAGTCTGTCCTGGAGGTATCTTGCCAGTAAGGTTTTCAGGATATCCACATGAATATGCATGAAAGATATCTGCATACAATGGAAGTACTGTATGCAAATCAGTCTTGTAGATATTCATTGTGGATATCCTGAAAACCTTACTGGCAAAGGGGCACTACAGGACCGACTTGGTAAACACTGGTCTAAGAAAGAATATAAGTTTTGAGATTATTGAAAGTATTTTTCCTAATAATACCCGGGGTTTCCGGTTGTATGTTTCATTCTGTATTGCTGGAACAAGTGGATAATTGTATAATTTTGTTTTGAAATTGCATAAATTAAAAAATAAAATATAGTGCATTTGTGAAAGACTAAAAAAAAGGCCTGAAAATCAGGAAAAAATTATCTGAAAATGAACTGAAAATGTTTTGCCTCTGCACATCCCTACAGTCTACTATCATAGCATCCAATACCAAGCCTTCAGTGGTGAGCACTCTTTTTAAACACCTGCCACTGTGGCAGAAGAATCCAGAAATTCAGTATCTAGAGAATGGTTGCCACTGAATATCAAGATAGAGTAATGAGGTACCAGTACTTATCTTGATATCGGTGATATTCAGCCACAGCCCGGATTGTTTATCTGGATAGCACTTAAAACACCTTTTTGTACAGTCCTAAGTAATTGAGGGGTCATTTCACCAAGCTATGGTAAAAAGGGCCCTGCGACAGCAGCAAGGGCCATTTTTCCCCACACGCCAGGGCCTTTTTACCACAATGGGTAAAAAGCCTCTAAAAAACTGGCCATGTGGTAAGATTACTCTTACTGCATGGTCATGCCGTAGGGAGCACTTACCGCCACCCAGCAGGTGGCACTTAGGGTTACCATATGTCCGGATTTACTCGGGCATGTCCTCTTTTTGAGGACATGTCCAGGCAACCGGGTGGGTTTTGCCAATGTGCCCGTTTGTCCAGATTTCTGGACTAACGAGCAGGCTGGTGGGCGGGCCATCCTATAGGATGGCCTGCCTGCCAGCCTGCCTGTTTGTCCAGAAATCCGGACAAAAGGGCAGATTGCTAGGTTCCCCTCCCCTTACTTACTACTGCCCTGGTGGTCTAGTAACCTCTTCCGCCTTCAGGGCAGGAAAGAGCCCCCTCTTTCCTGGCCGGAGCGCTGCCCTGCATGCATCCTTCCTGTTCCTGATCTCGGCGCTGATTCAAAATGGCCGCCGAGAGTTGACATGACCTCACGAGACTTCAACTCTCAGCAGCCATTTTGAATCGGCGCCGAGATCAGGAACAGGAAGGATGCATGCAGGGCAGCGCTACTTTCCTGCCCCGAAGAGGTCACTAGACCACCAGGGCAGTAGTAAGGTAAGGGGAGGGGGAGTGATGGGGTGTGTGACAGGGGGGAGGGGAAAATGTGTCAGGGACGGAGCGAGGGCGTAAAAGGGGGCGGAGTGAGGGTGTGAAAGGGGGCGGGGCATGTGTCCTCCTTTTGGGGGGACAAAATATGGTAACCCTAGTGGCACTGCTCTATTACTGCTGCAGTAAAAACTACAAAAATATTTTTGTTGCGCCAAAAATGGCATGTGCTTGAGGCAGAACTACCGCTGGAAGCCACATTGGGCTGGCAGCATTTCTGGGTTGCCGTGCAGCTAGCCCGTCGCTGCACAGCAACCCTTTAGTAAAATGGCTCCTGAGCTAGTTATTTGAACAGTGCTGAAAATTGCCACGATCTGGATAAATAGTGTCTCCACACCATGTCCATCCCTGGACAAACTCTGTATGATCCAGGTATAGCTGAGGCAGTCTGTAAAGATATTCTGCAACACTATCTGGATACTTGTCCTGAACATCTAAGAGTCAACTGCTTTTAAATATTGGCTTTATAGATATTATAAACCATGCAGAGGTTAATATTCAGCGGCACAGACAACATATAATTTGAAATGTCTAATTTACATGTTTCAAAATAAACATGATTCAGCAACATTACAAATTCCCATTGTGCTAATAAATATATACATATTACTTGGAATATCCCAATTATAAATAAGTACATAAGTATTGCCATACTGGGATAGACCAAAGGTCCATCAAGCCCAGAATCCTGTTTCAAACAGTGGCCATTCCAAGTTACAAGTACCTGGCAAAATCCCAAAACAGTAAAATAGATTTTATACTGCTTATCCTAGAAATATAATTGTCAAACAAAAAACTAAGCCAGCACTCCGTCGAGTGTAGAAAAATCACAAAATATCTATACAAATATGAATGTAGGTTTTTTATATATATCTATAAAAGTGGAGTAAAGTCTCATATAGATAACACGAAGAGAATAATTTTCTCACTCAATAGCTGAATGTATAATTCGTGTATGCAATTTTAATCATTGACTTAACCTCCACCAACCTTTATTATTAACTAACTTGTAGCATATGTTGATCAAACTCTCATAGTCTAATCATAATCAACAACAAAATGTGTCTAGCACTTAACTTAGGCAGGTTGGTGCACTCAAAAACCCCGACAGGTCCCCGTTTCGTGCTGACTTTATCAAGGGGGAGTCACCAATTCTGTTGTGCAAAAAGGAGAGATGAACAAACTATTAGTTCTTTCTAAACAATATTGTAACCTACATTCTTTTCAAATCGCTCATGGCTTACCCGGTAGCTGCCTCAAGTGCGTATGTTGCATTGCTTTGTCGAACAAAAAATGGCGCCGGCGTCTTTGTATTAATACTAACCCGCGCCAGCTGATTTAATGATGTCATGAGAAAGAACTTCAAAATCGGAGTCATCCCTATCTCATGACTCAAAAGGTGAATGAAAGTGCCTCTGTACCTCGATATCAAATTAAAAGTATTGACATATTCGAGCCACAAGGGCCTTCTGTATGCATAATTTGTTGAAAAAGTCTTGTTGGAAAAAAGTTTGTTGGAAAAGGCAAATTCAGATTAAAGAAATTGTTAGGAAAAACATTATTATAAAAACATTATTGGGAAACCATTATTAGAAAAAACAGTTCCATTGAATATATGTGTTGAGACCCTTGGGTTCTATCATGTCTAATGTGAAGATCCAAAATGTTTCACGTTGTAATATTTTTCTGTTTAGATCACCGCCTCTCTTAGACGGTATTATTTGTTCGATCACCATACATTTCAGTTCCTCTATAGTATGTTTTTCAGACAGCCAATGTTGGACAATGGGTGCCCCAAGATTTTGGGCCAAGATCCGCGAGCGATGTTCAATGAGTCTCTCATGTAAAGACCTGATCGATTTACCAATATAATATTTCTCACAGGGGCATTTGATGTAATAAACAATGCCCGTAGAACGGCATGTGGTTCTGTGTTTTAATGTGTAAGTTGTGCCATTGCAGGAAAACTCCGTGCCTTCAATCGTTGTAGGGCATGTTTTGCAGCGGGACGTCATACACTTGAAATGACCTGGACTGACAATAGTATCAATCGAAGCGGCTGGCAAAACAGCAGGGCTTAAAATTTCTTTAAGTTTTCTGGAGCGCGAAAACGCGGTCCTGATATTGGAGTTCGAGAACACAGGATGTGATTTAATAATATCCCAGTGGCGCCTGATAATAGCTGCTGTAGCCTCTCCACCGGGAGTATATCTTGTAACAAAAGTCATGATCTGTTCGTCTTGTTGTGTACGTTGTGAAGGTTGAAGCAGCCAATCTCTGCTGTTATGTTTGGCCCTGGTATATGCACGCTTTATTATTTTGCGTGGGTAATTTCTCTGTAATAATTTAGCACCAAAGGTCTCTGAATGTGCTCTATAATCAATGTCTGTAGTACAGATCCGTCTAAACCGAAGAAATTGCGAAAAAGGAAGGCTTTGCCTTAATGCCTTGGGATGACAACTGCCATATTCCAGAAAAGTATTTCGGTCAGTGCTCTTGATGAATACATTGGTAATGAATTGTTTATCGGATAGATGGATCTCCACATCTAAAAAATGGATCTTAGATTCAGACCAGGTTAAAGTGAATTGAATTCTAGGATGGCATTGATTCAACCAACGATGGAATGCCTGTAATTCTTCCACACTACCATACCAGACTATGAATATGTCATCGATATAGCGTCTCCAAATGCCCAACTGGTCTTTAAAAGGAGATCTTATCAACCATTTTTCTTCAAACTGTGCCATATATAAATTTGCTAGAGTGGGGGCGAATGTCGCTCCCATGGCCACTCCAGATTTTTGTTTGTATAAATCATCTTGGAAGCAAAAAAAGTTGTTACATAGTGCTATTTCTGCCAATTTGCACAGAAAATCCGTAGGGACGTGATGTGGGCTTGGACGGGTTCTCAAGGTTTCTCCAATGACTTCCATTTTGAGGGATCATAGTATATAAAGATTTTATGTCAAAGGTTGCCATTATGATAGGAGAATCTGGTAGCTGTATGTTCTGTAGGATACCACACACTTTCTCAATATCCTACAAACAAAAATCTGGAGTGGCCATGGGAGCGACATTCGCCCCCACCCTAGCAAATTTATATATGGCACAGTTTGAAGATGACATATTCATAGTCTGGTATGGTAGTGTGGAAGAATTACAGGCATTCCATCGTTGGTTAAATCAATGCTATCCTAGAATTCAATTCACTTTAACCTGGTCTGAATCTAAGATCCATTTTTTAGACGTGGAGATCCATCTATCCGATAAACAATTCATTACCAATGTATTCATCAAGAGCACTGACCGAAATACTTTTCTGGAATATGGCAGTTGTCATCCCAAGGCATTAAGGCAAAGCCTTCCTTTTTCGCAATTTCTTCGGTTTAGACGGATCTGTACTACAGACATTGATTATAGAGCACATTCAGAGACCTTTGGTGCTAAATTATTACAGAGAAATTACCCACGCAAAATAATAAAGCGTGCATATACCAGGGCCAAACATAACAGCAGAGATTGGCTGCTTCAACCTTCACAACGTACACAACAAGACGAACAGATCATGACTTTTGTTACAAGATATACTCCCGGTGGAGAGGCTACAGCAGCTATTATCAGGCGCCACTGGGATATTATTAAATCACATCCTGTGTTCTCGAACTCCAATATCAGGACCGCGTTTTCGCGCTCCAGAAATCTTAAAGAAATTTTAAGCCCTGCTGTTTTGCCAGCCGCTTCGATTGATACTATTGTCAGTCCAGGTCATTTCAAGTGTATGAAGTCCCGCTGCAAAACATGCCCTACAACGATTGAAGGCACGGAGTTTTCCTGCAATGGCACAACTTACACATTAAAACACAGAACCACATGCCGTTCTACGGGCATTGTTTATTACATCAAATGCCCCTGTGAGAAATATTATATTGGTAAATCGATCAGGTCTTTACATGAGAGACTCATTGAACATCGCTCGCGGATCTTGGCCCAAAATCTTGGGGCACCCATTGTCCAACATTGGCTGTCTGAAAAACATACTATAGAGGAACTGAAATGTATGGTGATCGAACAAATAATACCGTCTAAGAGAGGCGGTGATCTAAACAGAAAAATATTACAACGTGAAACATTTTGGATCTTCACATTAGACACGATAGAACCCAAGGGTCTCAACACATATATTCAATGGAACTGTTTTTTCTAATAATGGTTTCCCAATAATGTTTTTATAATAATGTTTTTCCTAACAATTTCTTTAATCTGAATTTGCCTTTTCCAACAAACTTTTTTCCAACAAGACTTTTTCAACAAATTATGCATACAGAAGGCCCTTGTGGCTCGAATATGTCAATACTTTTAATTTGATATCGAGGTACAGAGGCACTTTCATTCACCTTTTGAGTCATGAGATAGGGATGACTCCGATTTTGAAGTTCTTTCTCATGACATCATTAAATCAGCTGGCGCGGGTTAGTATTAATACAAAGACGCCGGCGCCATTTTTTGTTCGACAAAGCAATGCAACATACGCACTTGAGGCAGCTACCGGGTAAGCCACGAGCGATTTGAAAAGAATGTAGGTTACAATATTGTTTAGAAAGAACTAATAGTTTGTTCATCTCTCCTTTTTGCACAACAGAATTGGTGACTCCCCCTTGATAAAGTCAGCACGAAACGGGGACTTGTCGGGGTTTTTGAGTGCACCAACCTGCCTAAGTTAAGTGCTAGACACATTTTGTTGTTGATTATGATTAGACTATGAGAGTTTGATCAACATATGCTACAAGTTAGTTAATAATAAAGGTTGGTGGAGGTTAAGTCAATGATTAAAATCGCATACACGAATTATACATTCAGCTATTGAGTGAGAAAATTATTCTCTTCGTGTTATCTATATGAGACTTTACTCCACTTTTATAGATATATATAAAAAACCTACATTCATATTTGTATAGATATTTTGCGATTATCCTAGAAATAAGCAGTGGATTTTCCCCAAGTCTATAATGACATAGACTTTTCTTTTAGGAAGCTATCCAAACTATTTTTAAACCCTGCTAAGCTTACTGCTTTTACTACATTCTCTGGCAATGAACTCTAGAGGGTAATTTTATAACATGGATTTATGTTAGAGGTCCTTTTACTAAGCAAGTGTTAGGCACAAACACATGCTTTCCGCATAAAAATGACCTAATGCGGGGTGTGCTAAAATGTCATCTGTTAGTTTTTTGATTGTTCATGCACTAACAGAGCGGTAAATATTTGGGGGAATTTTTTTTTAGATGCGAAAAACATAATTAAAAAGATGTTTCATTCAATGTGGAAACTAAAAAGAGTCAGACCATTTTTTCCAAGGAATGTCTTCCGCAACCTGGTACAATAATTGGTACTTAGTCATCTGGACTATTGTAACTCACTCTATGCCGGCTGCAAAGAGCAAATACTCAAAAAAACTCCAGACAGCCCAGAACATGGCAGCCAGACTTATATTCGGCAAACCAAATTACGAAAGCGCAAAACCCCTACGCGAAAAACTACACTGGCTCCCACTCAAAGAACGTATCACGTTCAAACTTTGTACCTTGGTCCATAAAATCATCCATGGTGACGCCCCAGCTTACATGTCAGACCTAATAGAACTACCACCCAGAAACGCAAAAAAATCCTCTCGCACATTCCTCAATCTTCATCCTCCCAAGTGTAAAGGCTTGAAATACAAATTAATGCATGCATCAACCTTTTCCTATACAAGCACACAGCTCTGGAATGCGCTGCCACGCAACCTGAAAACGGTCTGTGAGATGACCAATTTCCGCAAACTACTGAAAACTTATCTCTTCGACAAAATATATCACAAAGATCAACACGTGTAACTGTACATTCTTCAAAATATCCAGAAACGTTCTTTATGTTCTTTAATGTCTTTTGCTCGACAATTTCATGTATTTCACCATCATGTACCCAAAACTTTCTGTAAATCAATTGTATATTCTTCACTATTTCCAGTATCCACGATGAATTGTAAGCCACATTGAGCCTTCAAAGAGGTGGGATAATGTGGGATACAAATGTAATAAAATAAATAAATGTCAAGGGCAGCGTGTGGGTATTCCTAAGCTAACCAGGTAGTGCATCTATATGACTGCATGCTAAATGGCACAGATAACGTGGAGGCCCTTACTGCCTTCAAAATTGGTGGTGGTGGTAAGTGCTTTCAATAAATTTTTTTAAAGTCATAGTTTATTTATTAGTTTTCAATGAACAAATAATAACAACAATAAAGATAGAAGAGAAGCACGATGATTCTCACGCTATAAAGAACAATTCTTGTGGATATCATTGTAATAAAAGAGGGATATCAAGAATTTTCAAGGAATCGAATAAGGGAGGACCATTTTTTCTTAAGATTTACAGATACCTTAGACCTTTTGGAATGATAGGATTCATATTTATAAATCATGCAAACCAAGTTCCACCATGTATTGCTTTTAACTTGTTCAAGGATTTCCATGAAGAAAAACCACCTTGAGGGCTAAAGCAAGAAGGGAATTCAGTAGTAAACCATCATGGTCATTCAGACTGTCTTGAAAACAAATGTCTTTGAGAAGTAAATATAACATAGAGGGGGATAATCGAATGGGGACGACCATCTCTAAGGATGGCGCCACGAAGGGGCGGGGCATCCCGTATTATCAAAACAAGATGGACATCCATCTTTTGTTTCAATAATACAGTAGACTTAAATGTTGAGATCGTCGGCCTTAGAGATGGGCAACCTCGGTTTTCGGCGATAATAGAAACCGAGGACGCCCATCTCAAAAATGACCAAATCCAAGGCATTTGGTCTTGGGAAGAGCCATCATTCATAGTGCACTGGTCCCCCTGACATGCCAGGACACCAACCGGGCACCCTAGGGGGCACTGCAGTGGACTTCAGAAATTGCTCCCAGGTGCATAGCTCCCTTACCTTGTATGCTGAGCCCCCCTAAACCCCCCAACCCACTCCCCACAACTGTACACCACTACCATAGCCCTTAGGGATGAAGGGGGGCACCTAGATGTAGGTACAGTGGGTTTCGGGTGGGTTTTGGAGGGCTCCCATTTACCACCACAAGTGTAACAGGTAGGGGGGATGGGCCTGGGTCTGCCTGCCTGACGTGCACTGCACCTACTAAAAACTGCTCCAGGGACCGGCATACTGCTGTCAGGGAGCTGGGTATGACATTTGAGGTTGGCATAGTGGCTGGAAAAAATGTTTTTTAATGGGGTTTTTTGGGGGGGGGGGGTGGGAGGGGGTTGGTGACCACTGGGGGAGTAAGGGGAAGTCATCCCCGTTTCCCTCCGGTGGTCATCTAGTCAGTTTGGGCACCTTTTTCGAGGCTTGGTCATGAAAAAAAATGGACCAAGTAAAGTCGGCCAAATGCTCATCAAGGACGCCCTTCTTTTTTCCATTATCAGTCGAGGATGCCCATCTCTTAAGCACGCCCTTGTCCCACCTTCGGTACGCTGCCGACACGCCCCTGGGAATTTTGGTTGTCCCCATGATGGAAAGCAGTTGCGAACACCCAAAATCGGCTTTTGATTATGCCGATTGGGGCGACCCTGAGAGGACGCCCATCTCCTGATTTGTGTCAAAAAATGGGCGCCCTTCTCTTTCGATAATACCCCTGATAATGTCCAACGATTATTAAGGACAGTTACTAATTTGATGATTTCATGTTTAAGAGAAGCTGCAATGACTAAAGCTTCAGGCAGCTTTAGAATGTTGGGGCATAGAGAGCAGTGCTAGAAGCAGCATAGAGGGTTCAGTGCTGCATGGGAATTAGAGGCAGCTTATGGGGTTCTTGGGACATTAGTACAGGGACTCAACATTATATTTTGTTTTCTTAAATAGTTAGTATACACGGCTTTTCTGCCAAAGAAGATACTCAATCAGTTACACACACAGGGAGTCAGGGTCTTCCTTCTTTGATTTCTTTAAGAAGGTTAGTAGGTCTGAAAGTATCTTCAAAAAGAGATTCCAGTGAGGGGAACCGGAGACCGAATCAGCTGCTGGAAACTTAAGGTATCCACCGCAAGAAAGCACACGCGCCAGTGAAGTTTGTTTTGAATTTTTTTTTTTTTGTGAGTGCACATTCAGTTCATTTTTGGATACGAATTATAACTTTTGGTGGTGTTTTAAATGGACATTGGGCCCGGACAGAGCATTATTCACGTGAGAAGCTGTAATAGCACCTTTCAGACAGAAACGCAAAGGGTGTTTAAGCTTAGTTGATTGAAGACCCTCGTTGGAGTATAGCTGTTTAAGGGTCTGAAAAAGTTTAGTAATTCACACAACTGAATCTAGAAAAAGATTAAAAGACTAGTGTATAAACTACGTACCTGAAAAATGGGATGTTAGAAAAATGTATGTTAGTTTTTTAAATAAACGTTAATTTGTAACATTTACCTTAATTTGGCAAAGGCTCTGGTAGTTTTTTTTTTTTTGCGGGAAAACAATGTGACATTTTCAGGGCTTGTTCCTTCAAGTACGCATTAAATGACATCATAGTGGGGGTCTACAATAGTGAGGTGCGGGTGTGAAGGCACCGTGTAACAGTGGTCTTAAAGACCTTTGTACTCAAGAAAGAAACAGCGCATCACGTTGCCAAAGTCCAAAAGTTTGGTTTCTTGTACCCGCACCTTACTACAAAGATTTGTTTCATACCTCCATTAGATAGTTTTTTCTGAACAATTTGAGACTCCTGAGGCAGGCCTGTGGCCAAAACACAGATCTGTGTTGAGTCCTTAATAAATATATCTTGTTCGACTCGGTTGTCCCAGTCTCGGGAGTTATTGCTCTACTTTCCATTCCTTCTTTGGTTTCTTGTACTTCTGTAGGATTTTGCTGTTCATCCACAGATTACCTTCCCCAGTGATAGGGTTGGGCAGGGCTTGGACGGGGCAAAAATCTACATATAAATTCCCCATGTCACAAAAGGAATACATATTTATACAAAAACAAAATGTCCATCAATTTTTACACCAGCTCAGATCCACATACAAATTGTTTAAAAGTGTTCATTTCAGCCAGGGCTTTACATGAGGGATTAAGGAAGTCATTCTTTTGAATCCCCCATTGTTTATTTCCACCTCCAAAATGAAACTAAATTAAAATTGCAACCTCGCTACTTAATTGGCTGCACTTACACACATAGGCTTGTAAAATGGGGCAGCCACACATGGAGGTGGTGCCATCTAACCCATCCCACCCTCATCCTGTGAGACTGTCACTGAAATGCTTTGATGTTTCACTTATATATGCTTATTTCTGATCTAACTAATAAGGGCTACCTTCAAGGCTGTGCCTAGGGTCTCTGGTGCCCCCCTGCAGACTATCAGTTGGCGCCCCCCCCCCCCCCCAGTGGCACAAGATGGCAAGGCTTACAAGCCTTTCTTGCGAAATACTTGATCACAAATAATTTTTTTATTTTTAACCATGAAAATGATCGCTTACCACTTGCCACACTGACAGGAATTGTCAGCAATATTCTTAGAAAACAAATTGCTATACATTGCAAAATAAGATAGCAGATGTAAATTCTCAACGTGGACATATTCCAAACACTAAAATGAAAATAAAATGATTTTTTCTACCTTTGTTGTCTGGTGACTTTGTTTTTCTATCCATATTGGTCCGAGTCTCTGACTCTGCTGCTCTCTATCTGTTCTCTTAACTCTGTTTCCAGGGCTTCCTTTCCATTTATTTCTTTACTTTCCTCCTTTCTTCTTCATTTCTTGCCCTACATCCATAAGTAAAAGCTGTGTCCTCCTCTGTGGAATTGACTGGAGGAGGTATAACGTGGATCCAGCTTTTGCCTATTTTCTCCACCCATGTGCAGTTTTTCTCCTCTCTTCCCTTTCCCTCATCTTCATCCATGTGCAGTTTTCTCCTCTCTTCCCTTTCCCTCATCTCCATCCATGTGCATCTTCTTCTTCTTTTTTCTTTCCTCACCTCCATCCATGTCCAGCACTTCTCTCTCATCCCCTCCATCCATGTTCAGCATTTCTCCTCTCTCCCCACCAACTCCTCCATTCATCCATGTCCAGAGAATCTCTCTTCCCTGCCCTCCCCTCTCATCCATGTCCAGCAATTTTCCTCTCTCCCCTGCCCTCCCCTCTCATCCATGTCCAGCGATTCTCCTCTCTCCCCTGCCCTCCCCTCCCATCCATGTCCAGCGGTTCTCCTCTCTCCCCTGCCCTTCATGTCCAGCGAATCTCTCTTCACTGACCTCCCCTCCCCTCCATATCCAGTATGTCTCCTCTGCCCCCTGCCCTCCCCACTCATCCATGTCCAGCAATTCTCTCTTCCCTGCCCTCCTTTCCCCTCCCCTCCGTGTCCAGCATGGAGAGGAGAGGGGAGGGCAGGGGAGGGAGGCGACATGCTGGACATGGAGGGGAGGGCAGGGGAGAGAGGAGAATCGCAACTTCGGGTAAAAGATTTTGGAGTGCGAGAGCAGGAACAGAAGGGAGCGGGCAAGTGAGCCGGACCTCAGGAAAAAGGTGCTGGTACGCTGTACCGGCACAAAAAAAGCACTGTATGTATCCCTCATTGATAAGTCTCTGACTCTAAAGTTTAGCAATTTCATTAAAGCAAAATGTATTTTCACATATCACAAACTCTTCCTATCCAAGCAGAATGTTTTATATTTATTTATTTATTGCATTTGTATCCCACATTTTCCCACCTCTTTGCAGGCTCAATGTGGCTTACAATACATCATGAATGGTGGAGATATATAAGAAATAAACATTTAGTAATTACACACAAAAAAAGCAATCAGATTTTCACTTACCAGCTCTTCAGCACACAGTTAAACTTCCTCTTTGAACTTACTGTTTGAACCATCAGCCAATGAAATGGCTTTTAGCTGTAGATATCTCAGGTTACCTGATAATTATGCACACATCATTGCAGTCATGCCCTCCTCTCAGTGTACATGCTCAGAAAAAAAAAACAAAAACAAAACTTTGAACCACTTACATATTTTATCAAACAATTACACTATTTATTTTTTATTTCTCCCCAGTCTCACTTGCACACCTCCCTCCAAACCTGTTCTCTGTAATTTGAATGTTGTTCAAGCTCACCCTGAATGAGGAGTTCTTCCCACACCAAAGACATATATAGCACTGGTTGTATTCTTTGAAGCAACTTTAGTTGAGCGTGTCTGCCTCAATTAGCACTGCTGGGCTGCTTTCACTTCCTGACGCAGAGAGGGAAGGACAGGGGAGAGAGGAGAATCACAGCTTCAGGTAAAAGATTTTGCAAGTGATGGGCGGCGCCCTCCAGAGGTCGGTGCCCCCCCTGTGGTGCTTACCCCGCTTACCGTGTTGGCACGGCCCTGGCTACCTTTGAAATCTAATCAAAAAATGTATTGTTGATCCAATAAAAAAGGTATCATCTTCTCTGTTTTATTTTATTTCTATTGATTAGGGAAATGGGACTTGATATACTGTGTTTCTGTGGTATTTTGCAACTACATTCAAAGTGGTTTACATATATACAGGTACTTATTTTGTATCTGGGGCAATGGGGGGTTAAGTGACTTGTCCGCAGTCATAAGGAGCTGCAGTGGGAATCGAACCCAGTTCCCCTAGATCAAAGTCTGCTGTACTAACCACTAGGCTACTCCTCCTACTACAACCGTTAACAGGGCAGTTGTGAAATGGAGACGTCCATGTAGAAGCTGCTGGGTAGGTGTCACTCTTGTTTATTCATGGGTATATTTCTAAACTGAGTTAGAAAAGGCTTTCCCTCACCTGAGCCTTTTCTAAAATACTGCTGGATCTGAGCACGCCCGATTTGGAGATCTCAGTTCTAATCTAGGTAAACTGGGGCTTCAGTTCTTTCATTTCTGGCCTGAAACTTAATGAAACATTTTTCATTAATTAAAGGAGTCGATAGTCAGCTAGTGACGGTCAACAACCGGCTAAATTAGACCTTGATTTTCAGTGCCAGGGCTGTATCTGGACACTGGCAGTGAATATTTGGGTATTTGAAGGTTATTAGAAGTTTTGCAGGTACGAGTGACAGTGCTGTACCCCCATAGATAACTGGGTAATGTTAAGACTACTGGTGTTGTGGCCCAACCTGCCTGTTTATATAGATACTGGCACCTTTTTTTGTATCAATAAATGTTTATTAAACATTTACATAGATAAATGAACATCAATAAAAGTGGTAAGAAGAGAAAAACAACCCATCCCTCCCCCAACCCCCCCCCCCCCCCCTTAACTCCCACAGCACAAATTAGAACCATCACAATCAGCATCCACTGTTGTACACCAAAGACCCCCTCCTAACCCCAGCCTCTCTCCCCTTAGCCTCTGAAAAAGATAAACTGAAGATGGGCCCGTTCCTCATGCCATGGGTCAAAATGTCCCTTAGGTCGATCAGTGAATTGTTCCAAAATCCCGCACCACCTTCAGTCGCTGCAGCCAATCCTGTAAACCAGGACCAGCTTCCATTTGGCTACAATCTTGCATGGCTGCCACTAAGCACATTTGCTTTATTCTAGTTTGCCATTTAAAGCCACGTTTGATATGAAGTTTCAGTAGAGTAGACCAGATACAGTGGACCAGAGTACTTGAATTAAACTGCAAGATACAGAGGACCAGAATACATGAATTAAACCGTAAGGCCACCAAATATGAAAAAAGGTACCATGCTCCTGCTTTCAATTTCACAGGAGTGTAGTACTAGCGAGTGACAATCTTATACACATTTTGTTTTATCAATACACATATAGAAGCCTTCATGACCTCAAGAAATACTGCCATTCCCCCTTAGTAAATTCCACACCCAAATCCCACTCCCATTGCATCATATAATTGTACTTGGTAAACTCAAGACCACATGAAAACTTATATAAAATTGAGATAGGACCCTTCAATCTACTATTTCTATAAGTGAATTGACAATATTGTGATAAGGGGACATTCCATACAACTGTGGAACGCATTACCAAAAGCCTTAAAAACTACGAACAACCACCTAAACTTCCAGAAAACACTAAAAACTAACCTGTTTAAAAAGGCATACCCTACCGATCCAACATAAATGCCTGATCTCTGCAACACAACAAAACTAAAGTACGTAATGGACATAACACAACTCTTCCGTTGAACGATTCCCTAATGTGGCTGTGCCACATGAACTTTATCTTACCACATCACTTTGTATTTGTTTACACCGGAGTCTGCAAACGCCTCTCCAGTACTATGTAAGCCACATTGAGCCTACAAATAGGTGGGAAAATGTGGGATACAAATGTAAGGTTACAAACACAAAAAGGGGAGGTTCGCTTTAACTTGTGTAATACAACAATACTGTGAAGGCAAATCTAATCATACACAATGTGCAGGGTAACAAAATTTGGCAGAAAAGGGGAAAGACCTCAGAAAGGTGACAGACAGCAAGACTGCTGAAACTGTTCCCAAAGGAGTCACCGTACTTTCTTTAATCATTGGCTTATCCCCCACCTCCTACCTTTATGTGAAAATATTTTTTCAAAAGATTTTTAGTAGTAATTATGCTGTGTGTAACCAACTGCAAAGTACAAAACCCACTTAGCTAATAGCAGCGTCTTGAACGGTACGGTGACTCCTTTGGGAATAGTTTCATCAGTCTTGCTGTCTGTCACCTTTCTGAGGTCTTTCCCCTCTTCTGCCAAATTTTGTTACCCTGCATATTGTGTATGATTAGATTCGCCTTCACAGTATTGTTGGATACAAATGTATCAAATAAATAAATTGCTTTTCTATTTTTGCTGTGTAGATGCATTCTGCACTTGAAGTATTGTACTTTATATATGACAACAGCAGAAAGTTACGGTAACAAGTATTGACCTGTTTTGATCGACTAGTGAAGCATGCAACATCATACTTGAGTGAATGGTCTGGTCTATTTTAGGCAAGCAAACCTCTATGATTTGCAAACATTGTTTCTCGAGTCACTTTTTTAAAACAAATTCCTAATACTGAATGATTAAAAGCCTTTTATGAATGACATTCATTGCACATGAGTATCTTTAAATTAACATATTACATTTGCAAAGCATCAGTGCTTGACTAATCACCCCCTATCCATCAGCCTTTGATTTTTAATCCTGGATATTTTGATTGTATTACTTTCCACTGACTGCACTCCATTATTCTCCCTGCTCTTACCGTACAACGCATAAGGGACTGCTTGCAAGGACAGCAGAGCACTGGTGTATTAAAGCATGGGGAAAAGGTCATAAGTTCAATTTTTCTTCTCCTGATATATTGCCTCCCTTCCTGTAAGAAGTGTCATCCTTTTACTAAGAGGTCACTTTTCAAAGGCTTGAAATGTCTAACTTAAGGGTTTACTTACAAACCCATAATAAAACAGCTCACTCTGACATTGTTTTACTATGAGTTAGTTCCCACAGTATCTGCTTCACTTTGATTGAGTTGTGCAGTTCGGTAAATTCCACAGTGGTACTGGAAATATGCATGGCCACAGCCAGGAAAGTATGTACTTTGCCAACTTCTCCAAAATGGGGTCGATATTCAATGCGATTTAACCAGCCAGAAATGGCTCCTGGCCAGTTAAATCACCTGTTTAGGGCTAACTGGTCATTTTCAATGGCACTAAACAGGTTACCGCCACTTAAACTATCCAGTTAGCGCCAAACTCAAAACCAGCTATTTTGGGGGCATTCTGGGGGCCGAGTCAGCATTTGGCTGGTTAAGTGCTGATATTCAGAACTTAACCGGCCAGGTTAATTACATAAATAGGACCACATAAAAGTCTGTCCTATTTTTGGGGCCCTTTTACCAAGCTGCAGTAAAAAAAAAAAAGTCCTTGTGGTAGCGGCAGTAATGCCGCACACAAGGACCCTTTTTACCGCAGTGTGTAAAAAGCCTGAAAAAATATATACATGGCCATGTGGTAAACTTGCACTTACCACCACCCACTGAGGTGGCAGTAAGGGCTCCCACACTATCCCGGCAGTAACCACTGCCCGATTACTGCCGGGGAAACCCCCTGCAGTATATTTTTTTAAACAATTCCAGCAGCACTGGAAACGATGCATACTAGAGGCAGAAACTACTTCTGGCAGCCATGTTGGGTCGTCAGTAGTTCTGGGTTGCCATACAGCAAGGCCTTTAGTAAGAGGGCCCCTTTATGCAGTAACCCACAGTTAGTTAAGTACTAAATATTGCATTTAGGGCTCCTGTGACAAAACTGCCTAGTGATTCCCACACAGCAAATGTGACAAAGCCCATAGGAACTGAATGGGCTTCGTTGTATTTGCCGAACCAGAATCACTAGCGCGGCTTTGTAAAAGGGGCCTTTAACCAGCTATGCATTAGCTGTATCCACAAATCTGGAAATTCTATGCCAGGCATTGAATTTCTGAGTTTGGTGCCGGTGGCACTGATCACTACTGGCACTTCTCCTTTAAAAGGAGTACTAAGCACTGAGTAATCCTCCATCACATCTGCATATAACATGACTCATAAATTGGGTCAAACACTTATGCAGCTGATGCTCTTTTTTTTTTTTTTTGTAGATCTCCATAACACTTATCTTGATAACTCTGGCAGTTTAAATCACTAAGGGGCCATTTTACTAAGCTGTGCTAGTAAACGATCTTAGCACACCTTAACGCATGACTTTCCCATGCACTAAGCTTATTTCTAGCACGGCTGTAAAATAGGCATTTTTCTATTTGTTAAATTTCTGGCCATCTGCTAATGTTATATTAACACATGGCCATTCAAAAAATTTACTGCGGGAGGACTTACCGTCTCCTATTTATGAGGTGCTAAGGAGGACTCCCAGTAATATCAGAAATCTAGTTGAGTAGCACTTCCATGCTCATTCTCTGCTTCTGACACACCCCCTCCAAAAATAACTAACTAATGGGTCCTTTTACTAAGGTGCGCTGAAAAATGGTCTGTGCTGGTGTAGACGTTTGTATCCATTTTCCAGCGCACCTGCAATAAAAGGCTTTTTTGGGGAGGCCACAGTGGCGATCCTAGGTCAGCTGCCATCCAGGGCGGATTGCTGCTGCGTACCCCCCCCAGGTGCAGTGGCATCTGTCCCCCCAGGGTGCAGCACGACCCCCCCCCCCCCTGGTGCAATGACAGCCCCTTCCTGGCACATCAAGCCCCCCTGGGTGCATTCTTGGTTGCTGGAGGGTGCAGAGAGCAGCCGAGTGCCTCTCAGCTCCACTGGCTCCCTGCTCCCTCTGCCCCGGAACAGGAAGTAACCTGTTCCAGGGCAGAGGGGGCAGGGAACCAGCCTAGCCGACAGGCGCAGGGCTGCTCTCTGCACCCTCCAGCAGCGTGCACCCAGGGCGGACCGCCCCCACCGCTCCGCCCTTGCTACGCCACTGGGGGCCCAAAAATGGATGTGCTGCAAAACATAAATTGGCGCGAGCCCATTTTGGGCTTGAGACCTTACTTACCACCACCCATTGACTTAGCAGTAAGATCTCACACATTAACCGGGTGGTAATCGTCAGCGCATGTACAACACCTATTACCGCCCAGTTAGCACCGCATGCTGGAAAACCTTTCTGGCACGTGCAGCGGATGCGCATAAAAAATGAAATTACTGCCCAGGCCATGCAGTAGTTCAAAATTGATGCACGTACGCACCTATGCGGCTTAGTAAAAGGGCCCCTCACTAAATACCACACGCAGCATACACAAATGACAGAACTAATGTAGAACACTTTACCACATCCTGTGTTAGGCCATTTTTCTTTATTATTTCTTTGAATTTACTATACCGCTATGACTGAGAACAGACTAAATACAACAAGAAAGGAACTCCATAAATTTGGATAGGAAAGCACCACTTTCAGCACTACACAGGCCTACAGGGGAGAGAAAAGGTGGAAAGAGAAATAAGGGGCAGGGAGTACATAGACATAGCACTCACTACTGGTCACCAAATGCCTGCCTAAAAAGCCAAGTCTTAATGGCAACTTTAAATTTGGGGAGGGACGATTCAGCTCTAATTTCCAACAGGAGGCTGTTCCAAGTAGCCGGAGCCAGAAAAGAGAAAGCATTACACCTAGTGTTTTCATACTGGGCAAGTCTAGGGCCAGGCAGAATCATACAATAGTCATTCAAGGAATGCAAAGCGGAACAGGGGGGAGTAAGGGATAGTGAGAGATGCGAGATAGGGAGGGAGGCCAATAAGAAAAGCCTTAAAAGCCAAAAGTAGGATCTTATTTTGCACCCAAAAAGAAAATCAGAAATCAATGATGGTCCATGAGAAGGTGAGATACTCTGTCACTTTCCAACGTGACATAGAACCCAAATGGCAGTGTTCTGCAATGATTGCAGTTTTGTGTAGAATTAGTTTTAAATTGCATTAAGGAAAAATTTACAAAAATATTTGTTTGAGCCCAAGGTGATGTATGTGATAACTAAATGTACACCTTAATATAGGTGGGAGAAAATTCCATAAACTACCTGCCTGATAAGCAAACAAGTAAATAGCTTCTTCAAAGTAATCCCTCGAGGACTAGGAAAAGAAAATGAAAATAAATTTTGAGTATTGTAATATTGTCCTAATATCGAGAAACATGCAAGAGAAATCATATATTGAGGAACTGAACCAGATATGATCTTAAATAGGAAAAAGCCTAATTTAAACAGCACCCTAACTTCTTTAGGGAGCCAATGCAGCTTAATGAAATAAAGTGTAACCCTGATTATTTTTAATAAAATAATCATACATACAGCCACTTTCTGAATAGTTTGAATTCTTCCCAATAATCATTTCAATAAACCCCAAATCTCTCCAGTCTGCTCAGCGCTATCCAGATACTATCAGATTAGGCGAGGGATGGAGCTGAGAGTTACCTGAAGTCCAGTGATATTCAGCACCAGTGTTGGATGTTTGGATAACTGTCTAGGTAATTTAGGACAGTGTTGTAATGTATCTTATTGTTGATTTTAATCTATAAGGGTAAGGTGTCATATATTTGATATACTGCCTTTCTAAAGAAGTTTACATGTATTTATTATTCTGGTCGCCGCACGTCAAAAAAGACATAGTGGAATTGGAAAAGGTGCAGAGAAGGGTGACAAAGATGATGCAGGGTATGGGACGGCTTCCCTATCAGGATAGGCTGAAGAGGCTGGGGCTGTTCAGCTTGGAGAAAAGGCGGCTGAGGGGAGATATGATAGAGGTCTATAAGATAATGAGTGGAATGGAATGGGTCGATGTGGAGCATCTGTTTACGCTTTCCAAAAACACTAGGACAAGGGGGCATGCGATGAAGCTGCAGTGTGGTAAATTTAAAACGAATCGGTGGAAATTTTTCTTCACTCAATGCGTAGTTAAAGTCTGGAATTCGCTGCCGGAAAAGGTGGTTAAGGCGGTTATCTTAGCGGACTTCAAGAAAGGGTTGGATGGCTTCCTGGAGGAAAAAGCCATAGAATGTTATTAAATGGACGAGGGAATACAGTATTTCTAGGATGAGCGGGACAAATTGCTTGTTCTCTTGGCCGCTGTCAGTGACAGGGTGCTGGGCTCGATGGACCCTTGGTCTGTCCCAGCATGGCGATGCTTATGTACTTGTGTAAGAGTATTTTGTCCCTAGTAGACTCACAATCTTAAGTTTTTGTACCTGGAGCAATGGAGAGTTAAGGGGCCCTTTTACTAAAGATGCGTAGTCATCTACGCATGTACAATATGTGTAAAATTAGAACTGCCATCTGGCTACTGTGTGCCCCGTGTGGTAATTCTAATTTTGATGTGCAAAACGCGCGGCAGAAAATAATTTCTATTTTCTATTCCATGGCGCCAACTGGGCAGTAATCGGCAGTGTACCTGCGCTGGTGATTACTGCCCGGTTAACGCGCGAGACCTTACTACTAAGTCAATGGGTGGCGGTCAGGTCTCAGGCCCAAAATGGATGCGCGCTGATTTTTACTTTGCCACACATCCATTTTCGGCAAAAGAAAAGGGCCTTTTATGCAGGCGCGCTGAAACATGGACCTACATGCGTCTATAACAATGTAGGCCATTTTTCAGCGTGCCTTAGTAAAAGGGGCCCCCAAGTGATTTGCCTAAGTCAGAAGGAGCTGCAGTGGGAATCAAACCCAGTTTCCCTGGTTCTCAGCCTGCTTATTTAACAATTAGGCTGCAAGATGTTTCTGTTGTAATATTTGCCAATTATAGTAAATGGAATGAAGGTCATCTGGCTAGTTATCTGGGTGATCTCGGTAACACCCAGCACTGCCCTTTTTATACCCTGATATCCTGAGATTCAGCGCCAGTGAATACCGGATTTTGGCACTGAATATCTGGGTATAAATTGTTCTAGTAGCTGAAACAACATCCTGCTGCTTTCTAGGCAGTTCTTTATACCATGAATATTTATTAGGTAGAATGGAATTATCTTGATTTTCACTATTCATCTAAACTTGAGGTTATAGAAGCATTGAGATTGTTGAAAAGGCTGGAAATGAGTGTTGAAATTGGCAGAGAGCCCATGCAGCCAAGAGCTGTGCAGCATTTACTAAAGAGCAATACGTTTTTACACTTAATGTGAGGTAATAGCCATAATTAACTCAGGTTAATTGCAACGGCTCTGCAGTGTTCGGCATTCCCCTACAGTTTTTGCAAGGACATATTCCATAAGTGCACCTGAGGGGTGGCATTATTTATCTATTAGAATTTTACTATATCGCCTTTGTTAACTTTCAGATCAAAGTGGTTTACAATATATAAAAAATTAACAGTGGAGTTCATAGAGGAGGAAAAGAATGACAAATGTTGACAGGAGAGAATAATCAGATGCACAAGACCAGTTCAAGCAAAAGAAAGAACCAACAGAGTAGGAACTCGGGGAGGGGGGGTAAGGCGGGGGAAAAAACAGAAGGTGCAAGGAAGAAAAAATAGAGGGACCCAGCAAGTGAGCAGAGCCACCGTAATTCTCCTGCCCCCCCCTTCCCCCACAAAAAAACTTGATAGTGCTGCCTGATTGCAGGCTCTGTATCTAACTGAGAGAACTTAAACATCTAGGTTTCACAAACCATAGACATGCCAATCTGCCAGCACATGGAATACCAAACATTCACATGTATTAATGCATAACATGTATGATGGCTGCTTACCTCCACTGATGTTTTAGTTATTGACATTTGCAAAATGGGTGCTGCTGTCGCATGTGGTCAGCACATATATGTCCATTCTGCACAAGTTTTTAAAAAGACTTTGCACTGGTAGATTCTTTCCTAAAATACTATTGGAATTTGAAACAACCTGACCTGAATGTCTCAATTCTGATTTGTAAGTTCTTTCTAAAACCTATGATGCTACAAGCAAATAATGCAACAAAAAGCTGAAACACGATTCGCACCTTGACACAGCCCATCAGGTGAAACTCTGGCCACAGTCGGTGCAAGCGGAAAATGAGAGTTGCATGAAAGCTCAAGTTAAGTTGATATATTTTCATAACATCACATTGTTTATAGGATCCATGAAAGTGGTCTCACTGAAGCTTTAACAAATTTATGCCTGTGAAGTGATTTTACCCTGAAAGTCCTACCATAGTTTCTTCTGCTTTACAGAAGTGGAGGAACGGTTCTGAGGCTTTTTCCCCCTTGAGTTTTTTTGTAGTTCAGTGAGTGTATTGACATTTATAAGTTTGCAAACCTTTTTTTAGTGAAAGAGTATTGAATAGACTGGGTATTCAAAAGGGTTTAACCAGGCAGAAGATGCCAGTTAAAGCTCAGTTAAGCCCCACTGAACTAGCCATCCAGCAATATTACTACATGTGCAACTACCCAGACACGATCTAGTTACTGAGCAGAGGCAGAACTTAACCAGTTGGTGGCAATATTCAGACATCAGCAAAAAGGCTGTTCTAACTATCTGCCAAGGTATCTGGGTATCAGTCTGAATATAGGCCAGATAACTTCTGTGTGACTACACATACTCAAATATCTAATGCCAGAGCCCAGACATGACCCGGAATTGAAAAGCCAGGGCTAATTCAGCCCACGGCTATAAGCGCCTTAAAAACTGCTAAATACCTACCCTATAATTAATTTGCCTACATCTCGAATCCTAACTTAAATACCTAGTGCAAAAAAATTCAGTGCTAAGAGATCATTTTAAAAGACGATTTTAGGCGCAAAAGTTTTTATATACAGAAAGTTCATTAGCACATGCACCCTGTAAATGCATAAGTTTATCCAACTGAAGGCTAGCGTTACTAAGGTGTGCTAATTCATTAGCACATGCTAATGCCAGGTCCCATTCTGTGCAGTGGGAACTAGATACAAATAGAGTGCATTAATGGTGTTTGCATGTGGTTACGTAGTCCACACATTAGTAACTACAGTAACAAGGTGGAAGGTGTCCTGAGGATGGGGTTTGGGTAGGGTTTGCAAACGTGCATACTTTATAAAATGCAGACATAAAGGGGGAGATTCTATCTCTCTCTCTCTCTCTCTCTCTCTCTCTCTCTCTCTATATATATATATATATATATATAGCGCCTAAAAAATCAGCGCTGAAATCAGTACCTACTAAATGTATTCTAACTTAGCTGATATCTCAGCACCTAAAACTATGCGCATCCATTCACACCAACGAAAATGTGGCATAAATCCCAGTGCATAGATTTACACCATATACTATAATTACATGTGTAAATTTCAGAACGCCTGTGAAACACCCATTTCCCTGCTCATTACCATGCCCCTTTTTGCTTACGCATGTTAGAAGTGTGGCACACGTCGTTATAGAATGCACTTAGTGAGTTGTGAGCATAAATTCTATTCAGTGCCAATTAATGTTCCTTATTGCTTGTTAATTGCTGTTATCAGTGCTCATTAGCTTTAGTTATGCGCAGTATTATAGAACTGGTGCAGATCTCTAGGAGCGCTATATAGAACCTGGGGGAAAGAGGTCAATTCTACAAGTGGTGCTAAAAATTAAGGGGTCGATATTCAAATTTCCAGAAAGAACTAAAAACTAACCTGTTCAGAAAGGCATATCCCACTGACCCAACATAAAAGCCTGAGCACCTGCAACACAACAAAACCAAAAATCGTAATGGACACACCCCAACTTCCCTCTTCCTTCCTAAGTTCCCTAATATACCTACCTTACATGAACCTATTCTACTACAATAACACCTGTATTTGTTCATTCCGGAACTGGCGAACGCCACTGTGGTACTATGTAAGCCACATTGAGCCTGCAAATAGGTGGGAAAATGTGGGATACAAATGTAACAAATAAAATAAAAGTGGTTTAAATGGCTAGGAGAGGCTCAGCCATTTAAATCCTGCCCAGGGATTATTGCAGATACTAAGCAGCGCTTAACTGGTCAATGCCACTGAATATCTGCAGTTAGCACCTAAGTCAAAACTGGCTAATTTGTGGGCGGTCTGGGAGTGGTGTTGGTGCTTGTGCAATTAAGTACTGATAATCAGCACTTAACTGCATAAATAGACCTCATATGACAACCCTATCTTTATGTGGTGGTTCATGTGAGTAACATAGTAAGTGACGGTAGATAAAGACCTGAATGCTCCATCCAGTCTGCCCAACAGTCACATTCATTCTCAAATCAAGATTTAAATCAACATTAACATGATATTACATACTTGATCATGGTCTTTCTTTGATGTATCTGGGACACAGACCGTAGAAGTCCGCCCGGCTCTGTCTTTATGTTCCAGCTACTGGAGTTGCCGTCAAAGCCCACTCCAGCCTATCCAAATTCATCTTGTCATTTGCGGGACAAATTCAAAAGTCTGCCCAGCACTGTCCTCACGTTTCAAACCAGCGGAGTTTCCGTCAAAGCTCTCTCCAGCCCATCCTAAAATGGATTGCTGTATGCAGGACACAGACCATACAAGCCAGCCCAGCACCAGCCTTAGTTGATGCAGCCAGAGTCACCATCTAAGCAGCACTTGACATGCAAATACATATGCAACTCTTTAGGTTTTGTTTTTTATATCATTCATTTTCTAATTACTATCTAAGGACTATCACTAACCACATCCTCTCCAAAAGACATTACATGATGTGATACCCGCAAGTGAGCCTCCTCCGAAGTAGCTTCCACATTCTGGAATGCATTCCCTGAAAGGCTTTGATTAGCACAAGACTATCTCTACTCCATGAAGCAGGTTAAATCTTGCCTCTTCAACTAGGCCTTTGATGGAAGAAGTAATTAACTTGTTAGTCTCACTCACACACACAAGGAGTGACACAGGCTGCACATACTGCAGCAGGATATGTTTATCCACTCATACTCTAGCTGAGGTAATATTTAATTATCTCTGACCTCATGTGCACCTTTCTTTAAATTAGTCACCTTATTTTCTAACTCCTCGTACTCTCTTGCCTCTATATGTTCCATCTTTGCTTATACCCCAGGTGGAGGGGCATAATCGAACGCGAACGCCTATCTCCATGGGCATTTATCTCCGAGAACGGGTCCGTGAAGGGGCAGGCTGAACTGTATTTTCGAAAAAATGGATGTTTTTCAGCTGGACGTTTGTTTTTTTTTTAGCGATAATGGAAACTAAAAACGCCCAGCTCAAAAAGTCCTAATCCGAGCCATTTGGTCGTGGGAGGGGCCAGGATTGGTAGTACACTGGTCCCCCCTGATATGCCAGGACACCAACTGGGCACCCTAGGTCAGTGCGGTGGACTTCAGAAAAAGCTCCCACATGCATAGCTCCCTTACCACGGGTGCTGAGCTCCCAACCCCCCTCCCCCAAAACCCACTACCCACAAATGTACAACACTACCATAGCTCTTAAGGGTGAAGGGGGCACCTACATGTGGGTACAGTGGGTTTTGGAGGCCTCCCATTTACCAGCACAAGTGTTGCAGGTGGGGGGGGGATGGGCCTGGGTCCACCTGGCTGAAGTGCACTGCGGTACCCACTAAAAGTGCTCCAGGGACCTGCATACACACAGGCCTCTAGGACTTGTTGCTGCTGTATAACATTGGCACACCAGTTGACACCTGAAGACTAATCTCTCCGAAAACGTCCTTTATTGGAATAAGCACATTTACTCACAGTTAACTGCAGATCAGAGGTTGTGCCCCACTGGCAACGAGTCTCCCTGGTACTGAGATGAGCAGTAGGTCAGAGCTGGCAGAATGCTGTACAATGCCCTCTTTCAACCACATTCAAGGTAAGAACTAAGTTGTCTAACATGGCTAACACAGGAAAGGGAACTAAAACTGGCTTACAAAAATGGCCACTACCGCATGGACTACAACAGGAAACACAACAGGGCACACTCTGACCCAGTAGGCAGGGGGAAAAGCACCATGGGAGAAGAGCCTACCAACTACCAACATTGTGAGACTGTAACACAAGCTAATGAAATCACGGAGCCCAATACCCTACTCCCACCACAATGCAATGCTGATGTGACCCTGTAGTGCACCCGAGAGCCACATCTGACCTAGGGAAAGGCTGTGAGAGGATCGAACACATTCTGCTGTCATGGAGGTGGGTACGGCATTTGAGGCTGGCATACAGGCTGGGAAAAAAGTTTTTAAAGTGGGGGTTTTTTTGGGTGGGAGGGGGTTAGTGACCACTGGGGGAGTCCGGGGAGGTCATCCCCGATTCCCTCCAGTGGTCATCTGGGCAGTTGGGGCACTTTTTTGGGACTTGTTCGTGAAAAAAAAGGGTCCAAAAAAAGTGACCCAAAATCGCGGTAAAAACGCCTTTTTTTTCGATTATCAGCTACAGACGCCCATCTCTCCTCGGCTGATAACCACGCCCCAGCCCTGCCTCCGACACACCTCCGACACGCCCCCCGTCAACTTTATTCATTTCCGCGATGGAGTGCAGTTGGAAACGCCCAAAATCGGCTTTCAATTATACCAATTTGGGCACCTTTGCGAGAAAAATGCCCATCTCCCGATTTGGGTCGAAATATAGGCATTTTTCTCTTTCAATTATAAGCTGGATTGTCAATTAAAATGTTCTATTATGTATTGTATTGTGTTGATATTGAAAGTAGTATACTATGCCATACTTTGTATCGTTTGAATAATTTTACTGTCTATTGCTCATGTTTGATTTATTTTTACTGTACACTGCCTTGAGTGAATTCCTTCAGAAAGGTGGTAAATCCTATTAAATAAATAAATTAAAAGAGATCCTCTGTGTTCATCCCACGTCTTTTTGAATTCTGCCACAGTTTTTTTTCCTACCACCTCCCTCGGGTGGTCATTCCAGGCATCCACCACCCTCTTCATGAAAAAGAATTTTCTGACATTACTTCTACCACCCCGCAACCTCAATTCATGTGGTTAAGTGCTGAATAATGCACTTAACCACTTAGGTTTTAACCAGCCACATATGTCCAGATAGTCAATGCTTGTGCCCAGACATTGAATAGGCAAGGAAAATGCTTGCCGCAGCCAAAAATATGCTGACCGCCACCAGCTGAATATTTACCTCTAGGTCCCAAAATCTGGGACCTTTTTACTAAGCAGGGTAAGGCTAATGCGCGGGTAGCGTGTGCCAAATCAGCACTACTGCAGGGGTAGTATGTGTGCCCTGCGGTAGTTTTGAAGTTGGCGCACGCTGTTTCCCAAGGTAGAAAATAATTTCCTATTTTCTACCACGGGGACGTTCCCGGTGGAAATCGGCAGTGCGGTCACATTGACACATGCTGCCTGATTACTGCATGAGTAGCACATGAGCCCTTACTGCTAGGTCAATGGTTGGCGGTAAGGGCTCAGGAGGTAGGTAGCTGCGCACTACTTTTAATTTTAGTGCATGGCCATTAATTGCCCCATTGAAAAATGCCTTTTTCCCCAGCCGCAGTAAATAAAATAGTCCACCGTGCATCAAAAACAAGCACCCAACTACCGCAGGCCACTTTATATTGTGGCTTAATAAAAGGACCCCTCTTTTTGCTAATATAGTATTTTATAATGGCATTTGGGTGCTCAGATTCTGTTATAGAATAGAGCCTAAGTTGACATTTGGGTGGCAACGTTTAGGCACCAACACTCATTCTGTATGTTTGGCACCTAAGTGTGTAACCCCTGCCCATGCTCTGCCCTCATGCATGCCCTCTTACTCAGGTTCTTACTTATAGAATAGCGCCTAGGTTCAGTTAGGTGTCTAATTGATGTTTACCCCCATTTGGGTGCCTAAATTCCATTTAAGTACCTAAAATTAGACGCGTACTTGGCACCTCACTTTTGTGGCACACTATATAGAATTAGGGGGGAAAGGTCAGGGAATGTGTGTGTGCTGAAGACCCAGTGGAAATGTGTGTGCGTACTTTCTTTTTTTTTTTTTTTTTGTGGTAGAAGGGACAATATGCACATAGTTTCCTTTATTAAACAGGTGCACAAGTTAGATGGCCTGTTACAAAAATATCCTCTAAGGCAAGTTTGTCCAATCTCGGTTCTCGAGGACCACAATCCAGTCAGGTTTTCAGGATTTCCTTAATGAATATGCATGCAAATAGATCTCATGCATATTCATTGGAGAAATACTGAAAACCTAACCTGCTCTAAGGTCCTAACTTTTTCCCCTGTCCTAAATCGCCCTCCGTTGCTACTGACTTCTTAGGCTACTATATTAAGAAATTCAGTCCTTGTCATTTTTCAAAGAAGCTACATTAGGTTCCTAATCCCAGAGTAGAAGCAATTGTGAGCAGGGCTGCCGAGAGACTGGGCCAGGCCCGGGGCAAGGCTGCCCCCGGGCCCCCGCCCCTCTGAGGTCGTCGCCGCCGCTGCTCCCCCCAGGCCACCGTGCCGCAGTCCCCCACCTGCTCCCCTCCTTCCGCCACCGGGCCGGGCCCCCTGCATTGAAATCATCACAGCGCCTCACCTGTCACCTTGCTCCATGACTGAAAGCGCAGCAGCGGCAGATCGGATTCGCCTCCCTTCGGGCCTTCCCTTCCTGTGTCCTGCCCTCACGGAAGTTACATCAGATGAGGGCGCGACACAGGGAGGGAAGGTCCAAAGGGAGGCGAATCCAATCTGCCGCTGCTGTGCTTTCAGTCATGGAGGTGACAGGTGAGGCGCTGTGATGATTTCAATGTGGGGGGCCCGGCCCGGTGGCGGACAGTTGACGGAGCCGAGGGCGGGTGAGATCAGGGACTGTGGTGCCGGGCCCGGGGAATTTTGTCCTCCCCCCCTGCCCCCCCCCCTCAGTGGCCCTGATTGTGAGTACCAGTAGTGACACAGATATTTCAATGCTAGGCCCAGAATTGAATAACAGGGTCTATTTGAGCCTATGACAATCAGCTTTTAAAGCAGTGTGGACTGCCATGGGCTGAATTTCGGGCCCAAAGTACTAAGATAGATTGGTGACCTTTTCTAAGCCGCCCAGATGGTGTGGGTTATAAATTTTATAAATAAATAAATTTCAACAACAGCAGCAGCAGCAGCAAATCTCCTATATAATAACCCCTGGATTCTATATATGGTGCCCAAATTTGGGCGTGCTGCTGAGACGTGCATGAAATTAATTGATTTATGAGCTTTTAACAATCAATAATTGGGTGCCACCAACCAATTATTGATATTAATTGGCACTCATTAAAATTTGCCTGTGTATCTGCCTGCACGTTATTCTCTAAGGCAGGGCGCCTAACTCCCATAATGCATATCCCAAAGGTGGTGTGACCATGGGAAGGGCATGGGTGTGTCAGGGGCGTTCGAAACAGTTACAAGCGTAATTATAGAATACTGAGTAAGCGTGCCTACCTAGGGCGCCTGCATTCACACCAGGCTTCAGCAGGCATAAGTCTGGCACCCAAAGTTAAGCATGGGAATCGGCACTAAGGGTGATTCAATAAAGGATGCACACCCTTTATAGAATCCACAAATCACTCAGCATTTTTTTTGTTAGGCCCTGTCCCTTTGGAATGCATTACTCCCTGCTATTAGAGCTGAGCAATCGCATTTGAAGTTTCATTCTGCTTTAAAAACACATGTATTTTCTCTTGCCTTCGCCTCAAGCAGCTACATTATTGGTCTGAGGACCAGTTTGGCGGCAGAATGGTGCTGGGGGTTTTTTCCCCTCTTTCTCTCCTCTCCTTTCCTTTGATATTGTAGTTCCTTTCCCATTTCTCCATGTTAGAACTGTACACCACTTTGAATCCTCCCATCCCCACCCGCGTGCAAGGTGATTCTGGATGTATTTTCTCTGGCATTGCCCATACAATAGTCAACGTGCAACTATTTTTATAGATGTGTTTTATTTTTTATTATTATTTATTTACATTGATAACTAGTCTCTCCCTGAGGTCCCAAGCAGAGAATACGTAACCTACAATCAAAATATAGTCCCATAATCACTAACATATTCAAACTATTTGCATCAACATTACCATCACCACCTCAGGTCTTTTTGTTATCTGAAGACACTATTCTGCTAGGGTTAAGAAAACAGTTGTACATCCTAAGTGGAGCTTCACCTCCTCTGACCCATGCCGGGGGAGATCACTGAGCATAAATTGAACTTTGCCAAAATAGCAAACCCCCTCTTTTTATTCTCAGCTTTTCTAGGGGCAGAGAGAGGTCCAGGCAAAACATAAGAGGGTCATGCGTGACAAACAATGGCAAACAACTGAGTAAAGGAGTCCCGGCCTGTGAAATGATGGGATTAGATAAAGACAGAAGGATGCAATGGGGTCAGAGGGAGAGTGTTTTCTATCTGAAGGAAGAGTGTTCCTGCTGTTCACTACAAAAAGAAATATTCTTCCAAGAATGGGAGCAAATCAATATTCTTCTATTTCATGAGTAACTCAGAAGCAGAGAAAGGAGTACATGTTTGTGAAATACCACCTCCATAATGATGAATTTTACAAGTATAGAGTCCTTAGAAGTACTTACGGAGATTGTAAACATTTATAGGAAAACCTGTACTCTACTGTACATATGTTACACACAGAAATACACATACTCATTATTTGGATGCTTCGATTGCGGGAGCTGGTTTAATTTGTTTAGCCTTATGAAAATGGAAATAAAATGCTAAAGCTTTCAATCTGAATAAATAAGAGGGATAAAACTGCGATGTATCTAGATAAGGTGTTAGAATAAATAGTCTTAACTCACATCCTATTTTCCTAGGGTGCAAGGTATCCAGAATGTTTGCTCTTCAGATCTTCTCCATTGATTTGTCTTTTGAAAAAAAAAATTGTGTTATTGTTAGTGTGAAAATAGGTTTTAAATAGCAGTATAATAAATCCTAGAAATAAACAGCAGTGTATTAGAGATGGAAATACTACTTAACAAGGACATGGCATAAATTAAAAAAAAACCCTATACTAAAAACTAACACATGAAAATTCATTACAGGTGGACTACTGGCAAATAATGGTTTTCTAAAGCTGCCAGAGGAAAATAACAACACCAGCTTTAGAAATTACTTTCAAAACATATCTGGAAGATTAAAAATAAAACTGTAATGAGGTAATTTGCATAAGGCTTTTTTTTGTATTGTTCCGTTTATAGGGGTTTTGTCATAATGTTTCCCATATGGTTCGTTTGTGCTTCTCTAGAAGGCAAAGGGTTTTTTTTTTCTTGTTGATTTACTTTGTTCGTTGTACTGTAAACAGTTACTAAAATGTATTCATATTTCTCAAGTATTCTTTAAAGTTTGATAGTTCTTGCACGGGCAACTCAAAGAGGGCTAAGCATAGTGAACGGATATAAAACCCCATATACAATTTCAGTCTATGGCACACAGTACGCTGTGAGGTGTAGTTTTAGAAACATTTTGCATAAGCCAACATGTCAACACTTCCTCTTTTCTATGATCTCATACACATGCAGGGTAAACTGTAGCAGCAAGGCCCACTGCTTATTAATACTTGTAAAATTTACAGCTTTTGGAATTACATTAAACCAAGCTGGGTGACTTACTACTGATATCTGTACAATTTCATTATGATATGTTGATGGTCCTCCGGAGTCAGCTGAAATAAAAGCACAGGATTAATGGCAATATTGTTACTTCTACCATGTCTTTTTCTCTCTCCCCCCCTCACTAGAATAAGTGTATCACTGTTTGTAATAAGAGATATATTTCAATATGTTTAGGGGAAAATATATTAAAATGTCAAACTCTGAAAATTTGTATTGGCTATTTTATTTGACTTCATTTTTCACTTTACAATGAATAAAAAAAATTATTAGTTGTTTACCTGTTTCCACCTTTTCTTGCCCATAATATCTGCCACCCTCTTCTCCAGAAAGCACGCTTGGCTCATTAAATGGACTTTTGCAGCCTGATAATTAAGGGGACCTTTTACAAAGCTGTGTTAGTGTTTTTAGCTCGCAGTAAAAATCAGCTTGCGGTAAACGCTGAGACACCCATGAGCATCTTGGAGTTTACCACCAGCTGATTTTTACCACGAGCTAAAAACAGTACCACGGCTTAGTAAAAGACCATCCAAAGGTGCTCTTCCACTATTGTGCACGTTTTCTGCTTCTTGACCAGTAGGGAACGCCACTGTAGTAGCCGTTTTCTTCTTTCTTTCCTCAAGCTTGAGCACATCAGTTCTGTGGTACATCAAGCTCTGACTGATCTATTTGGGATCCATAACTTAGATCCCTGTATTTAAAATCTTTATTTTAAAATAGCAATTGGTGTTAAGAACGCTCGATGACCTTAGCAGGAGGGCGGGTAACAGCAGCCAAACTCACCTTGCGGTGAGCTGTAATTAACTGGAGGGAGGGGGAAGGGGTTCAGGGATGGGGACTTATTATATTAGGATATAGGGGGATGGGGGATGGGGTTTTTAATGGAATAGGCTGGGAGCATGGGATGTTGTTGCAGCAGGAAGGATGGCAGGTTGGGGCATATGATTGGGGGGATGTTTGCATGTGGGCGTGGTTTGGAATTCTGTTTGTGGTGACAGAAAAGTGCAGGAATGTGTTTTGGGAAGGGTTGAAGGAGGGAGGGGGTGTACATGAGTGTGATGCCTCAAACTCCTCTCCCTCTGCATGGCGATTGGGCTCTGCATATACTTGAACCTTGCAAGGCAGGGGGTTTGGGAAGTCTCATGGGACTTGAAACTGCGAGACTCCCCAACTTCCTGCACTGCTTGGCTCAAGTATATGCAGAGACCAATTGCCATGCAGGGGGAGAGAAGCAGTTTGAGGCAGCGAGAGGTACAAGAGAGACTGGGGAAGGCTGGAGGAGTCCACGAGAGAGACTGGGGAAAGGCTGGGGGGGCACGAGAGAGACCTGAGTAAGGCAGGAGAGGGGCATGAGTGAGACAGATATGGGGGTATGAAAGAGAGAGACACACACATAAAGACTGGATGAAGGCTGCTGGAGTGGGCATGAGCAAGACAGACTGGGTGAAGGTTGGAGGAAGGGGATTGAGAACGAAACTGATGGGGACCCATGCTATGGTGATAGCCGAAACAAAGAGGCAATTGCCTCTTTGCTTACCTCTCTAGAAGGTGACAGCTGATAGCATGCTTTGGGAAGTGAGACTATTAACTTTGAAGTTGATTAGCAGAGGCACCTTAATGAACAGATTTACTAAAAAAGTATTTGCCCACCAGCACAAAATAGGGGGGAAAAATCTTAGTAAGTCAATTTGTAAAGGAGCTACTGCTAATCTGGGAGAGGATGCCCACCTTCCCACCCCCCATAAAAAAAATTCACTGGGGACAATTTAGGAAGGGTGAGAAAGGAGAAGCAAGAAAGGTCTTAAACACTGGCTGCTAAGTTTTTGGGCTGCCTCCTAGATTTAATGACATTTTCTAGAGGCATGCCCCTAGACCATCATGGATTGTAAGATAGGCCCAGAGGGGCCTACTGGGGAGGGGGGGAGGCACTTGGGAGGTCTTTGAGGGAGATAAATGGGACAAAGCACAAATTTTTAGCTTCCACCGAAAACATATTGTCATTTTCATTCAAAACTGAATACATGGCCAAAAATGAAAATAATCTTTTGACCAAAACTGATTTTCAGCTGGTTTCAGCGCTGTAACCAGAACCGAAACTGAAATTTGGTCATTCTCTACTTACAATATCAACACAATACGCAATAAAATATGTTAATAGACAGCATGGGGTGGAAGCGGAGGTGGAACATATAGATAACAAGAGTTAGAAAATAAGTGGACTATCTTTAAAAGTTAAACGTGAAGTCAGAAAGGTGCATAAATATGATCTCAGCTAGGGTAGAAGTGGATAAACATGTCCTGCTATAGTATGCGCAGCTGGTGTTAGTCTTTGTGTGTGTGCAGTGGCGGCCCTAGCATTAGACCACCTGAGGCGTGGGGGGCCTCAGGTGGCACTCTTGTGAGGCAGTATCACCCCCTGCCCTTTCCTCCCCAATCCCCTTCCTCAAATTACCTTTTTCTTTTTCTTGTTTTTCAAAAGAAGGTGCCGGTCCCAGTCCCTTCTGTCTACTGCGGGCAGCTCACCTCGGAGGAAACAGGAAAGTACGTCAGTGAAGCGGGTTGCCCACAGTAGAGAGCAGGAGCCGGCACCGGCGGCAGGGCAGCCTATGGGAGTCGCTGCCACCACCGCTTTTTGAAAAACAAGAAAAGAATAGAAAATCATTTCAGAGAATGGGGTTGGGGAAGGAAGGGCGGAGGGCTGGCGGCGAAGGACCGGGGCGCCAGCTCATTTTTTTGCCTCAGGCAGCAGATTGTCTTGGGCCGCCCATGTGTGTGGCTAGCAAGTTAGTTGCTTCTTCCATTAAAAGCTAGGGGAAAGAGCCAAGCTTTCACCTGCTTTCTGAAGTAGAGATAAGACATCCAGAACTAAGGGCCCCTTTTTACTAAAGCATGTTAAGCAGTTAATGTGGGAATTAACAGGCACTATTAGTACCTGCTCCACTATCAGTTAATGCAGCAGCTTGACACGGTGTGTACTAACTCCCATTTCCTGACTAACATAGATTGGGCTAGGGAATAGGCTGGAACTGGATGGCACATTGTTTGTTTGTTTTTTAATCATTTTTATTGAGTTTTTTTTTTAATTTAGTGAATTTTAACAACATCACAAGTACAACACTTGTTCTATGAAATACAGCCAAGAATTTTTTCAACAACAAAAAGAAAAATCATAATATATATTCATATCTTTTAAATTGGCTTCCTTAGACCACAAAATCATAAGGGGGCATTAATGTCATAAAGAGATATATAGGAGTATTTTAAGAATAGGGTGCAATTACAAGGCTGCTTAATATTCCTCTATCTTTATATCTAACATTTATTTAAGCCTTTTCATATCTATAAAAACTTTTAGTTGATCAGGGGTATAAAATGTATATTTAATCCCTCCAAATCGGATCAAACATTTGCATGGATATGCTAAGAAGAATATACCACCGAGTTCTGTAACATCTTTTATTAGATTCAAGAAAGCCTTCCTCCTTTCTTGCGTTGTTTTTGTAACGTCTGGATAAATCCAGACCTTCTCAGAACCAAAAAGTTCTTTTGAGTGTTTAAAGTAAATTCTAAGAATAGTGTTCAGATTTTGCTCGAAAACGAAAGAAACCAACAACGTGGCTCTCTCTGAAGCACCTTCTATCGTTTGTTCTAGAAATGACTGAGATATTATTCAAGTCCAAATCATTTTTTTCTTCAGGTATCCCACTTTCACCAGCATTTCCGGTTCTTTTAGGTAGATAATAGATCTTATTGATAGGAGGAATAGAGTCATTAGGAATTTTCTAAATTTCCAATAAGTATCTTTTAAATAAGTCCAAAGGTAACTGTCCCGGTATTTTAAGAAAATTTAAAAGTCGGAGATTTAACCTTCTGTTATAGTTTTCGATCTGTTCTATTCTTCTATGCATAGCTGTTTTATCTTTAATTATAACTGAGTTAAGTTCTTGCAATTGTTTAATATCAGTTTGAATCAAGTTAAATTTAGTAGACGATTCTTCTTTCACCATTTTTAACCGAATTTAGTAAATAACGCAGTAACCTCACCTGAAGATCTTTGCAATGTTTCATCCATTTGGTTCAATTTTTGCTAGATTTTCTCAAGGCTCACCTCTGCTGTTTCTAAAGCCCGTTTCGAGTCTCGGGCCTTCTCATGCTCGTTCTTACGTAGCGGTAATCCCCCGTCTGTGAGTTCAAACGCTTCACTCGTGGTGGAATACTCACAACTGCCGCTGCCTTTAGCGCCGGGCAGAGAGGAGTGTTAGATTCAGAGGGAGGTGATAGTTAAATTTCCAAACCCAGCTGAGGTTCCGCTCCTCCGGAAACCTCCACAGCGGGAACAACAACCCTCGTCTCACTTGAGGAACTCCCGGTGAGGAAGCGGTCCAAGCTTTGCTGGTTTGTTAAAGGGGTTGAGGTTGGCGGGGGAACAAACCTCACCGAACCTTCTCTTTTTGAATGAAGCATATTATTTCGGGAATACAAGTTTTCTCCTGTCAAGCAAAGACACAGTGTTTCATCTCACCAGGCCAGCGCCATCTTGACACGCCCCTTTATTGAGTTTTAAAGAAAATTTAAACCAATATTACATACAACACCAAACCAAATGCATTACATATAGGTAAATGTGACAATTTAAGTAAAAACATACAAATCTAATCTCTAGGAGATGCTGATGTTTTGATATAATGATCAAAAGGAGCCCAATGCTTCTTAAAAGTAGGCAATTGATGAAATTTAAAAGCTGCAGATTCTTCATACTTTCTAATAGTACAAAGATAACTCCACCATTCACAAAAGTTCAAATGCAAATTATTTCCCAATGAAATACTATAAGATGAGTGGCCAGAGCCATCATTATATCAAAAGGTTTTTGATATTAACCCTCAAGTGTAAGTTTAGGGGTTGAAGAACGAAGTATTATCACATCATACGTCAAACCAACAGGCGAGGAGAAGGGAATTATTGAACATGTGGATGGCACATTGTTAACACTGCAGGTAACTAGGAGCTGGAAGCGTCACCTCAGTAGAAGGTATTAAAACGTCAATTCTATAGCAGAGCAGTCGTGTGCCATTTGTGCATGTAAATGTATAGAAAACCAGCACTTAGGTGTGAAAGCTGCAGCAAAGCGACTGAGCGCTATTCTGTAAGGGTGCACCTAATTGGCATAGCAAGGGGACGTTCACATGAGCACAGCATGGGAGGGGTATGGGTAAGGCCGCCACTCACGTGTTCAACCTCCAGTAAGGGTCTATTAGCGTTCTATAATAGAATCCAAGTGTAAATGTGGGGTAGAAATGTACTAAAATAAATAAATTATAGAACAGACTCTCACTGCACAGCCATAAGTGCAGGCGCCTAAATGTGGCAGAGATACTGTAAGTTTCATGAGTAAGTGGGAGCAGGGCCTCCGAGAGGAGGGGTGGGGGAGGGACAAGATTTCCCAGGCCCAGCCTCCAAGGGTGGCCCAGCGCCAGGGTCTGTCTCTCTCCTGCGTCGGGACCCGGGTGATTGCATTAACGCGATAACCCAGATCCAGGCACACAGAAGCAGGAGAGTGACAGACCGAGGGAGGAGCAGAAGCAGGAAGATAAGGGGGTGGCGGAGGCTGCAGCTGCAGCCCGAGCGTTAGGGGGGGCAGCGGTGGCAGTCTGGCTCTGACTCTTGGCAGACCTAAGTGACAGCCCTACACATGCTCTAACCATGTATATACGCTAAACTAATGTGTGAGTGAAAACAGCCTTTATTAACGGGACCCAAAACTGGCACCGAGTTTCAGCTTGGCAGCCTGCATCACAAGTCAAAGGATGAAATTCTAACTGATGTAATTTGCAAGTGATAGGCTCCTGCCACAGACACAAATTCTGTTATTCCGATTGGTTCATTTATTCAAATATGCTGTGGTATTTGTTGGTTAGTTTTGCCTTCTGTGCAATTGACACTTGCAAATTACATCAGTTGGAATTTCGTCCTTTGACTTCTGTTAATAAAGGCTGATTTCATTTGCAAGTTATTTTACTGTGTTCTGAATCCATTCCTTGTTTGCTTTTGATTCTACTCCCGTGGAACTTTTGGACTTCCTTCTTCTTCCACCCATGTATATGTCTCCCTTGCAAATATACAGTATACTGTGCATGATAGTTGCATATTTACAGAATAACGTTTAGTGGAACATTATATATGCATGTAAGTGCACACCTACACATGTACAGTATGATGCTGATTATCCGGACTATCCTTGGCAGGGGGGTGATCCGGATAATTGGACAAACTTATACCCACAACCCCAAGGCTAGAATTTGAGACCCTGCACTGCCTGAACCACCCAGTCCTTGTCCCCGATGCAGCAAAAACTTGAAAAATTAATTAATTAACCTTGCAAAAACCCACGAGTGCAAAGACTTGCGGTGTTGCACTCTCTCACAACCCCCCATGCTCCAAACTACCAGAATGACCCGTCCACCTCCTGACGTGCAAGGACTAGAGGTCTACCACAAACCGCTCCGTCAGCGAACCTGCTGGTCTGGATAATTGGACATCCGGTTAATCGGCGTTCAGATAATCGACATTGTACTGTATTTGCAGTAGTCTAAATGGTTACATGTGTAATGGGCATGTAAATGTTAGTACCCAATTTACAAAATCGCCCTGCGTGTGTATTATCTCTCTGGCCGATATTCAGCAGGTGGTGGTCAGCATTTTAATATCTATCACCGGTTGTATTCCCCGATATTCAATGCTGGGCCCTGTCTTGACACAAGCATTGAATATCCAGTTGTATGTTGGCATCCACCCCTTATGCAATTAACTGCAATATTCAGCTCTTAACTGCATAAGATGAACCGCATAGGACTGCTTTTTATGTGGTCCAATTTACATAGTTAATTTTTATAGCCCGCCTTTATCCAAGGCAAGTAATAAAACATATACAATAAAAATCAACAAACGACTAGCAAACACAAATGCGGTTAAGGGCTGAATATCGTCCCTTAACTGCACAGTGCCAACTCCAGGCTCAGGTACTAACTACGAATATTCAACAACAGTAACCAGTTAAGCACTGCCAGAGCCACCAAGAGGGGGGCGGGGGGGGGGGGGGGGGCAAAATTCCCTGGGCCCAGCCTCCACGGAGGGCCCAGCGCCGGGATTTCTCTGTCTCTCCTGCTCCTGACAGGACCCGGGCAATCACGTCCCGACAGGAGCAGGAGAGAGAAAACTCTGGTGCCAGGCTTTGGGCCAGAGCCTCTGGTTTGGCTGGTGGGCCCCCCCCCCCCCCCCCCCCCCCAGGACCTACCAGCAGAACAGGTCTTCCTCCAGCGCTGCTCATCACTCTGCCACATTGCCTGCCAAGCGGCTACTTTTCCCCTCAGTCTGCACATGCTCAGTTTTGAAACTGAGCATGCGCGACGTGAGAGAAAAAGCAGCCACAGGGGCAAGGCAGGCAATGCAGCAGAGTGAACAGCAGCAGCTGGAGAAAGACTTCTTCTGTTGGCGGAGCCTCAGGATCCCCGCCAGCCAAGGTATTTGTAGTTGTGGCGGGGGGGGGGGGGGCGGCAGTGGCGGCGATCCTGGGGGAACAACAGCGATCCTGGGGGGGGGGGGGGGGGGCGGCAGCCCTGCCATTTGCAGTTAGGCACAGACAAGCAATTTAATTGGCCAGGAGCATCTTCAGATCATTTTTTAATTGAACATTCTGTTCTCCAGAATTCAGTGAAACTGTGTATCGTGTGGGTGGGGGATTTGAAGGATGGCCAATACATAATCCAAATCGCAATTTTGATTTTGAAAGCATTCAGGGGACTAATTACTAAGCTGCATTAGTAAATGGGCTTAACGTATCCTTACACAGGACTTTCCCACACACTAATACCATTTCTAGCACAGCCATAAAATAGGCATCTTTCTGTTTGTTGAATTTCTGGCTGTGCACTAATGTTAGCATTAGTGCGAGGCCATTTCAAATTATGACCGGGACGGGCACATACCGCCTCCCATTTAGGAGGCACTAAGGGCTCCCATGTTATGGAAGCGCTAACCGGTTAGCGAGGCGGTAATGTCAGCGTGATAGTTGAATAATGCTTCCACATCCATTCTATAACACTGACAAGCCCTGTCCTAAATAAATAAATAAATACCACCTGGTTAGCACACACAAATGGTAAAACTAACACAAAATGCTTTATCCATCCTGCGTTAGGCCTTTTTTCCTGCATTAAGAGTGAATTAGTGCAGCTTAGTAAAAGGGACCCTAAGGGTGATTCATTAGCTTTATATTTCAATCCTTGTTATAGATAAGTTCTACTGATCTTATTTATTTATACAATTTTATATCCCACAATTATCCAAAACAAATTTCAGTTCAATGTGGCTTACAATTAGCAAGAGGGATTACAATGTGATGTTCAATTACGTGCATTGGAGAACTATTAGTGATTTATTGGATTAATCATAAGCTTTCTTAAATAGATGCATTTTTAGTTCTTTTCTGAACGGGAGATAGTTGTTAATGCTTCTTATAGCCTTGGGGATTGAGTTCCACCATTTGGAACCCAGGTAGCTAAACCCAGCTGTGTAGATGGATTTGTAGGTGATGTTGCTGCAGTTGGGTAGATGTAGTAATAAGTAGTTCCTGGGTTTGCATTTCTTGGTTTCCTCAATAGTTCATCACCCACCTATACCAGAACAAGAAGAAAATCGGTCATACGGATAGAACGAACAGAATGAGAATTAATAGTTATAGAGAAATACTGCCAACATTGATTGTTAGGTATGAGTAAAACAATTTCAATATTACCTTTTTATAAAGACAATAAACAATCTCGAACTTCCTTCGGAGGGAAGAGAACAAAGGCAGAATTTTGAAAAATAGCCATATTGATATACTTGTGCCATAGTGTTTTAAAATTCAGCTCCAGTGTATCGCCCTAAGGATATAGCTTAATGCACAGCTGTCAGACCTGATTTTCAATACTACAATTATTTTACTGACCTACTTTTTCAATGGCGACTATTCTATTCTAGGCAAGATTCAAAGTAGGAATAATGAAAGTTCCTCATGTGTGTGTGTGTATGTATAAAAAGGAAAGGCACAGAAATGTTTCATATTTCTGCTGATCCCAGTTTTGTATTAATGTCAGCAAGGGAATGTTGTAGTTTTGTCTCAAAAAGGCAGGTTTCATATGCAATGTTGTGCTACACTTCAGTTTAGACCTCTCAAAGACATGATAACATCATCTTTGATTTATAGGCTCTCCAGCCAATTCGGAGGTAGATATTGTGGATTGAAGTAGATTTTTCAGGGGGGGGGGGGGGCTTTTTTTTTTTTTTTTTGCAACAAGTGCTGTTCTTGATTTATTTATTTTAGGAACAGGTTTTTTTAAATTCTTATTTTATAGAACTATGTAAGCCACATTGAGCCTGCAAATAGGTGGGAAAATGTGGGATACAAATGTAACAAATAAATAAATAAATATTTCTGAGAAAACTGTTGCTTTATTTTTTTTTCTTATCTTAGTAGAGAGGACTGAGGGCCCTGTTTACTAAGGTGTGCTAGCATTTTTAGCGCACGCTAAAAATTAGCACACACTAATGCTAGACACACTCATATATTCCTATGGGTGTCTTTAGTGTTAGCGTGTGCTAATTTTTAGTGTATGCTAAAAATGCTAGCACACCTATAGCACGGCTTAGTAAACAGGGCCCTTAGTTCAATTTTCTCTATAAGGAACTTCTTTGCTTGCTTGTTCCTGGATTTCTTTTTTCACTTCCATTTCAAAAGGACAGGTGACCTAAATCTCTTTTGAAGTTCCCACCCTTCTGAGGGTTAGACCTTGTACAAAAGAAGACAGCTGCCACTTTTAGCCTACAGGACAGGTGAGGAAAAGTTAGAGACTTTTGGTAGGGCTTATCCTGTTTTCTGTTTTCTTTCTACAAGTGCAAATACTTCTGCAACTGCAGTATGGCTGGGAAACATCGTGTCACCAAAATTACAGCTTTTGCCTCTGTACAGACAGAAAATTTGATCCCAGGAGAGGGGTTGGTTCCATGTGTAAGATTTCTTCAACTTGAATCCCTCCTGAAAGAAATGAAAGAACTGAGGGCCAGATGCACTAATCAAGCGTTAGAGCCCTTCCCTTACCAATTCCCTTAGCGAATCGGTAAGGAACGGGCATGCATCAAGGAATAGGAATGCAAATGAGCTGCTCCTTGTAGCTCACTTGCATTCTCTATTCCATCGTTAGTCGGCCAATCGTCCAGTCTAGGGTTACCATATGGCGCAATGGAAGTAAAACCCGGCTGGCTCAATCCGTCCTCCTTTTTCTGGAGCCATATGGTAACCCTAGTCCAGTCGAGCATGCGCAGCGCAGCCAAGCGTTATGCTGGCTGCTCTGTGCATGCCAAGGACGTCCTTTATGGACGTCCTTCACTATAAAAAAAACTCCCTCTAAAAAGACGTTCTTTTTAACAGGCTACAAGCTAATGTACAGTTCATAGGCAAGAGAATAAAAACTAACCTGACGATACGGAGGAGCCTTCCAGCCCAGAAAATCGGGACGTGAGAGGACACAAATCAAAACGTTTTGGACGTCCCTCCCTCCAGGTCTCTCTCAGCCAATCGCAGCGCATTTAGCTGATACTGGTAACAGCTAAATGTGCTGGGATTGGCTGAGAGAGACCTGGAGCTGATCAGTTATGCTATTACTTACTTGTTCTGGAGTGCTGTATTTTGTTATGCTGTTCTGATAAATGTTCAATAAAGACTTCATACAACTTTAAAAAGTGGGAAAAAAATCCAAATGCTTGCCCTTTTTAATTTTTTTAACAAACCTATTAGTGGGATTTGAACCCACCACCTCTGGATTACAAGATCGGTACTCTAACCACTCAGCCACAACTCTACTTGGATAGCACTCCCTTACTTCCAGGTCTCTCAGCTGAGTGAAGCATGGCCAAAAAGGACATTTTTATTATTGGGGGGAGGGGGGGCAAAATGGACGTTTTTTTAAATTAAGCGAAGCTTTATTTAAAAAAATCAAACAGGCTCCGATGCTGCAGGCTCTTTTTTGGACATCATTCAACCCCGGAATAATAAAAATGTCCTTTTTGGCCGTGCTTCACTTAGCTGAGAGACCAGGAAGTCTCTGAGCCAATCACAGCGCGTGTAACTCAGCTGAACGTGTTGTGATTGGCTCAAGGACTTCCAGGTCTCAGCTGAGTGAAGCACTGCCAAAAAAGATGTTTTTATTATTGCAAAGGGGGAAGGCGACCAAAATTGGGCGCCCATCCAAAAAAAACGTCTATTTTGGCCCCCTTAATAATAAAAACGTCTTTTTTGGCAGTGCTTCACTCAGCTGAGACCTGGATGTCCCTGAGCCAATCACAACGCGTTCAGCCGAGCTAAACGTGCTGTGATTGCTCAGAGACTTCCAGGTCTCTCAGCTGAGTGAAACACGGCCAAAAAAGACATTTTTATTATTCTGGGGTCCAAAAAAGAGCCTGCAGCATCGGAGCCTGTTTGATTTCAGCGCTTGGGCTGTTTTTCGGGTGGAGCACTCCCATAATGCCATCCATGACGCGCACTTAGCCGTTTTTGCCCCCCCCCCCCCCCGATATTTTTTTACATTTTATGAAGTTTTCCAATCCTGCGCAGCCCCAACGAGAGGTACAGACCTCTCGTTAGATTTTCCACCATTTTCCAGCATTAAGGCAATTGGAAAAGGTTAGTGACTCTCATCACAATAGGGGTTTCTACACAATTTGCTCATCTGCATTCCATTTTCGTTAGCTGCTACTGTCGTTGGAAAAAAGTATTTAGTGCATGCCAGGGTTTAGTACTTGCTCGTTAAGGGCTCGTTAAGTTTAGTGCATCTAGCCCTGAGAGAGGAGGTGGCAAGGTTGAGAAGCATCTGCTAAAATAAGAAATTCATTGATGAACTGCTTCATGACTCATCAAAGATTTCCAGCAGTGGGGAAGAAGAAGCTGTGCCGAAAGAGGACAATTGGCCTCAGATAACGAAACCCTACAGGATTGATACCATGACTTCACCTGCCCTCTAACTGAAGAACCAATATGCATCCCTTGAAGTGGAGGAGGTGAGAGCATCCCAGAAGGAGGAAGAATTGAAGCTTGAAATCCCCAAAGTTGCAGCATTAGTGACCACTAAAAGGCAAAAAGATAGTGGTGATTGGCAATCCTCTTCTGAGGGGTGCAGAGACGTCTATCTGCAGACTAGACATTATGTCTCTGCCAGGTACCAAAATTCAAGTTGTTACAAAGAGCTTGCCAAGACTCATCAAGCCAAATGACTTATCCAATGCTGCTCATCCATGTTGGCACAAATGATACTGCTAGGTACCCCTCCGAACATATCAAAAGTAACTTAAAGATTGGGGTTTAAAGGAGGAATTGTAGGTTAGTGTTAGGCAAACTTAAAAAGCAAATTTCAACAGCTAACAGAAAACAGCTAATCTCCATAGTCTTTTCCACTTAGTTTTAAAAGCCTTGCACCACAGCATTAACAGATAGAATCTAACAGCCACTGCAGGATCTAATTTAGTATTCCCACCCACCCTCCCCAAAACCCACCCACCCCTAGGACAACTCCTCATTTATAGTCAGTTATTGTAATTAGGGTAACAAGCAAGGAGTGCTCTTATAGAGTTTTAAATACATTTCATTACCATCTAAGAAGGAAATACTAAATAAATCATACAATACACTATATAAAGTAAAAGACACTTTTATATTAGGCTAATATCCTTAATACTGTAGCAAGTTTTAAAATATTGGAAAACTCAAAAACACTAAGATGGAGTCAGCAGTCCAGCAGCGAGAGGGGTGCTATCCAGTCTTTTGCATTGAGTGTCACATGTATGATTATCTCCCAGTTGGTGAGATGTCATATGTTTGCGCCCGATGCAAAGAGCTCCTAGCTCTTAGAGAACATGTCTGTTCTCTTGAGGCTAGAGTAGCAGACTTGGTGGAGCTGAGGGAGACAGAGAGGTACATAGAGGAGACCTACAGGGATGTTGTAGAGAGGTCCCACCTCCAGTCTAGTAGCCCTTGTGCTACCTTGGAGGAGGGAGGTCTCCTAGAAGGAGAGCATCACCCTGGTGAAGTAGGAAGTACTCCTGTAGCCAGGACCTGCCCACCAGGGGATGTACTATCCTCTCGCACTGAGGATATGTCTCCAAGTGCTGCCCTGGAGGGAAAGGTTAGGACAGCTGTTGTAGTTGGTGATTCGATCATTAGGCTTATAGATAGCTGGGTGGCTGGTGGACATGAGGATCGCCTGGTGACTTGCCTGCCTGGTGCGAAGGTGGCGGACCTCACGCATCACCTAAATAGGATTTTAGATAGTGCTGGGGAGGAGTCTGCTGTCTTGGTACATGTGGGTACCAATGACATAGGAAAATGTGGGAGAGAGGTTCTGGAAGTCAAATTTAGGCTCTTAGGTAGAAAGCTCAAATCCAGATCCTCTAGGGTAGCATTTTCTGAAATGCTACCTGTTCCACGTGCAGGGCCCAAGAGACAGGCAGAGCTCCAGAGTCTCAATGCATGGATGAGACGATGGTGCAGGGAGGAGGGTTTTAGATTTGTTAGGAACTGGGCAACATTCTGGGGAAGGGGGAGCCTATTCCGAAAGGATGGGCTCCACCTTAACCAGGGTGGGACCAGGCTGCTGGCATCGGCATTTAAAAAGGAGATAGAGCAGCTTTTAAACTAGAAATGGGGGGGAAGGCCGACAGTCGCTCAAAAGCGCATGGTTCGGGAAAAGGTATCTTAAAAAGATACCTCACAAACAGGGAAGATAGGGTTTCTGGATAGTCAGGTTACACAACAGACCGTGGTAGGCCAGGTGCCCTTAAATACAACTAAAGATCAGACAAAAGATGTCAAATCAATAGTGTCAGGTACTAAGCATCATGCAAATAAGAACAACAAACATACTCTGAAATGTCTATATGCAAATGCTAGGAGTCTAAGAAATAAGATGGGAGAGTTGGAATATATTGCACTAAATGAAAAATTGGATATAATAGGCATTACTGAGACCTGGTGGAAGGAGGATAACCAGTGGGACACTGTCATACCGGGGTACAAAGTATATCGTAATTATAGGGTGGACCGGACTGGTGGAGGGGTAGCATTGTATATTAACGAGAGCCTTGACTCAGATAGATTACAAATTCAGCAGAACACAAATCACACCTTTGAATCACTGTGGGTTGAAATTCCATGTATAAAAGGGAAAAAAATGGTGATAGGAGTGTACTACCGTCCGCCTCGCCAGAATGAGCAGGTAGACACAGAAATGATAAAAGAAATCAGAGACGCAAACAAAATGGGCAATGTGATAATAATGGGTGACTTCAATTATCCAAATATAGACTGGGTAAATGTAACATCGGGACACGCTACAGAGATACAATTCCTTGATGAAATCAAGGACAGCTTTATGGAGCAACTGGTGCAGGAGCCGACGAGAGAAGGAAAAATTCTAGACTTGGTCCTTAGAGGAGCGCATGATCTGGTGAGGGACGTTATGGTACTGGGGCTGCTTGATAACAGTGACCATAATATGATCAGTTTTGACATTGACCTTGAAGTAACTGTACACAGAAAGTCAAATACGTTAGCGTTTAACTTTAAAAAAGGAGACTATGATAAAATGAGAAGAACGGTAAAAAAAAAAACTTAGGGGGGCAACTGAGAGAGTAAAAACTGTACAACAGGCGTGGACGCTGTTCAAAAATACCATCCTGGAGGCCCTGGCCATACATATTCCGCAAATTAGAAAAGAAAGACGGAAGTCCAAAAGACACCCGGCCTGGTTGAAAAGTGAGGTGAAGGAAGCTATTAGGGCTAAAAGAAACGCCTTCAGAAAATGGAAGAAGGAACCGTCTGAAAATAACAAGAAACAGCATAAGGAGTGTCAAAGCAAATGCAAGGCGCAGATTAAGAAGGCCAAGAGGGAGTATGAAAAAAAGATAGCATTAGAGGCAAAAAAACATAGTAAAAAATTTTTTCGGTATATTAAAAGCAGGAAGCCGGCAAAAGAATCGGTTGGGCCGCTGGATGACCGAGGGGTAAAAGGGGCAATCAAGGAAGACAAAGACATAGCGGAGAGACTGAATGAATTCTTTGCTTCGGTCTTCACCGAGGAAGATTTGGGTGGGATACCGGTGTCGGAAATGGTATTTCAAGCGGACGAGTCGGAGAAACTTAATGAATTCTCTGTAAACCTGGAGGATGTAATAGGGCAGTTCTACAAACTGAAGAGTAGCAAATCTCCTGGACCGGATGGAATTCATCCCAGAGTACTGATAGAACTGAAAAATGAGCTTGTGGAGCTATTGTTAATAATATGTAATTTATCCTTAAAATAGAATGTGGTACCGGAAGACTGGAGGGTGTCCAATGTAACGCCGATTTTTAAAAAAGGTTCCAGAGGAGATCCAGGAAATTATAGAGCGGTGAGTCTGACGTCGGTGCCGGGCAAAATGGTAGAGACTATTATTAAGAACAAAATTACAGAGCATATTCAAAAGCAAGGATTAATGAGACAAAGCTAACATGGATTTAGTGAAGGGAAATCTTGCCTGACCAATTTACTTCAATTCTTTGAAGGAGTGAACAAACATGTGGACAAAGGGGAGTCGGTTGATATTGTGTATCTGGATTTTCAAAAGGCGTTTGTCAAGGTACCTCATGAAAGGCTACAGAGGAAATTGGAGGGTCATGGGATAGGAGGAAATGTCCTATTGTGGATTAAAAACTGGTTGAAGGATAGGAAACAGAGAGTGGGGTTAAATGGGCAGTATTCACAATGGAGAAGGGTAGTTAGTGGGGTTCCTCAGGGGTCTGTGCTAGGACCACTGCTTTTTAATATATTTATAAATGATTTAGAGATGGGAGTAACTAGCGAGGTAATTAAATTTGCTGATGACACAAAGTTATTCAAAGTTGTTAACTTGCGACAGGATTGTGAAAAATTACAAGAGGACCTTACGAGACTGGGAGACTGGGCGGCTAAATGGCAGATGATGTTTAATGTGAGCAAGTGCAAGGTGATGCATGTGGGAAAAAAGAACCCAAATTATAGCTACGTCATGCAAGGTTCCACGCTAGGAGTTACGGACCAAGAAAGGAATCTGGGTGTCGTCGTCGATAACACACTGAAACCTTCTGCTCAGTGTGCTGCTGCGGCTAAGAAAGCAAATAGAATGTTGGGTATTATTAGGAAAGGTATGGAAAACAGGTGTGAGGATGTTATAATGCCGTTGTATCGCTCCATGGTGCGACCGCACCTTGAGTATTGTGTTCAATTCTGGTCGCCGCATCTCAAGAAAGATATAGTAGAATTGGAAAAGGTGCAGCGAAGGGCGACTAAAATGATAGCGGGGATGGGACGACTTCCTTATGAAGAAAGACTAAGGAGGCTAGGGCTATATAGCTTGGAGAAGAGACGGCTGAGGGGAGACATGATAGAGGTATATAAAGTAATGAGTGGAGTGGAACAGGTGGATGTGAAGCTTCAGTTCACGCTTTCCAAAAATACTATGACTAGGGGGCATGTGATGAAACTACAGTGTAGTAAATTTAAAACAAATCGGAGAAAATTTTTCTTCACCCAACGTGTAATTAAACTCTGGAATTCGTTGCCGGAGAAAGTGGTGAAGGCGGTTAGCTTAGCAGAGTTTAAAAAGGGGTTGGACGGTTTCCTAAAGGACAAGTCCATAAACCGCTACTAAACGGACTTGGAAAAATCCAAAATTCCAGGAATAACATGTATAGAATGTTTGTACGTTTGGGAAGCTTGCCAGGTGCCCTTGGCCTGGATTGGCCGCTGTCGTGGACAGGATGCTGGGCTCGATGGACCCTTGGTCTTTTCCCAGTATGGCATTGCTTATGTACTTATGCACTTATGTACTTATGTTAACTTCATGGTTCTGGGGGAGACGGTGAAGCAGGCAAGTGCATGGGTGGTGTTCTCATCAATACTACCAGTTGAGGGTAAAGGCCAAGGCAAAGAAGCTCGCACTCTGGAGATGAATATGTGGCTGCTCATATGGTGTCATAAACAGCATTTTGGCTTCCTGCACCATGGGACGCTTTCCCAAGGGCTGCTGAATAGAGATGGTGTCCTTCTATCAAAGAAGGGAAGAAGTGTTTTCAGCAGCAGACTGGCTAACCTACTAAAGAAGGTTTTAAGCTAGAATTGTTGGGGCAGGGTGATCAAAGCCACCAGGTATGTACAAGCCCTCAGGAAGCATTAAATACCTGTACTCAAATGGAAAAAGGGGCAATGTCTGGAAAGCAGTATGGGAAATAATGTTTCATGTCTTGAGGCTGTGATGGAAGAGAGAGATTTGGATTTAGCAGCAATCACAGAGTTATACCGGGCTATAATACATTCAGGAAAGACAGGGTAGGAAGAAAAGGAGGGGAGTGGCATTATATATTAAAGATAACATTAAAGCCACACAATTGCAGGAACTACAGATTAAGGAAAAGGCACTGTGAGTCAATCTGGAAAGAGGGAACGACAAATGTATTCACATCAGTGTGATATACAAGCCTTCTTCATAGACAGAAGTGGACAGACATTTAATTAAAGACATTCAAAATATAGCTGTGAAGGGGAAGTACTACTAATAGGTGATTTTAATATGCCAGATGTTGATAGGGGTATCCCTATTGTGGGGTCTTTTAGAAGAAGAGAGATCCTGGATTCTCTACAGGGGGAACTATTCCAGCAGTTGGTAATGGAACCCACGTGGGATGGGGTCATACTGGACTTAGTGCTCACTAATGGGGAGACTGTTTCTGATGTTATAGTAGCTGATCATCTAGCATCCAGTGATCACCAGATGGTGTGATTTAATATTAAGACAAGTGTAGAGAGGGTTCATTTCAAAAAAGCTAACTTTGTACAGATAGGGGTTACCTCAAGGCATTGTCTGGATGGGAACATCTGGAAGAAGCTGGAAAGCAGTGGGTGAAACTGAAAGTAGCTATTATAAAGGCAACAAACTTTTTTTGTAAGGAAAGTAAATAAAAGTAAGAGGAAAAGTAGGCCACTTTGTTTCTCAAAAGTAGTAGCTGAAAAGATAAGGAAAAAAAGGTTAGCCTTTATAAACTACGAGAGATCACAGAAAGAGAAAAACAATCAATAATATCTGGAAAAGCTAAGAGAAGCTGGTAGAGTAGTCAGGAAAGCAAAGATGCAAATAGAAGAAAAAATAGCCAATATGGTAAAATGGGGGGGACAAGCCATTTTTTAGATATGTTAGTGATAGGAGGAAGTGCAAAAGTGACACTGTGAGACTCAGAGGTGAAGGGGAGGAATATGTAGAAGCCAATAAGGCGGAATTGTTTATCAAATATCTCTGCTCTGTGTTCACAACTGAAGGGCTAGGAGCAGAACTGCAGAAGACAAACACAAATAGTAGTCCCTGAGTGATTTTCTGAAAACTGTGTTTGTGAGGAGCTGGTTAAACCAAAGGTGAACAAAGTGATGGAGACAGATGGCAATACATCTGAGGGTGCTGAAGGAACTTAGGGAAGTTGTAGCAGCTCCACTGGCTGACATTTTCAATGCTTCTCTAGAGTCAGGAGTGGACCTGGAGGACTGGAGAAGAACAAATGTGGTCCCTCTCAACAAAAGCAGAAGTAAGGAAGAGGTTGGGAACTACTAGCCAGTAAGTCTGACTTATGTGGTAAGTAAATTAATGTAAACACTTTTAAAACAGAGAATAGAAATATTTTTGGAATCCAATGGATTACAGGACTCGAGGCAACATAGTTTCACTAGAGGCAGGTCTTGTCAGACAGATCTGATTAAATTCTTTGACTGGATGACCAGAGAGCTGGATCGAGGGAGAACACTAAATGTGATATATTTAGATTTTATCAAAGCCTTTGACACAGATCTGCATAGATGATTAATAAACAGTGCCCTCGATATGGGTCCTAAAGTGACTGACTGGGTTAGGAACTGGTTAAGTAGAAAGCGATAGAGGGTATTGGTAAATGGAGCTCATTCTGAGGAAAAGGATGTTACCAGTGGTGTGCCACAAGGTTTGGTTCTTGGGCCAGTTCTTTTGTAACATTTTTGTAAGCATTATTGCTGATGGGCTGTCTGGTAAGGTTTGCCTCTTTGCAGACGAAACCAAAATCTGCAGTAGGGTAGACACCCGTGACTGTATGGATAACACATGGAAGGACTTAATGAAGCTAGAGGAATGGCCTGGAATTCGGCACCTAAGATTTAATGCTAAAAAATGCAGGCTCATGCATTTGGGCTGCAAAAATCTGAATAAGTGGTAGTTTAGGGGGTGAAGAACTTTAGTGCACAAAAGAGGAGTGGGACTTAGATGTGATCGTATGTGATGATCTTAAGATGCCCAAACAGGTAGATAAGATGAAGGTTAAAGCTAGAAGGATGCTTGTGTGCATAAGATTCTGGTGAGACCTCAATTAGAATATTCCCGCTAATTCTATAAGTCGCCATAAATTGCACATGCAAATTTGGGTATGCGCCTAATTTGCGCATGCAATTTAATTGAATAAAGAGCTAATTAGCACCAATAGCACATGCTCTTGGCACTAATCAGATTTAATTGGCAATTACATGCCTAAATTTTACGCATGGGTAAAAAAAAGAGGGGTCCTGGGTGGAACGGGGTATTCCTAGAATTTATATGCATTGTTATAGAATAAGGGGTATACACACCCAATGTAGACATGTATATTTGCACCATGTTTCTGCTGATGCAAATGGTCATGCCTAAAGTTAGGCTCGATTTCCAAGCGTAAGCGCTATTCTATAAACTGTACCTAACTTTTAGCACTGCTTATAGAACAGCGCTTTTTTCGGCATCAATTTTTTATTTAGAATTCACCCCATTGTGTACAATTCTGGAGATTGCATCTTCAAAAAGATATAAACAGGATGGCGTCAGTCCAGAGGGCAGCTACTGCTATGGGGACAGACTTAAAGATCGTAATATGTATACTTTGTTAGAAAGGCAAGAGAGGAGAGATATGATAGACATTTACATTTAATACCTATGCAGCATAAATGCACAGGAGGACAGTCTCTTTCAATTGAAAGGACGCTCTGGAATGAGGGGGCATAGGATGAAGGTGAAAAGGGACAGACTCAGAAGTAACCTGAAGAAATACTTCTACACAGAAAGGGTAATGAATTTGTGGAACAGCCTTCTGCTGGAAGTGGTGGAGATGAAAACAGTATCTAAATTCAAGAGAGCTTGGGACAAATACATAGGATCTCTAAGGGGGTCTTTTACGTAGGCGTGCTGGCATTTTTAGCGAGCGTTAAAAATAAGTGAACACTACAGACGCCTATGTGTTCCAATGGGCGTGTTTAGCATTTAGTGTGTGCCTATTTTTAACTTGCGCTAAAAACGCCAGCGCGCCTATGTAAAAGACCCCCTAAGGGAGTGATAGGGAGAGTAGATGGCATGGATAAGCAGACTGGATAGGTCATATGCCTACAATTTTCTCTGTTTCTATGTCTTACCGCCTTTCTATGGTGAATCAAGGCCAGTCTACATTAGAAAACTCCTGGCCCAATCCTGAGCCATTTTTATCTTAGACAGTCAAAAGGGGAGCCATTTTATGTAAGAACATAAGAATAGCCATATTGGGTCAGACTGCTTCCAACTGTAGCCAAGCCAGGTCACAAGTATCCGGCAGAAACCCAAATAGTAGCAACATTCCATGCTACCAATCCCAGGGCAAACAGTGGCTTCCTCCGTGCCTATCTCAATAGCAGACTAAGGACATTTCCTCCAGAAACTGTCCAAATCTTTTTTAAAACCATATATGCTCACTCTGTAACCACATCCTCTGACAATGAGTTCCAGAGCTTAACTATTCATTGAATGAAAAAATGTTTCCTCCTATTTGTTGGCCAGCTATCAAATCACTAAATATATGGTATTTTCCTATTTTACATTTAGTGATCCTCTTGTACGGTAAGAGAATGAATATCAGTGATCCCCATTGCATTACTACACTATTACTAAATGTTGATATGCTGCAACAGGCAGAGCCAGATTAAGGCACAGGCAAACTAGGCATATGCCTCAAGCCCAAAGTTAATGGGGGGAGGGGCGGGGGCTATCAGCTGTCTGGGTTTTTTTTAGGATTCTACAGATTTGTAAATTACTGGGCTCAAAGTTAGAATGATGGCTAAAGTGTCTGGATATTTTTATTTATTGGGATTTATTCACCACTTTTATGAAGACAATCACAGTTTAGTCCTATGTAGTTCTCCAAATCCCCCCCCCCCCCCCCTCCTCCCTTTCCAATGCAGAGAATGGTAGGATCCAGCCAATGGGGAGGTGCTTTTAGTCACAGGAAGGATGGGCTGAGCTGCAAGGACTGGGTTTTGGAGAGAGCTGTGGAACCAATAAGTATTGTGGGGAACAGAATTGTTGAAAGGAAGTAGGAACAGGGTTGCCAGATGGGCGGTTTTCCCGCCCAATTGGGCGGTTTTCCGCAACCCGCCACGGGAAACTTTTGCCCGCGGCGGGTTGCGGTTTTTTGGGCTTGTTTTTTTTGGGGGGGGCGGGTTTTGGGCGGTTTTTTGGCCGGCAGGGGGTGGGGCTAACGGCGACAGAGGCGGGGTTTGGTGACATTGGGCGGGGCGAGATGACGTATTGGGCGGGGCAATGACGGCGGGGCGGGGCTGATGACGGCGGGGGTGATGACGGAAGGGGTGGGGCTGATGACGGCGGGGGCGGGGTTGATGACAGCGGGGGTGGGGGTGATGACGGAAGGGGCGGGGGTGATGACGTCGGGGGTGGGGTGTGTGCGGTTTTTGGGCGGGTTTTGGGCTGTTTTGGGTGGGAATTTTTTTTTATATGGCAACACTGAGTAGGAATTTAAGAAGAATGAGAGAAAGTGTGAAGGGTCTACTGCAGGATGAGGAAAAGAACTGGCAGCAACTGCAAGAACTTTGCATGTTGGTGTGGAGGTGCTGGCACTGCCGGAGAGAGTGCTTGCACTTGTGTATGTTTTTCTGTATCATATACATAGAGCTTCCTTTAAAAAAATGTGGGCTGAACTTTCCTTTGAAAGTCCACTGCTACAAATGTAACTGTACACATACTAAATAAATGAAGGAAGTTTTCAGTCCAGAGAATTTACCCAGCTAGCTATGAAGTTTCCTGAGCACATTCCTTGGAACACTGTCCTAATACTGCCTTCTCTCTGTCTATATCCTTTCATAAACACCCAAGAAACTGAACATTTTTTTATTTTGCTGCATACATTTGTGAAACCTTTCTCACACCTAAAACTTTGTAAATATATAGGTCAGACACATTGCCCCTTGGCACCTCTGGTTTGTATCAGAGGCGATGGAGGGTGAAAATGACTGCAGCTTCTTTGGTTCTTGGCTCACTGCTGCAGAGCTGCCAAGTTACTCAGCTCCAGGAGGGAGACATTTTAGCCAATCTGGTGGTTGAACTTACATGCCAATTCACTGTGTTATTTGTAGTCCATGATACTACCAAGATAAATCAGTGCTTCATGTCCCATAATGTACCAGGATAGGGTTGCAGAAATCCAGGGCTAGTTCCAGTGGTGTACCAAGGGGGGGCGGTGGGGGCGGTCCGCCCCAGGTGCACGCCGCTGGGGGGGTGCCGCGCGCCAGTCAGCTTCGTTCATTTCCATGCTCCCTCTGCCCCGGAACAGGTTACTTCCTGTTCTGGGGCAGAGGGAGCATGGAAACAAACGAAGCTGAGCGGTGTGGGGCACCCCCTCCCCAAGCGGCGTGTACCCGTGGGGGGGTTCTTTCGTCGTGGTGGGGGGTTCTTTCGCCGGGGGAGTTGCTGCACCCGGGGGACAGGGCGCATCGGCGATCCGTCCCGGGTGTCAGCCCCCCTAGGAACACCACTGGCTAGTTCAGAATATCCTTCCTGGAACTGAGCAGCTTGGCAACTCTCCAGCTCTAACCATTAAGCGTCTCCATTTGAGAAATATGCTTGCAGGATCCTCCTGCTGACTCATGAATTATTACTGCCGCCAGGCCCACAGATAGCCTCTGTGTTTTCCCTGCTACTTGGGTGAGAAAAGAAGTAAATCTGGAATCTCAATCGAACACCCTTACTAATAAACTAGTACTTCTTGAAAAACATGACAGAGACATATGCACTATGCAAAGAGATCTGGAAGACTTGTTGAATAGAAACCATTGATGCAACATCAGGATCCTTGGCTTTCCCAAATCTTTGGAGGGTACTGGCACCATTGCCTTTCTAACTGACTTGATTCCCAGACTTCTTAAACTGGATCTATCCATACCACTGAAATTCGAAAGGGCACACCATGTCCCATCAAGACCTATAACTTCAGCAAAATATCCAAGCCTATAATCGTCAATCTGCTCAGATACCAACACGCCCCTCACTATTCCCTGTTTTACTATGGGGATGTGAGCCCTTTGTTCATAATGGAAACTACAATAGATCAATCTCTCATAAGCAGTGACTCGTGGCTGGCCCAGACAGGTCTACATTCAGTAACAATATGGGGCCCAGACTAGGCAGAAGTGGGTAGTGCCTAAATCGCAAAGGAACAAAGCGGCCAAAAAACGCACAAACACGGAAGCTAGCAGCTTTTCAGGAACCCACTCATTTCTATTTTTAAAAATTAGCTAATAATACTGCATCCATATGTAGAGTGCACCTGATATAAATTTCTTTTAAGTATGCTGATACAATATTTTCTATCCTCTGAATGGAGTGTATAATTCCACTTGGCTTACTTTAAGCCACTTCCCTTGGTTAGTCAATATTGGGCTCAAATTAAGTTTAATATGTGGCTTTTACCTCCCAAGCCTATTACTCTTCTTGATTTATTATATTAGCTAATGGTGCCAAAATCTTAGCTGTAAAAGTTGGTAGTCTAAACCACCAAACCATATTTTGCATACTGGATACACTTGATTATCACTGACTTCCTGCACATAGGGTATTAATAATACTACATGTCAAGACCACATAGTGTGGGTAAATGTGTAAGCTACTCACAGGTTGCTGGCATCAACCAGGCTTGATGGGCTTCACACATCAACCTGTTCTGTATCCACTCTACCATGACAATTCAAATATGTATAGTACAGATAAAATGCACCTACAGGGAACTTATTTTATCTCATGAACTCTGTCGATGTTCAGTCCTTGGCGGTCACTATTTTATTAAACTCTGGCTGCAGTGGTGGGGTCGGGGATGGGTTCAGTCTGGATACTCAGAACTGGGATGTACCTGGATATCAGTGTGGAATATCCAGGTGCAAAACAGTCAACAGCCACTGACACTTATCCGAGTGCCATCAATATTCAGACCAGTTCTAGGATACCTACTTGAATAGAAACATAGAATTATGACAGCAGATAAGGGCCAAGTGGCCCATCCAGTCTGCCCATCCTCAGTAACCACCAACTCTTCCTTTCCTAAGGGATCCCACATGCCTGTCCCATGCTTTCTTAAATTCTGACATAGTCTTTGTCTCCACGACCCTTGCCGGGAGGCCATTCCACACATCCATCACCCTTTCCGTGAATATTTTCTTAGATTCCTCCTAAGCCTATTTCCTCTTAACTTCATTGTATGCCCCCACATTCCTGAGTTTTCCTTCATTTGAAAAAGGCTCACTTCCTGTACATTAATACCACTGAGGTACTTAAGCGTCTCTATCATATCCCCTCTTGCCCGTCTCTCTTCCAACTTATACATGTTGAAGTTCCTAAGCCTGAGACTATATGTTTTATGACCGAGACCACGTACCAATCTTGTAGCTGCTCTCTGGACCAACATCATCCTGTTTATTTCCTTCTGTAGGTGCGGTCTACAAAATTGCACAAAGTACTCTAAGTAGGGCCTCACCAGAGACTTATACAAGGGCACTATCACCTCTTTTTTTCCTGCTGGTCATCCCTCTCCTTATGCAGCCAAGCATTGACCGTCACTTTTTCTACCTGTTTGGAGACCTTAAGTTCATCAGACACAATCACCCCCAAATCCCGCTCTTCTTTCGTGTGCAGAAGCAGTTCACCCCCTATATTGTACTGCTCCCCTGGATTCTTGTAACCCAAATGCATGACCCTACATTTCTAAGCATTAAATCTTAGTTGGCAATCATCTGACAATTCTTCAAGCTTCATCAGATCCTTCCTCATGTTATCCATACCCTCCGGGGTGTCCACCCTATTACAGAGTTTGGTATCATCCACAAAGAGACAAACCTTACCAGACAGCCCTTCCGCAATATCACTCGCAAAGATGTTTAAAAGAGCCAGCCCAAGGACTGACCCCTGCGGTACACCACTGATAACATCCTTTTCCTCAGAGCAAGCTCCATTTACCACTACCCTCCGTCTCCTTCCATTTAACCAATTTTTAACCCAGTCAGTCACTTTAGGTCCCATACCGAGGACACTCAGTTTATTTATCGGTTGCCTGTGCAGAACTGTGTAAAGGGTTTTGCTAAAATCCAAGTACACCACATCTAGCACACCTCCCAAGTCCAAATGTTTGGTCACCCAATCAAAGAAATCAATCAGGTTTGTCTGACATGACCTGCCTCTAGTGAAAACCATTCTGCCTTGAGTCCTGCAGTCCATTCAATTTGAGAAACCTCACAATTTTTCACTTTAGAAGCATTGCTATTAGTTTGCTCACCACCAAGGTCAGACTGACATCTGTAGTTTCCAACCTACTCCTTACTTCTGCTCTTGTGCAGAGGGACTACATCTGCCTTTCTTTAGTCCTCTGGGACTACTCCAGACTCTAAGGAAGCAATGAGGATGTCAGAGAGTGGAGCCACCAGAACCTCTCTGAGTTCCTTGAACACCCTCGGATGCACCCCATCAGACCCCATTTGCTTAGTCTACTTTGAGTTTAGCTAGCTCCTCACAAACACAGTCTTATGCGAATTGGTCCTGGTCTACCACACATCCATCCTCATTAGCATTTGTTTTCTGAGGTCCTACCCATGGCCTTTCATTTGTGAACACAGAACAGAAATAATTGTTGAGCAGTTCAGCTTTATCCTTATCAGTTTGTACATATTCCTCCATAAAGCTAGGATAGCCTTTTTTGCTCTCCTAACTTTATCTGGAAGGTTACCTGGTTATCAGATTGACTATCATCACTAGGAGGGAAATTATCAATATGGGCTATCATTAAGGCATGTTATTTTACTGTTAATCCCCGTTATTAACTAGGTCTCATTTCATAAAATGCAACCTGTGTTAAAACAGCACAAGCTGGTGTATATCACATCTTAATGGTACCCACATTAGTAACTATGCTTTTGCTCCACCCCTGGACTGTCTTGGCATGATGCAAATGATACCAAAATGATCAGTGTTAATTTTCAGTGGTGTTATCCATATAATGTCACTGAAATAGTGGCTGGCCCCATAAGCGATCCTTATTCGGGCAGGAGCCTCCCCTATGCAGCTAAGAGCCAGGGATGTCAACCCTTGTGCTCTCAAATCATTCCAGCTTTCTTATTCTGATGATTTTGTCTGTATCTCTTGATATACCTGCAGTGGCTTTCCTAGGGGGGCTGACACCCGGGGCAGATCGCCGATGCGCCCTGCCCCCCGGGTGCAGCGCCTCCCCAGTGAAAGGACACCCCCCGTGAAGGAACCCCTCCCCGGGTGCACGCTGCTGGGGGGGTGCCGCGCGCGCCTGTCTACTACTACTATTTAGCATTTCTATAGCGCTACAAGGCATACGCAGCGCTGCACAAACATAGAAGAAAGACAGTCCCTGCTCAAAGTGCTTACAATCTGTCCTCCGTTCGTTCCATGCTTCTTCTCTGCCCCGGAACAGGAACCTGTTCCGGGGCAGAGAAGAAGCATGGAACGAACGGAGGACAGGCGCGCGTGCCCCCCCCCCCCCCCAGCGGCGTGCACCCGGGGCGGACCGCACCCACCGCCCCCCCCCCTAGGAACGCCACTGTATACCTGTTGAACCTAAAGTGAGCAATTCACCACATTCAGCACTACAGCAACAGTTTCTGATATTGCACAACTAGAGACTTATGGAAGTCAACAGAGATGGACCACATAGAAATTTGTAATCTATGGTATAGAATTTGAATTTTATAGCCTAGTAATTTGATGGGGGAGGGGGAGGTAGTTACTAACACGTTAAGGGAATAGTTCATGATATTTATCTCATAACGTGCATTAAATGGCACAATCGTATGTTATTTTACCATAATACATGTTAGTATGAAAATCAGTATTATTTTTGTTACTAAAATCTGTGCCAAAATCACCTAATCTGCTAAGAAGTATGATAGGGCATCTCCCCTCATGGTGAGGGCCCACTTGCTTCCCATTAAAGCTAGGATATATATTTTAAAGCTTATACAATCATCTCCTGAATATATGCTGTCATTATTTACTCTTCCTTGTCAGGGTGACACTATAAAACTACGGAATACTTTACTTTTATATCTTCTGACCTTAAAATTTGTCAGATTTAAGTCAATTTTCCAGTCCTCATTTGTGTTTATGGGAATAAAATTCTGGAATGAGCTCCCAGGCATTTTTAGATCTTTCAATAGTTTTTTGCTATTTAGGAAAAACCCTTAAAACATGGCTATTTGAGAAATTTTTGAAATTCTGGATTCTCTTATAATTTGATTTTTGTCTTTTTTCTTAACTGTTATTTCCCAGGTATGCCTGGTTCTTTTTGATGTAAACTGCATAGAACCGGCAAGGTAGTTGAGGTATAAAAGTACTGTTTAGTTTAAACAAAGCCATCAATTCACCTTAATGGAATATTTGTATAATAGAATTACCCATCCTATAGATCACTGCTTCTCAACCCCGTCCTTGAAACATACCTAGTCTCATTAAATTTTCAGGATATCCTCAAAGAGTACTCATGAGATAGATTTGCATGCACTACCTGCTTGTTATGTAAATCTATATCATGCATATTCATTTTGGATATCCTGAAAACATGATGGCACTAGGTGTACCTCACGGACTGGGTTGAAAAGCACTGCTATAGATCAAAATATTATACAGCATAGATGATAGTCATCTGTTGGATGGAAAGAACTATATATGTTTTAAGGTGGCATGTCTTGTGTATTTTAAGTTGTTTTCCAGCTTACTCTCGTAATAGACTATAACAACTCCTATTCAAGGCCTCCAGTCTTTCTACATCTAATCAACAAGCTGGTGATCATGACTCTAAAAGACATTTCTGCATTTCTTTCCAGGAGAATTTTCTGCTACTTGAATCTGTAAAATGCAATTAACTAAAATGCTCATGACAAAGGAGTCCAGTTGAATAGAAATCCTCAGAACTTGGCAATTCTATTATACAAATAGACCATTAAGGTGTAATGCTGGCATGGAATGAATTCAATATTAGATGATTTCGGCACTAATACCCTATTGAAATTAAAGGAACAAAAACAATACTGATTACAATTTCAGCTTGTTTAATTTAACAGCAAATTGTCTTTAAGAACCTAGGGGTCAATTTTCAAAGCAAGTTATACATTACCAGCAGTCTCATCACATTGATCCATGCTATAATAATGTTATGACTAAACTACTGTAATGCCCTGTTAAATGATTAAACCAGTGGTTCCGAAACTTTTCAGTTCACTGCACTCTTTGTGCCCGAGCAATTTTTCGCAGCACCCCTCCCTGTGGCCACACCAATATCCGTCCCCAAGCCACACAGGTCTCTGCCCCTACCAGCCACACCGGTCTCCACCCCCCCCCCCCCCCAGCCACACTAGTCCCCCCCCCCCCCCCCACGTTTACACAGGTCTTCATCTTTTTCTCTGCACAAATATAACAGTGCAAGGATGTCCCTATAATCAGCCCCTCCAAATGACGCACTGATTATGATTACTACTCTACCTATGAAAAGTTATTCCATTATTATTCCATTATTATTTATCGTCCCCCTGATAAGTCCCTTTCATCCTTTCTCAGTGACTTTGATGCCTGGCTTGCCTTCTTCCATGATCCTTCCTCCCCCTCTCTCATCCTTGGTGACTTTAATATTCCTGCTAATGATCCTTCCAACTCTTATATTTCCAAGTTACTCGCTTTAACATCCTCCTTTAATCTCCAACTATGCTCCACCTCCCCCACTCATTAAAATGGTCACTGTCTTGATCTCATCTTCTCCTCCAACTGTTCACCCTCTAGTTTCCTTGCCTCTGATCTTCCCCTCTCTGATCACCATCTTATAACTTTCACACTTAAATCTCCTCCCTCCCAGTCCCGTCCTATCTTATCTAATTTATCTAGGAATCTTCACGATATCGACCCTTCATCTCTATCCTCCCATGTTTCAAACCTACTCTCTACTGTGGCACCATCCACGTCTGTCAACGAGGCTGTTTCTTCTTACAACAATACTCTATCCTCTGCCTTAGACACTCTTGCACCTTTGATGACCCGCCCTATAAGGCGTACAAAACCCCAGCCTTGGCTGACTTCTAATATCCACTACCTACGTTCCTGTACCCGCTCCGCTGAACGCCTCTGGTGGAAATCTCGGGCCCTTGCTGATTTCTTACACTTTAAGTTCATGCTGACCTTCTTCCAATCTGCTCTTTTACGCGCCAAACAGGATTATTATATCCAACTGACCAACTCTCTTGGCTCTAACCCTCAACTTCTCTTCACCACATTGAACTCTCTCCTCAAGGTGCCCCCTCCCCCAACTCCCCCTTCATTATCTCCTCAGACCCTTGCTGAATTCTTTCACGACAAGGTTCAAAAGATAAACCTTGCATTCTCTACCTCGCCACCTCTCCCTCCACTAGTCCATTCCCCTCTCTCTCCTTCCCCTCATTCCCTTTCCTCCTTTCCTGAAGTTACTATTGAGGAAACTACACTTCTCCTTTCTTCCTCAAAATGTACCACCTGTTCCTCTGATCCCATTCCCACCCACCTTCTTAATGCCATCTCTCCTGCTCTTATTCTTTTTATCTGTCACATTCTCAACCTCTCACTTTCCACTGCGACTGTCCCTGCTGCCTTTAAACATGCTGTGGTCACACCTCTCCTTAAGTAGCCTTCACTCGACCCTACTTATCCCTCTAATTACCGACCCATCTCCTTCCTTCCCTTTCTCTCCAAATTACTTGAGCATGCTGTTCACCGCCGCTGCCTTGATTTTCTGTCCTCACATGCTATTCTTGATCCACTACAATCTGGTTTTCACCCTCTCCACTCAACCGAAACTGTCGGCGTACCTCAGGGTTCTGTTCTTGGTCCCCTCCTCTTTTCTATCTACACTTCTTCCCTTGGTTCATTAATCTCATCCCATGGCTTTTCCTACCATCTCTATGCTGATGACTCCCAAATCTACCTTTCTACCCCTGATATCTCACCTTGCATCCAAACCAAAGTTTCAGCGTGCTTGTCTGACATTGCTGTCTGGATGTCTCAATGCCACCTGAAATTAAACATGACCAAAACCGAGCTTCTCTTTTTTCCCCCCAAACCCACCTCCCCACTCCCCCCGTTTTCTATTTCTGTTGATGGCTCTCTCATTCTCCCTGTCTCCTCAGCTCGAAACCTTGGGGTCATCTTTGACTCTTCTCTCTCCTTCTCTGATCATATCCAGCAGATCGCCAAGACCTGTCGTTTCTTTCTTTACAACATCCGTAAAATCCGCCCCTTTCTTTCCGAGCACTCTACCAAAACCCTCACCAACACCTTTGTCACCTCTCGTTTAGACTACTGCAATCTGCTTCTTGCTGGCCTCCCACTTAGTCACCTCTCCCCTCTACAATCGGTTCAAAACTCTGCTGCCCGTCTCGTCTTCCGCCAGGGTCGCTTTACTCATACTACCCCTCTCAAGTCGCTTCACTGGCTCCCTATCCGTTTTCGTATCCTGTTCAAACTTCTTCTACTAACCTATAAATGTACTCACTCTGCTGCTCCCCAGTATCTCTCCACAGTCGTCCTTCCCTACACCTCTTCCTGTGCACTCCGCTCCATGGATAAATCCTTCTTATCTGTTCCCTTCTCCACTACTGCCAACTCCAGACTTTGCGCCTTCTGTCTCGCTGCACCCTACGCCTGGAATAAACTTCCTGAGCCCCTAAGTCTTGCCCCATCCTTGGCCACCTTTAAATCTAGACTGAAAGCCCACCTCTTTAACATTGCTTTTGACTCGTAACCACTTGTAACCACTCGCCTCCACCTACCCTCCTCTCCTCCTTCCTGTACACATTAATTGATTTGGTTTGCTTACTTTATTTTTTGTCTATTAGATTGTAAGCTCTTTGAGCAGGGACTGTCTTTCTTCTATGTTCTTACTAGATGTTGTTTTTAAGATTGAGTGCTTGCAGTGCTTCCTCTGTTGTTATATTTTTGTGAGAAGTCTTTTATTCAGTGAACTGTTTCCTGCCTCTAGCAGTAATGTGGACTGGTTATTTCTAAGGAGTTTTTTTGGTTTTGTGTTAAGAATATCAGTGGAGAAACTAGAATGTCTAGAGTCTTTTAAAAGTTTTGTGCACATTTAGATATGCTTCTTGTCTGATGATATTTTTATTTTTTGTTTTTATATCTGTGTAGAACTAGATTTTTGGAACTACTAGTGTGTATGATATATTTACATACACTTTTGATAGGTATGTATAAAGAAATTTCTTCCCCTCTTCATTGAAATGTTTTGATTCTAATTGTATGATCTTAACATTTTTTATTGAGAGTTATAAATGTGATATGAGTAATTGTAGATGTTCTGATAAAAATTTTATGTGATGTATGATTTTAATGATAATTATAAATATTTTGTTTTATAGATGATATCATGTATAAACATGTTTTTTTAGAACTCTTAAAGGATTGTTTTATATATGTTGAATCTCTTTTTTATATAATTGCCTTTTATTAGTTGAATCATGCTTATGACATTGTTAATATGTATGGTTATACATGTTTTTATACTTGTGTTTTGTTTTTATAGTTTATACCCCTGACGCAGCCTGAGGGCGAAACGTGGCCACGTCGGGTATTGTTCCAATAAATGCATTTTGATTCCACTGCTTTGTTGTTTATCTACTGTTTTGTAAGCAGTTGTGTGCCTTTTTGTTTTTTGTTTTTTTCTTCTATGTTTGTGCAGCGCTGCGTACGCCTTGTAGCGCTATAGAAATGCTAAATAGTAGTAGTAGTAGTAGTATTATACTTCCTTTGTGTACATCCATATGCTGCACAAGCTGGCATGTTTGAAAATACAAGTGAGATTAATTGTAACGGCAATAAAGAACGACAACATGGATGCAGTAGGTCATAGGTTGGTTTGCTAGGTTTGCTTGCTTTGTTTCAAATTGGAAGGGGAAACAGAGACTGAGTTATTGACTTCAACTTTTTGACTTTATCCCATCCCCTGTTTTCATCCAACCTCCTCGGAAGGGGAAACAGAGACTGAGTTATTGACTTCAACTTTTTGACTTTATCCCATCCCCTGTTTTCATCCAATCTCCTCGGCAGGAAAAACGAGTCCCGGAGGCCGTCTGCTCTGTGTCCCCAGTGGCCGTGACAAAAAAAAAAGCAAGCGCGGGGCCGCAGCAGCCTTTGGGCATGCGCTGTCAGCTCTGCTGGTCCTCTGCCCCCACTGACGTCAACTTCCAGTTCCAGGGGTAGAGAACTGGCAGAACTGACAGCACATGCTTGAAGGCTGCTGCAGCCCTGCGCTTGCTTTTTGTTGCTGTTTTGCCGCTGCTGCTGTCTGCAGTAGCGGTTCAGGTGACAGCGGGAGGGAGGTCGGGATATTCTGTGGCACCCCAGAGAGTTTGCTGCCGTACATCAGGGTGCCGCGGCACACAGTTTGGGAACCGCTGGGTTAAACTAAAACAGTTTGGATCATTTGCAATTAATTCAGAACGCTGCAGTACAACTGATAGAGGATTACAAGCAGCATGACTATTTCACACTCTTCCTGCAAAAAATGCACAGTACCTTACAGGGCCAAATTTCAACTCTATGTTGGATTTTCAAGGCCCTCAGGCAAAATGAGCCAGAGTACCTAAAGATTCTTTAGCATCTGCAGCAGATGAATCCAGAGACACGTGGGTTGTATCCATCTATCAGCAGGTGGAGACAGAGATCACTGACCTGAATACAGTGATACAGGATGGGTAGCTCCTCCAATATTCAATATATCTCTGCCTCCAGCAGGCAGATGGATGGACTTACACTAGGTCCTGGATTCATCTGTTTGGCATAGCTCCTGGTCTTGGTCTCCTAGTCAGTACAGCATGGGGGTGTCCTGGCTGTTCGGCGCCAGCTTTAGGGGGCACACCTGGTCACCCCAGGTCCTTCTCCCTCCCTGTCCATGCGCCGGGCACTCTTGCCTCCTCTGCCAACTCTGTTTTAAAAAAAAATCAAAGGCTAAAACAAGGCCGGCTCTGTATTTGGGGTTTTAATTCTTGCCTTTCCAGAACCCCAACCCCCCACCCCCCCTAAAAAAGCTGAAAAGACAACACACAGCAAAGTCAACAAAAAAAAATAAAAAAGCAGCCTCAGGGTTGTGCATGCAGGGAGCTTGGCAAGGGCCAAGAAATACTCCTCAGTGAGTGGCTGGCTGTAGGGGGTGTCACCCGGAACTGGGGCTATCGTTGGGCATGTGTTACTGTTCGGGTGAGTGTGGCTTCATTGTTTTGCCAGCACGGTGCTTTTTTGTTTTGTTGGCAGGAACTCCCGTGGGGATGACTGCCGAGGCCATGAAGCGCTGCTCACACTGTGGGAAGCGGCAAGCAGCGTCTGACCTATGTTTGGCAGGGTGCTGGGAAGAATGTGGGCCCTGCTGAAGGCGGGTTGATTTCCCACATGAGTGATTCATGCGCTTCTTCTCCTCAGGTGCAGGTCGGTGCGGCTTTGTAGCATGCGCCGCCACTTTGGCACCTCCCTTGGCAGGGTCATCATTGCAGCAGCCTCTGAAAAGCTCAGGGAGGACTTGGGGGTTGGTCCCTCATCGTCAGGGGGGTGGGACCTTCTGCTGGCTAGGGAGGCTGAGGACCTGTTTTCTCTGGGTTTTATACTTTTAATGCACCAGGCCTTTCTTATGAAAAAGGCCCAGCACACTTCAGCTCCTTGCTTTCAGGACCAACCCTGGTCAGGCACTTCTTTAGCCCTGGATTTGGCCCCTCCAGAGAAATGGAGGCATTTGGGGACAGCGTCTGAGGTGGGATCATTGCCCCCCCCCATCACCCTCTCTGTTGGAGCCAGTTCTGTCGGGGGGTGTCTGGGCATATGCCCTCCTTGAAAGACTTACAGGAGGGCAATGTGGTGGTGGGGGCTTTCCTCCAGAAGGAGGGAATTCAGGTTCACCCCTGTGTGGACAATTGGTTGATCATGATGGAATCAAAAATGGAGAGCCTAGTGACCACCGCCCAGGTGATCTCAGTGTTGCCTTCACTCGGATGGGTGATCAATTTTCCCAAGAGTCATTTAGTGCCCACACAATGCTTGGAGTATCTCAGCATCTGATTCAACATGGTGCAGGGCAGGGCCTTCTTGCCAGACCAATGCATTGGCAAACTTTAGGAGCAGATGCAGAGTCTGCTGGGCTCTTTGTGCCCTCACAAGTGGGACTACATGCAGGAGATGGGCTCTATGACTGCGGCATTGGAGTTGGTCCCTTGGGTATGGGCTCACATATGACCACTCCAGCATTTACACCCGATGTCTCAGGATTACCAGCTGCTGCTGCACTGGTCACCTCTGGCACGTTGCAGCATGGCTTGATGGTTGCAAATGTATGTAAAGCGGTTCATTACTATCTAAAAATCATAATGCGACTTGCAGTGTGCAAGAATGCACATCACTATTCACATTATGTCCAGAAAACCCCAAAAGCTGGGGTTATTTTACCAAAGCTGCGGGCTGATGCTCCTAGTTGCAGCTTAAAGGGGCTGTCAGAGCTTCTCCCCCAATCCAAGCTGCCCCCAATCCCCGATTCAAGCCCACACCTCTTTAAAGGGCACCCTACTCTCCAAAATGATGTACCAATTTGTGAAAGTCAGGCAGGAGTTATCCCTAGTCACTCTTTACCTGGCCGGCACCATTTTGGATATGTCACCGGCTGCGACAGCAGCCCCTATAAAATTCAGTCTGGGAGGTTTGCAGTCCAGTGCTCCCAAGGCCACTGGAATGATGCTGCTTGCAAGTGGTTTGCAATCAGCGTTATTCATTTACCACAGGACTGGTTTACCACAGTATGCTGACTCCTGTGGTAAATCAAAGTGCAATAAAAGCTCGCCTTTTACCTTGCCTTGATAATTTCTCCCATAAATGTGGTAAGAGTACCCATAATTTACAGCATTTTGTAAGTGCATGTATAACTGGAAACCCCACCCGTGCTTCCCCCATGTATATGCACTCCTTGTAGTTGTGGACCATAACACTTACATGCATCCTTATAGAATGACTTGTAGTGCACGTATGTGCATTAAATTCTAATGTTCTCAGCATTTATATGCACAGTGTATGCCTAACCATGGGCACCTAGTATGATTGGTTTTGCCTGTCAAGGTCCATGGGGGACACAGGCAGGAAGGCTGGAAGCTTAAGGAGATGGGTATGTGACCAGTTGGGCCTGTTACAGCTTGAGGAGACTAGAAAAGAATTTTGACAGGCAGGAAAAACACTGGAGTTTCTCGTATCCACCAAGTACAGAAGAAGGAAAAGAGGAGAAAACTGTTCTTCTCCTTACCTGAGCAGGCAGGCTGGTAGGATCCTGGAAAACCTGGGAGCTGGAACAGGAAGAGGTCCTGGGAGGAGGAACAGGCTGGAAGTAAAGCCCAGGAAACTGGCCAGGCACATAGATTGGGGAATATAGAGAAGAACTATGGGAATTGTAGTGATAGAAGCCAACTTTTCAAAATTATTGGGGGTGCTAAGCCCAGTGGAAATAACCCTTCCTTGGACACATACAAGGAATTTTCTCAATATTAGGGGTGCTGAAGCACCCACAGAGTCGGCTCCTATGATTGTAGTAACAGGAATTGTTCCCTGCAAGTAGTCAGAATATTTCTTAAGTGCCTAGCAGATGGGAAAGGAATATAGGCTGCCTGGGAGCTGTAGTAGTAGGAGCTGTTCACTCTAGGTGAACCAATTAGTCCCTTGCTGACCCCAATTTGTGGAGGGTGTGCCTCTCTTGGTGCACCTGGCAAGCAGTATATTAGCCAGTTCTGTTTACAAGGAAGAGAGAGTCTCAGGAGAAGTGAAACAAATTCCACAAGTTGGACCTGAAGTCAGGTGCTGCATCATACAGCCAGGCAAAGACAGCTGGAAGCAGGGCCACAGAGAAATAGAGCTGGGCAGGGTCGCCGCCCCCTCTCACCCCCTCACTCAGGCCACCACTGCCCCTTACCTTCCTGCGTCTGCTCCTCCCTCAGTCTGTCACTTTCCTGCTCTTATGTGTGGGGACCCAGGTTATCCCATTAATGCAATCACCCAGGTCCTGACACACAGGACCAGGAAAGAAACACACCCCAGTGCTGGGCCCCTCTTTCAGGCTGGTCCCTTGGAATCTGCCCCCCAGCAGTCTTAGATGGAAGGATAAAGTACAGCAAGTAGAGGGCTGGGAAGAAAGTTGTTAAGGGGTGTTCTGTTTGCACAGTGGGAGGAGGGCTTAAGGTAAAGCTATCCCTAGAAAAGCGCACAGGAGGCTGGAAAGTGATATCAACTGCCTTGTAAGCCTGCTATTTAGGCAGGGGTAATGAGGAAGCCAGAGATACCTGGTTTGTTATAGTCTTTGGGATGGAAGTTTGCTACTGGAAAATATACTCTGAAGGACGGAAGACGCTGAAATTAGTGAAAATACCTGAATTTGAACAGAAGGGAAAGGGAAATGGGACTTGATTTGAGGTTTTTGCAACTACATTCAAAGTGGTTTACATATTTTCAGGTACTTATTTTGTATCAGGGGCAATGGAGGGTTCAGTGACTTGCCCAGAGTCACAAGGAGCTGCAGTGGGAATTGAACTCAGTTCCCCAGGATCAAAGTCCACTGCACTAACCACTAGGCCACTCCTCCACTTGTTTTCCTTAATGAGGGATTTATTCCTGTGCTACTGAAAAGCCAGAGGGAAGTTTTCCCTAGGAAGGTTTGTTTCCATTTATTACTGAAAACCCAGATACAAGATTGCTGGGGGGAGGGTCCTGGAACTCCTTGATAATAAGGTTAACCCGTTCAGTGTTGGGGATAACAATAGAACCTTGTGTGGTGTAATTCTCCTGAGTAAAAAAAGAAAAGTTTGAAAATTGTAATTATCTTCCTGAGTAAACAGAGGGAAGTTTGTATCATGCATTAAATGGAACAGATCACAGCATATGTACAGTCTAGAGTTTGGTTCTTTATTAAAGGGAAAAGGATTTTCGGGGGGGGGGGGGGGGGGGGGGGGAGAGGTATGGTGGCATAGGCCAAAGAGGGGGAAGACCTGTTACTGGAGGGAAGGGTGCCATGTGGAAGGAGCATCCTCTTTGGGCCACACTATTCTCAAATTGTGCTAGCTTCCAAAGAACAAGCCAAGGACTTGACCTGAGAACCATCAGTAGGCAGTGGTGTAGCCACAGGTGGGCCTGGGTGGGCCAGGGCCCACCCACCTAGGGTTCAGGCCCACCCAACAGTAGCATACGTTTAGTGGTAGCTGGTGGAGATCCCAAGCTCTATCAGCTGAAGACTTCTCTTTCATGGTAAGCCAAGCTGAGATATTTTTTTGGTGGTGGTGGTGAAGAACACTTGGTGCCCACCCACTTGTTCCCTAGGCCCACCCAGAATCTGTTGTCTGGCTACGCCCCTGTCAGTAGGGCAACCTCTAGTGGTGACACTTGTTATAGAATTGCTTTTTATGGGGCCCTTTTACTAAGCAACCGTAAGCTCACTGCAGGCTTACCACTTGCCAATCTGGAGCTACCGCCAGCCCACTATTTAAGGGGTCTGTTACGAAGTCGCGGTAGCATTTTTAGCTCACAGTAGAAATCAGCTGGCGGTAAACCCCAAGACGACCATAGGAATATAATGCGTGTCTCAGCCAGCTGATTTCTACCACAAGCTAAAAACTCTACCATGCCTTAGTAAAAAAACAACCCTCCCTTAGTGTCAGCACCTGTATAGCTACTCAGGCAAATTTAGGGACTACTTGAAAGCAGTCCTAAATTCTCCTGGTTAGCTATACAGGTGACAGCACTGAACATCTGCCAGTACCTGTACAACTGGTGGTACCAGCCAACACAGTTCCAGTTTCCTTTTTTCTCTTCTCCCCCTACTGAGCACAAGAATCTCCTCCTGCAGGTCTCAATCCCTACACCCCCTGCTGAGAAGAACCCCACTCCCAACCCTCCCCCATTCAGGATAGCGCTCCCCCCCCCCCCCCCAGCCCTATCTAACATCCATGGTGATCCAGCAGGAGCAATAGAAACAGGACCAAACCCTACTCAATCCTCCCCCAGCAGCAGCTACCGCAACAAAATGGCTGCTCTGACCTCTTGGGGTAGCCTCGCTGTAATGCCTTAAAAGGAGATGAGTAGCTTGTAAAATAGAACTTGGGGAAAAGCTGACAGTTTTTTCCAGAGCACATAGCTTGAGTATCTTTGAAGGATACTATTAAAATAGAGGAGTCAGGATATCCTGAGAGGTTGCAACAAAGACAAAAGTAATCCTGGTGCCTTTAAGTGAAGAGCAGACATAGCGTTAAAATCCTTGTCAACTGCTAAACAGCTTGCAGATACAAACAAAAAACACACGCAAAATGCTAGAAGCCTAAAAAATAAGATGGGAGAGTTAGAGTATATGGAACCAGTGGTGTGCTGGTAAATTTTTAACAACAGGCTCTCTCCCCGGTCCACCTCTGCGTCCCCCCCCCCCCCCCCGTCCACCTCTGCATCGCCCCAAAATTGCAGAGCTGGCTATAGCCGGGGGGGGGGGGGGGCAGCAATGCATTACTCTCTCCAGGAAAAAAAATTTAATGATCCCAGGTTCCAATCTAATTCATGTTTAATGTGGGATAAAATGCCATAAATAAGTAAATAAATATAAACTTTTAATGTTGAGCACCCGATTCTCAAAGTGAACATATTCCAAACACTATAATGAAAATAAAATGATTTTTTTTTCTACCTTTGTTGTCTGGTGACTGTTTTTCTGATCATGCTGGCCCAGTATCCGATTCTGCTGCTATCTGTCCTCTTAACTCCATTTCCAGGGCTTCCTTTCCATTTATTTCTTTCCTTTCTTTTTCATTTCTGGTCCTCAACTTCTGCCTATTTTCTTCATCCATATGCAGTTTTTCTCCCCTCTTCCTTTTCCCTCATCTCATCTCCTTCCTCACTCTTCCCTCCCCTCCATCCATGTCCAGCATTTCTTCTCTCTCCCCTCCTCTCCCCTGCCCTCCATCCACCCATGTCCAGCGACCCTCCTCTCCCCTGCCCTCCATCCACCCGTCCAGTGACCCTTCTCTCCCCCTGCCCTGCATGCACCCAGCGACCCTCCCCTGCCCTCCATGCACCCATACCCAGTGACCCTCCTCTCCCCTGCCCTCCATCCACCCATGTCCGGTGACCCTCCTTGCCCCTGCCCTGCATGCACCTATATACCCAGCGACCCTTCTCTCCCCTGCCCTGCATGCACCCATACCCAGTGACCCTCCTTTCCCCTGCCCTCCATCCACCCAATCCAGCAGTGACCCTCCTTTCCCCTGCCCTCCATCCACCCATACCCAGCGACGACCCTTCTCTCCCCTCCATGATCCACCCATGCCCAGCGACTCCCTAGTTCTCTCCCCTGCCACCCCCTCCCGAGTTGTTAATAGAATTTTCCTCCCTCCCTCCCGTCACCGATCTGACTCCTTTAATTTTTCGGGGCAGGCAGTCTTGCCTGCCCGCTGCAAGTGCTGACTCTCCCCCACTGGCGCTGCCGGTTCTCGCTTCAAAATGGCCACCGAGACTTACAAGGGCGAAGTCTCGCGAGGCCGCCTCTGGAAGTCTCGGTGACCATTTTTAAAGCGCGAACCTGCAGTGCCAGTGGGGGAGAGTCAGCACTTGCAGTGGGCAGGCAAGACTGCCTGCCCCGAAGAATTCGTCAGGTCGGTGATGTGAGGAAAGAGGGAGGGAGGAGAGCCGGCTCGCGGGTTTCAACAACCGGCTCGCAAGAGCCGAGCAAAGTTAACAAGCGGCTCTTGCGAGCCGGCTCCAGCACACCACTGTATGGAACTAAATGAAAAGGTAGATCTAATAAGTATCTCAGAGGCCTGGTGGAAGGAAGACAACCAATGGGACACTGTGATACCAGGGTTCAAATTATATCAAAATGATAGAGTGGATGGGGTGGTGCTGTATATTAAAGAGGGGATTTTGAGTTAAACAGAAAAAGTCATCAGGAAACAGATTGCAACATGCAATTTTTACTGATAGAAATTCCATATGTGAAGGGAAAGATAATACTGGTAGGGCTATTTTACCATCTGCCTGGACAGAATGAACATACAGATGATGAAATTTAACAGAAATTAGGGAATCTAGATGGCAAGGATGGCCAGACTGGATAGGCCATATGGTCTTTATCTACCTACAGGTTTTTACATTTCTTACCAGTTGCTCACCCATCACTGTGCTTTCCTTTATGTGGCACTGACATTATGGAATCTTTTCCCCCAGAGCTCTGGGAAGAAATGTCATTTAAAAAGTTTACAGTTGCTTTAAAAACATTCTTGTTTAATGAGGCATTTGACAGGCCTGTGGGATAGCACGTTTTTTTAGGAACAAATCTGTTTTTGAATTTTATGCTATCTAGTCTATTTTAGAATGCTTTTTAGGTTTTTTAATATCTTTACTATTTTGCATGCATGTTTTCTTGTTTGACTGTTCGGTCCTATCCAGAGGTTGCTGCTCTTTTTCTGTTAATCTATAAACCACTTTCACCTGCCCATCAGATAAAATGGTATAGCAAGTCTGAATAAACTATAAACTATATTTTGATTTGTATATATGAATTGCTTTATGCACTATTAAAAACCACAACTAGTTTGGAAAGTCAGTTTTATCTGCTTCAAAATACATTTTTAAGATATAGAGATTAAGACATGTTCCATGCTGTAAATAGGTTTTCTATGCACGGCACAGATAGAATGCAGAAAGGTTATATTTAGCAAGATTTAGAGTGGTGGCTGTTAGCGACTGTGGTTAAGGCTGCAGTTCAGTGCTGCTTGGTTGTTTTTATTGTGGGTGTGCAGCAGGATGACAGTTAATGGATAAGTAAATTCATCCATTCATAGCAGCTGTGGGTTATGCTGCTTGTGCCTCCGAGCAAACAGAAGAATTTCAGTTGTTCATATTGATACGCATTAGGCTATATATAGATAACCCAAGAATGCAGAGGTCACTTTCCAAATGGTTTTACCTGAAAAATTAAGTAGTTACCCACGTAAAATTGGTGGCCGAAAACTTCCCTCTCCCTCAAAGGCAGGGGTTCTCAATCTAGTCCTTGGGATACACCTTGCCAGTCAGGTTTTCAGGATACCCACAATGAATGTGCATGAGATAAATTTGCATATCATGGAGGTAGGGCATGTAAATCTATTTCATGCATATTCATTGTGGGTATCCTGAAAACCCGGACTGGCTAGGTGTGTCCCGAGGACTGGGTTGAGAACCCCCACTCAAAGGGGAAAGATATCACATTGTTTCTCTGTGCTGCAAAGGGGTCAGTGTTGAATGAGGATGGGGCTGGCAAACAATGCAGATGCTTCACCATAACTACTGTGCATTTGCTGTAAAATCTGCAGGTATGGAAGTATTCAAAGGGAACATGGCTGGGAGCGTGTGAGGATTTAAAACATCAGTGATCATTTTAGAAGCCCTGTTCATGTTTGGACGTGCATAAACTGGCATTTAGATGTGTACGTGAAAATAACATAGTGAGTGACGGTAGATAAAGACCCGAATGGTCCATCCAGTCTGCCCAACAGTCACATTCATTCTCCATTCTAGACTAAATGAACGTGATATTATATACTTGATCATGATCTTTCTTTGTTGTTTCTGGGACACAGACCGTAGAAGTCCGCCCAACTCTGCCCTTGTGTTCCAACTACTGGAGTTGCCGTCAAATCCTATCCGAATCCATCTTATCATTTGCGGGACACGGACCATAAAAGTCTGCCCAGCACTGCCCTCACGTTCCAAATGACCGGAGTTGCCATCAAAGCTCTCTCTAGCCCATCCTAAACTGGATTGCTATATGCGGCTCTCAGACAGTACAAGCCAGCCCAGCACAGGCCTTAGTGGATACAGCCAGAGTTGTTATCTAAGCACCACCTGAAATGCAAACACATATGCAACCCTTTAAGTTTTGTTTTTATTGCTATCATTCGTTTTCTAATTGGAGATCCGCTCTGTTCATCCCACGCCATTTTGAATTCTGCCGGCCCTTTTCTTCCCCATGTGGTTTACACATCTAAGAAAGCTGGGATATACACTTGCAAATTTCAAATATGTGCAAGGGAGCATGGTTTGGACATGTTTGGTGTGGGATTAAGGTGGGGCTAAAACATAGATGTGATTCCCTATTTCAGAAGCAGTTTATGTTCCCTGAGATCAGCATCACGATTCACACCTGCTTCCAGGAACTCCGAGGTTATATAAAGGTGCCGCTGTTGTGCAGCGCTGTACTGGAGAGATTATGTGGAGGGTACACCCTTAATCTCACGGGTTTTTTTGTTCCTCCCCCCCTTCCCAAAGCAAATTGTATCTGGCACTGTGACAGCCATGGAAAGTCTAGATGTGTATAGTTCTAAAACAGCAGACATACGTGTATATTCTGATATAGAAACACTACACTAAAATTGTGTTCAATATTTCCAAGACCAGAAACAGTTTGTCGGTAAGGAAAAAAACCTCATATATATACAGATATCAGTCTTCAAATGACCTATTTCTCATCAATCATTGGCTCAAAAAACCTTCCACCTTCCCTAATTTTTCAGATAATTTCTATTAAGAAAAATATTTATTACATTACTACTACTACTACTTATCATTTCTATAGCGCTACTAGACGTACGCAGCACTGTACACTTGAACATGAAGAGACAGTCCCTGCTCAACAGAGCTTACAATCTAATTAGGACAGGCAAACAGGATAAACAAGAGATAAGGGAATATTAAAGTGAGGATGATAAAGTAATGGTTCTGAACAAGTGAACAAGAGTTAGGAGTTAAAAGCAGCATCAAAAAGGTGGGCTTTTAGCTTAGATTTGAAGACGGCCAGAGATGGAGCTTGACGTACTGGCTCAGGAAGTCTATTCCAGGCATATGGTGCAGCAAGATAAAAGGAACTGAGTCTGGAGTTAGCAGTGGAGGAGAAGGGTGCAGATAAGAGAGATCTTACGGTGGCATGACGCTCCTGGGACAGTAAAATAATGCTACTTGCAAGGTTGATCAAAAGCAATATTATTTTAATAACAACGAGTGTGACTGCAGAACTGAGCTACTGCAGTTTAGTTGAGCCTGCCATAAATTAAAGTGCAGTAAATGCCTGACATTTACTGCATCTTAACAGCTACCCTTTTAAATGCTAAAGCTTCACATTTTATTTAAGATATGAGCAGATCATATTTCCAAATCTAGGTTAATGAGTGTGTTATCAGAAATGTATATAGGTTCTGTCTTTGTTAAGGATACTAATGAAAATAGAAATGTGGACATTAATAAATAATCTATATAAGTATAGGTATTACAGGCTAGAAGAAGGTAAATTCTGGGTCAGTAGGATGAGACAGTCTCCATGGCTTTACCAACATCAGATCCAAAAGTATATTACCTGATGATACCTAGGAACCTTTTTTAAATGGGCAATTAGAATTAAATCCAGTAGGATATTAAAATATCCTCCTGTAATGATTTGATGTGGACCTGCTAATATGATATGTTATGCCAACATTCAGAAGAATGTTGGTATATCATTATTCAGTGTACAGAATTTGACTAAAATATATGAGGTCTAGGCTATATCCACCAATGCTATTATCTACTAACCCCGTTCTATCAACACGATGGGATATAAGGCTATACTGAGTATCCATAGCAATTAATATCACCATTCCATTATTGCATTTTGTTTCAATGGAAGAATCCATTTACAGTTAAGTTTACTTGATTAATGGGTGTTCAGATGGGTCTCTTGAAAGAAGACAATCTCTGGTTTAAACCTCTTTACATAGAATAGTATTTTTTCCCTTTTTATTAGATGGCTCAATTCTTTACATTAAAGGATAGAAGTCTTGCCATCCTCCATTCAACTGTTCCCTCCCTCAAAGCTGAGTGGGAGTCCTTCAACTGTATTGCTACTAGAGAGGTTATTGCTTTAGTATCGTATTTTTGGTTACTAGGGACAGGCAAGTTCCCTCAAGTCCTACAGAGTTTGTCTGTCCCTCACTATTGAAAATGTGATAGTGAAACAGCACCCTCTACTGGTAGGACTGTAGATGGAGGACTTCCACTCAGAGGGAACAGTGCCCTTAACCATATTACAGGAACAGTCATTTTTACCATGCCGGACTAATGGGAGATCAGTGTCATGATGATCAGATTACATCCTTTGTCATGCACATATGCTAAACTCATATATCACTGCAGCAGTGAACAACAAATATAACCAGTAAACACAAAGCAATAACACATAACAGCACAGTGACTAGTTGTGTAGCAAAATCTTAAATCGAAAGTAAGAAGTAGTCACCACAATTCGAAGAGAAAAGGAGGAGGGAACCTGTACATATCAGATCAGAAGATGTGGGGATGTGAGTTTGTCACAGATAAGTTATTCATGGTAGAGTCATTGTGATAGTATCATGACGTTCTTAAGTGTAACTGCCATGCCTGAGGCTTCCTGTCCTTTGATATATATCTCCAGCTACTATGGATCCATGTGGGTTTTGGTGAAATTTACTTTCATGCAAGCTGCGGTAAGGACCCAATGCCTTGCTTCTAGCATCTTAAGGCATAGTCTTAGTGCTAGAAACCACTTACCCCCAAATTGTATAAATGGCACCTAAAGTTGGGCACAAATTTGGGTGTATAGGCCAGATGTACATGTGAATTAATGAAGTGTCAACAATCAATAATTGGAGTTAGTTGGCATCGATTTGCATTTACATGCACATCTGGCCTAGTCGCTATTCTATAACATCCGTGCTTGAACGTCATAGCCCACAACTAAAGGTTTGATGCAAGGCAATGGGCCTGCCATGCGCCAATCCAGAACTACCGCCGGGCTGCCGCAGGAGCCCGGCAGTAGTTCCCACCCCCAGCATGCACCATTTCCGTCGCTACAAAAATATTTTCTATTTTTGTAGCGCCGGTGCTTACCGCCAGGTTAGCGCAGGAGCCCTTATCACCACCTTAGTGTGTGGTGGTAAGTGTAGGGTTACCATATTTTGTCCTCTCAAAAAGAGAACACATGTCCCGCCCTTGCCCCGCCCCTTTCGTATCCTCACCCCGCCCCCTGTCACATATTCCCCTCCCCCGGGTCACATATTCCCCTCCCCTGCCCCCCATCACCTCCCCTCCCCCGGGTCACCTCCCCTCCCCTTACTTACTATCTACTGTCCTGGTGGTCTAGTGACCTCTTCGGGGCAGGAAAGAGCCCCCTCTTTCCTGCCCAGAGCTCTGTCCTTGCCCTGCATCCTGTTGCTGTGATGGTCTCGGGATTCCCGTCACAGCATCAGGATGCAGGGCAAGGGCAGCGCTCCGGGCAGGAAAGAAGGGGCTCTTTCCTGCTCCGAAGAGGTCACTAGACCACCAGGGCAGTAGATAGTAAGTAAGGGAAGGGGAGGCTAGGATAGGCCCGCCGCCCGCCCGTTTGCCCAGAAATCCGGACAAACGGGCAGACTGGCAAAACCCGTCCGGACGCCTGAACATGCCCTCAAAAAGAGGACATGTCCGGGTAAATCCAGACATATGGTAACCCCAGGTAAGTGCTCCTCCCCCCCAAAATGGCCCTGTGGTAAGTGGTTCACTTACCACATGGCCATTTCTTTCTTTTTTTTTTTTAAAGAGATGGCTTTTTACCCGCTGCAGTAAAAGGGGGCCTCAGCGTGCATCAAAAACATGCGTTGACGCTAGAGCAGGCCTCCTTTTGTCACAGCTTAGTAAAAGGACCCCTAAGTGCATCTATGCTAACTGCCACCAGTGTTCAACATACTAATGACCTACAAGCGAAATGCTGGACAGGCTTTTTAATAGGTACCGTGTTAGATTTGCACCCGTCACATGTTAATTTCTTGCGTTAAGGTGTGGTAACTGTAAAAATTTAGCACATATTTGGAAAAGGACCCACTTTAGTAAAAAGGATGTGCATTGATTTTCTGTTGATTTTTTTTTTAAGAAATATAATACTTTCCATTTATAGACCATGTAATTTTAGGAAGAAATAATAGAGATTATTGAATAAATGAATTGTATTTTTCAAAACTATAATCCTTTAGCACCTGATCTTCTCATGTATATGGTGGAAATATTACCTACCAAATTAGTGTTGGAGACGGGAGAAACAGACTACAACCTTTCCTGTTTTTGCAAAGAGATATACTTCACCAACAGAGCAGTGTTTCAGTTTCCTGTTTTTCTTTGAAGTGAATCAAATGTCTCATAAACATATGTGAAGTGTGCTTTTTGGTCATTTTGCTTCGATCATCCACTTTCCAGTCATCAGAAATTTTTGGGTGGTTCCCAACCCTACAGTTACCACAAGAATAAACAAACCGTATATAAATATTATTTTTCTTATAAATCTTGATATTTAAATTATATAACCCTCAGTGAATTCCAGTCCTATCAGAGCAAGATGAAACTTTGAAGCTCTTTTACTAAGTTGTGGAAAAAAGAGCCTACGTTAGCGGGGGCTGCTGTTTATGCCACTCACTGAGGCCTTTTTTTATCACAGTGGTTAAAAAAGACCAAAAAGAGAAATGGCCATGCGGTAAGGGCTCCTGTGTTAACCCCTGCGGTGACCAACCAGTCCACAGCGCTGCCCAATTACTACTACTACTTATCATTTCTAAAGCGCTACTAGACGTACACAGCGCTGTACACTTGAACATGAAGAGACAGTCCCTGCTCAACAGAGCTTACAATCTAATTAGGACAGACAAACAGGACAAACAAGAGATAAGGGAATATTAAAGTGAGGATGATAAAATAAGGGTTCTGAACAAGTGAGACCTGTCGCTTCTTCCTCTTTAACATCAGCAAAATTCGCCCTTTCCTCTCTGAACACACCATCCGGACTCTCGTCCACGCTCTCATTACCTCTCGCCTGGACTACTGCAACTTACTCCTCACCGGCCTCCACACTGCAACTTACTCCTCACCGGCCTCCACACACTGGCTTCCGATCAGATACCGCATTCAATTCAAGCTTCTCCTTCTTACCTACAAATGCACTCAGTCTGCTGCCCCTCACTATCTTTCTACCCTCATCTCCCCTTACGTTCCCGCCCGTAACCTCCGTTCACAGGATAAATCCCTCCTCTCAGTACCCTTCTCCACCACCGCCGCCAACTCCAGGCTCCGCTCATTCTGCCTCGCCTCACCCTATGCTTGGAACAACCTTCCTGAACCCTTAAGCCAAGCCCCCTCCCTGCCCGTCTTCAAGTCTTTGCTTAAAGCCCACCTCTTCAATGCTGCGTTCGGCACCTAACCCTTACCGTTCAGTGAATCCAGACTGCCCCAATTTGACTGCCCCTATCGGACCGACCATTCACTTGTCTATTAGATTGTAAGCTCTTTGAGCAGGGACTGTCTCTTTATTAAATTGTACAGCGCTGCGTAACCCTAGTAGCGCTCTAGAAATGTTAAGTAGTAGTAGTAGTAGTAGTAGTAGGAGGAGGAGGAGTTAAAAGCAGCATCAAAAAGGTGGCCTTTTAGCTTAGATTTGAAGATGGCCAGAGATGGAGCTTGACATACCGGCTCAGGAAGTCTATTCCAGGCATATGGTGCAGTAAGATAAAAGGAACGGAGTCTGGAGTTAGCAGTGGAGGAGAAGGGTGCAGATAAGAGAGATGTACCCAGTGAATGGAGTTCCCGGGGAGGAATGTAGGGAGAGATGAAAGTGGAGAGGTACTGAGGAACTGCAGAGTGAATGCACTTATAGGTCAATAAGAGGAGTTTGAACTGTATGCGGAAACTGATAGGAAGCCAGTGAAGTGATTTGAGGAGAGGGCTAATATGAGCATAATGACACTGGCGGAATATTAGTCGTGCAGCAGAATTTTGAACAGATTGAAGAGGAGAGAGATGGCTAAGTGGGAGACCTGTGAGAAGCAAGTTGCAATAATCTAAGCGAGAGGTGATAAGAGTGTGGATGAGGGTTCTGGTAGTGTGCTCCAAAAGGAAAGGGCGAATTTTGCTGATATTATAGAGAAAGAAACAACAGTCTGAATATGTGCAGAGAAGGAGAGGGAGGAGTTGAAGATGACCCCTAGGTTATGAGCTGATGAGACAGGAAGGATGAGAGTGTTATCCACACAGAAATAGAGAATGGGGGAGGAGGAGAGGTTGGTTTAGGGGGAAAGATAAGAAGCTCAGTCTTGATCATGTTTAGTTTCAGATAGCGCCGAGACATCCAGGTAGCAATGTCAGACAGGCAGGCTGATACTTTGGCCTGGATTTCGGCTGAGATTTCTGGTGTGGAGAGGTAGATTTGGGAGTCATCATCGTAAAGATGATACTGAAAACCATGGGATGAGATCAGAGTATCAAGGAAAGAAGTATAGATGGAGAAAAGAAGAGGTCCCAGGACAGATCCCTGAGGTACACCAACTGACAGTGGGATAGAAGTAGAGGAGAATCCATTAGAGTATACACTAAAGCTACGCTGGGAGAGATAAGAAGAAAACCAGGAAAGAACATGCCCTGAAATCCAAGTGAGGACAGCATATCAAGGAGTAGGCTGTGATCAACAGTGTCAAAAGCAGCAGATAGATCGAGAAGGTTACTGCCAATAACCCCCTGCAGAAATAATTATCAAATGTTTCCGCTAGCACTGGAAATGCCACACACTGGGGGTGGAACCACCGCCAGTGCCAGTTCCTGATTGCCACGTGATAAGCCCGCTGCGGGCTTACTGTCACTTAATAAAAGGGCCCCTTTGTTAGGTACTGGATAGAACACCACTTGGAGTGATCGGGATCTTTAGACAACAGAAGGTGTGAGAAGGGAGAGGCTGTCCTACCCTGGTTAGGCCCCTAGAGGGCGCTGTTCCCCTAAAATGTCCAGGGAGAAGGGCTGGGTGAGTTGCTGAAGGGAGCCAGTAAGGGGAGGTATAGCTGGAAGTCGCTAGGACCAGGGAGAGTCCTGGAGGTGGAAACAGGTGCAGCAGGTTATGGGCTGGGTCCTGTTTGTCCATTAAACACTTAATACCCCACCTGGGTGGTGAGGGGAGGGAGAGCTAGCAGCAGAAGAAGAGAGCTGGTAGCTGGAGCAGGAGAGCCCCATGTGAAGTACTGGCTGAGCCCTTTGGACTGGTGGTGAACTGTGTGCAAAGCAAGGAAGCTGGCTGGGGTAAGAAGGCCCTAGAGTGCCAGGTAGAAGAACTGTGTGTTGCAAGGACGGACTGGGGTGTCCGGGTTACAAGGAAGGACTGGGTGTCCAGGTGCTTAAGCTGGAAGATTGAACTGAGTAGGAAGAAAGGTTTAAATTGGAAGAATTGTTTAAGCTTGTAAAAGTGTCTTAAGCTGGAAGAAGTGTGCCCCAGGGGCTGGAATAAAGATGTGTATGAAAATATCCTGTTGGTGAGACCTGACTATGTTTGCCTTTTGAGAAGCAGGTCACCCTGAGCAGAAAGGGGTAGTAGAATAATTTGCATAAAATCTGCATACTGAGAACCAGCTCACCCTGAGTGAAAGAGGGACCTGGGATCCTGAGGTGGGAGCTTCATCTTCACAGTAGCCTCATCTTCACAAAGGAAACAGCAAACCATGGCATTATCTTGCCAAGAAAAAACATGGCCACCAAAAAATAAGGGAAAAATCAAACACTACAAAACAACAAATAAAACAATCAGAAGGCTTTTCTGTTAGGGGTCATGAAAAAAAATTATCATGATGCCATGTTTTTTCTTCAACAATTGGAAGGGGTGTTTTGAGTAAGCATGAATGGTGAGAAAATCATCTAGAACTATTCAAAAGAACAATAATTGTAATACATAATTGTTTTGAATAGTTCTAGATGATTTTCTCACCATTCATGCTTACTCAAAACACCCCTTCCGATTGTTGAAGAAAAAACATGGCGTCATGATAACAATTTTTTTTCATGACCCCTAACAGAAAAGCCTTACCATGGTCCACGTCTATCCTTGCACTTCCTTCCCTTATGCGACTTAGATTAATTTGTATTCCTGTGTTTAGGCACTGCTATCTTGTTTAATTTTACTTTATTTAAATGCTGATATAACCTTGGACTCCTTTTATTTTCATTCTCCCTAGATATTTCACTCACGTAAACTGCTTAGCTATTTCTTATTTGCAGTGTACTAAATAAATGTGAAATGTAATCTGAAGAGACACAAAACACTGCCATATCGGATTGTGTAACACAAATGATTTTGTTTCATTAATTTCATGTTATGTCAGTTGTGTTTTTAAGGTGGTTTTCTTTCTTTCTTTTTAGTGCATACTGTCTGAAAATAGAGGATTCTATTTGAAAACACCACATGCTATTAATAAAATAACTCCCTCTCCCCACAAAATCGAATTTCAGAAGGATTTTTTCATACCAAACAAAAATAAAACAACACAGGGAGGGTCAAAAATATACAATAGAGTCCAGGAAACAAAAAGATCCCCAAGAGTCTTCAAAAACGGAACACGATTTCTTTAATGGTTTAACTTGAAAAACAATCTTCAATAAATGACCTGATATGGGCCGTGTTTCTGCACACAGGTCCAGCGTCAGGAGTCAAATGTGATGTAGCGTCTGATAGATTCAATGTGCAGCGACAGGACTTATCCTTATACACACTCCTAGGTTTTCTCTCAATGTGTGTGAAGCAAAGACTGTCTCTTAGTACAATCAATAGGGTTTTTTTGATTGTCCTAAGGGACAGTCTTTGCTTCGAGCGCATTGAGAGAAAACCTAGGAGTGTGTATAAGGATAAGTCCCGTCGCTGCACATTGAAGCTATCAGACGCCACATCATATTTGACCCCTGACGCAGGCACTGTGCACCGAAACACGACCTGTGTCGGGTCGTTTATTGAAGTTTTTCAAGTTAAACCATTAAAGAAATCGTGCCGTTTTTGAAGGCTCTTGGTGCTTCTTTTTGTTTCCTAGTATAAAATAAACAAGGTTGTTTCATGGTGTTTTTAAATTTCATTTACAAATCCACATGCTGTATGTCTACTACCACTGCTATCCTAATCTACAAATACTAGAATATTTGATGCTGGTGCACAACATATGTTTAAGTATGCTAGAATTCAGTTGCTTAGAAAAATGTAAATGGAAATTGATGTTATAATAAAGCCATATAAATGTTCATTTAGCCATATATGGGCTCATTTTCGATAGAAAAGGACGTCCATCTTTCGACATAAATCGGAAGATGGACGTCCTTCTCCCAGAGACGTCCAAATTGGTATAATCAAAACCCGATTTAGGACATCTCCAACTGCACTCCGTCACAAGGATGGCCAAAGTTCAAGGGGGTGTGTCGGAGGCATAGCGAAGGTAGGACTTGGCCGTGCCTAACACTTGGAAGTCCTTGACCCATAATCGAAAAAAAACAAGGACATCCCTGGCGAACATTTGGATGTTTTCACCCGGACCTGTTTTTTTTACGACTAAGGCACAAAAAAGTTCCCGAAAATGACCAGATGACCACCAGAGAGAATCGGGGATCACCTCCCGTTACTCCCCCAGTGATCACTAACCCCCTCCCACCCTCAAAAACAGCCTCTATGCCAGCCTCAGATGTCATACTCAGGTCCATAACAGCGCATTCAGGTCCCAGGAGCAGTTTTAGTGGTTACTGCAGTGCACTTCAGACAGGCGAACCCAGGCCCTTGCCCCCCTTCACCCATAAGGGCTATGGTAGTGGTGTACAGTTATGGGTAGTAGGTTTTGGGGGGCTTAGCACACAAGGTAAGGGAGCAATTTATGAAGTCCACTACAGTGCCGCCTAGGGTGCCCGGTTGGTGTCCTGGCATGTCAGGGGGACCAGTGCACTACAAATGCTGGCTCCTCCCATGACCAAATGCCTTGCATTAGGACGTTTTTGACATGGACGTCTTTAGTTTCGAAAATCGCCGAAAGTCAGCAACGTCCATGTCTAGGAACGACCAAATCTAGGGATGTCCAAATTTAAGGATTTGGACGTCTCTGATAGTATTTTCTAAATGAAAGATGGACGTCCATCTTGTTTCAAAAATACGGGTTTCCCTGCCCCTGGATTTCGCCGTTTTGCAAGGACGTCCAAATCGCAACATGGATGTCCCTTTTGAAAATGCTCCTCATAGCTGCCAAATGAATTCAATTTATGCAGAGTTGCTATAAATGATTACATTGCAGCATGGCTGGTTGTCTTGACATTTTATGGAATGTTTCTGAAGCAGCTAATAGGTCTTGGAATTTTACAATATTCTAGGAGATAATGGAGAATAAAGCAGAACTAACAAAAAAAAAAACCAGATAGTAAATATGTATTTAAAAAAATTAAAGAGAGGACCCTCACACAGTTTACTTCACTCTATATATAAAATCAGGGAAATCATCAGTCCTCGGTGCAAACTGTTCACTCAAAATTGCACCCAATGTGAAAAGTGATTATTATTCCATAGAAAACATAATTTCCAAATAATGTAGCTTTATAGCAGCAGGACTGCTGAAAGATGCCTTAGGGCAAAACGCCATAAGTTTCACAGTAGTGCTAACATGAACATATTTTGAGTAGTCCAGTTGCTCTGCATCAGAGCTCAATTCTACAAGGGAAGATTAGTAGAACTGTGTTCAAAAATTAAAAAAAGAATTAATCAGATAACATCTCATAATTAGCTCTGGTCCATATACTTCGGTACCCGGACAAAACAGCCCCGACAAAAAAGCTCCCGACATAATAGCCCTTGAAAAATTAACCCCCCCCCCCCCCCCCCCCTGACAAAAGGGCCCAATCAGGCTGCCCAGAATTTTATTTTCATAATAATCTTACCTTGCCAAATAGGATAAGGTTGGTAACACTATGAAAATGATGACAATATTATTATTATTTTTGATGGAAGAATAGTTTCCTTAAACAGCAGGACAGATCATGAATACCAGTTGGTAGCTATAGAACTTTATTTACTTATATATGCTTTATACAATGCAATGCTGGTAGGAGCCTTTATCAGTGAAGATTTCACTTGTAGTTCATCATCTTTTTTTGTGATGTGCTATTTTTATTTATTTATTTATTTATTTATTTATTTATTTATTTATAATTTTAATTATAATTCACAAGGATAACCTTGTTAATGCAATACAGGTAAAGAAATATAAATTTAAGAATTTGTAACATTCTCATTCAAATAGAAATTTACATTTCTGTCATAAATGAAAAAATAGGAAAACTATAATGAGTATAATTACAAATACAAATACAAATAAATGTTTAACCTTTCTTAGACCCCAATAATTACATGGGGGGAAAAGAGCAAGAGAAGTTATATAGGCATTAATCAAATTAAACTAGACCTTAATAGGCACTCATGTTTAAATAAAATACAGGCTGTAAATTCCACAATTAACTTATTTCACTGTTTTAGCTTCTAGAAACACTTTAAGCTGTTCCGGCAAAAATAAATTATATTTTGTTTGACCCAGTTTCACTACACACTTGCATGGGTATGCTAGGAAAAAAGTAGCTCCAATCTCTATAGTTTTTTGTTTCAAAGCAAGAAATTGTTTTCTTTTTTGTTGAGTCATTTTTGTTACGTCGGGATAGATCCAAACCTTAATACCATGGAATTGGGCTTTTATATTTTTGAAGTATAACCTTAAAATAGTATTGCAATCTTGTTCAAATACCATTGCAACAATCACCATGGCTCTGTGTATGATTATATCAGAAGATTGTTCCAATATTTCTGAAATATTTTGTAAATTAGCGGTATCTTTTTCAAGGTCTTGCTGTCCATCTTTAGATTGAGGAATAAAATATATTTTATTTATAGGGGGTATTGCCGCCTGAGGAATATGGAGAATTTCCATTAAATATTTATGAAAAGTATCTGTAAGCGTTTCCCCTGCTATTATAGGAAAATTCAAAAGACGGAGGTTGAGACGCCAATTAAAGTTTTCAATTTGTTCAATCTTTCGTCGAATATCTAGAGAGTCTTTAGAAACCACACATTTAAATTCTTTCAAGATATCTACTTCTTTTTTTATAGAATGAACTTGTTTTGTTAAATCAGTTTTAACAGAGTCTACGGTGTTTTTCATTTCTTCAAATTTAATATTAAGGCTTTTTACATCACCCGACGTCTTCTGCAGTGTGTCTGTGATCTGGTCTAACATCACCTTTAGGGTTTCCAGGGACACCTCCGAGGTCTGCGCTGCAATGGGGACACTTCCCCCAACACCCCGGACTATCGGTTGTTTGCCTGGGTCCTCACCAGACGCCCTCGTCGAAATCACTTCCTGATCGACGGGGTTTCTCTCCAGGGTCACTCGCGATGCCGGGCTAGGAGGGATCAGCAATGTTGATGGTGGAGACAGGGAGATTTCCTCTCCCAGCAGGGTTTCCACTTCCCCGGAGACTCCTGCAATGGGATCCACTCCCCGAATAGTTCTGGAGACACCCGGGAAGAAACGCTCAATCGGCATTTGAACCGGAGAGGAGGTTGAGGTAGGTGGAGGCACTACTGTCACCACTGCCTTTCGTTTTGTATGAGGCATTGTGTATTAGAAGAAAAAATTTTGGCTCGTATCCGCTGAGCGTCTCGAACACCGACTGGTGCGGCAGCCATCTTAGTTACCCCCCCCCCCCCCATTCTGTGATGTGCTACTTTGTTAAGGGGGCTATTTTGTCTAGGGGCCATTTTGTCAAGGGCTATTTTGTCTAGGTGCTATTTTGTGGGAGGGGTCATTTTGTCAAGGGCTATTTTGTTAGGAGCTGATTTGATGACAATATTATTATTATTTTTGATGGAAGAATAGTTTCCTTAAACAGCAGGACAGATCATGAATACCAGTTGGAAGCTATAGAACTTTATTTACTTATATATGCTTTATACAATGCAATGCTGGTAGGAGCCTTTATCAGTGAAGATTCACTTGTAGTTTATCATCTTTTTTTTATTGTGATGTGCTATTTTGTTAAGGGGCCATTTTGCCAAGGGATATTTTGTTACAAGTCTATTTTGTCAAGGGGCTATTTTGTGGGAGGGGCCATTTCATCAAGGGCTATTTATACAATGCAATGCTGGTAGAAACCTTTATCAGTGAAGATTTCACTTGTAGTTTATCATCTTTTTTTATTGTGATGTGCTATTTTGTTAAGGGGCTATTTTGTATAGAGGCCATTTTGTCAAGGGCTATTTTGTTAGGGGTTGGTTTGTCAAGGGCTATTTTGTTACAAGGCTATTTTGTTACAAGGCTGATTTGTCAAGGGTTATTTTACAAGGCTCTTTTGACTAGGGCTATTCTGTCAAGGGCTATTTTGTCAAGGGCTATTTTATTACAAGGCTATTTTGTTACAAGGCTATTTTGTTACAAGGCTATTTTGTAGGAGAGCCATTTTGTCAAGGGCTATTTTATTACAAGGCTATTTTGTTACAAGGCTATTTTGTCTAGGGGCTATTTTGTGGGATGGGCCATTTTGTCAAGGGCTATTTTGTTACAAGGCAGTTTTGTCGGGGCTATTTTGTCGGGTCTATTTTGTCAGGGCTATTATGTCGGGGTGCCTTCTCAACCTGATCATTCCAACTCTCAAAATATGGCAGCCAGATAAAATTGCAGAATGATTCACCTACTGTACGTTTGGTCCAACCAATGTAGATTTTAGACCATGGACCAATAATTGCATAAATCACAAAGTTGGAATTGCAAGTTGTACCACTTTTCACAATTATTTTAGAGTTACAAAATGGCCACATAGACTTGCAGAGTAGAGGGGTAGCCTATTGATCAGAGCAGTAGGCTAAGAACCAGGGGCTACAGGTTCAAATCACACTTTAGTTCTTCGTGATATTTTTTGTTTAAACTGTGAGCCCTTCAGAGACAGAAACCTACTGTACTGACTACTACTACTACAACAAATCATTTCTATAGCGCTACCAGTCGTATGCAGCGCTTCACAATTGAACATGAAGAAAAGACAGTCCCTGCTCAAAAGAGCTTACAATCTAAATCAGGACAGACAGACAGGATAAATAAGGGATAAGGGTAGGACCAGTGGTGTGCTGGAGCGGACTCTCACAGGCTCGTGAGAGCCGTTTGTTAAGTTTTTAAGAATTTTGGGAGCCGGTTGTTAAAGTAGGCTTCCCCATGGCTACTTTAACAACTGATTCCCAAAATGTGGGCTTGGGCCCCCTCCTGAATTCTCTTTTACTTTGCTGGCAGTGATGCTGGCCCCACCAGCCAAGTAAATAGACTGCTGCTGCTGCTCCTTGCTCCTTGTTTCTGACTCTGAGCATCAGGCTGGAACTTTTCATGCAAGCGCAAGAAGGTTCCATCATGCTGCTCAGAGCCAGAAACAAGCAGCAGAGAATGGTGGCGGTCCATTTATTGGCTGGTGGGGCTCGGCAAAGGTATGCCTAGCGTGCCCGCACAAGGGAGGGGAGAGGCATGTATTCCCCCTTCCCCCCAAAAAAACATTTTTCAGGGCCGGCTATGCCAGAAGAGAGAGCCCGTTGTTAAAAATTTACCAGCACACCCCTGGGTAGGACAGATAGATAGGACACATAGGGGAAAAAGGGACTACTGAAGAGAGGAAGACAAGATAAGGTTATGAGCAGGTGTCAAGTTAGGAATTAAAAGCAGCATCAAACAGGTAGGCCTTTAGCCCGGATTTGAAGGCAGCCAGGGATGGAGCTTGACGTAATGTATGTTATGCCCATCCCTACTCAATTTATATGACCGTGGTTCTGTTCTACCAGGTCTTTTGTTGGTATAACTGTGGATGCATAAACATTCTGGGTTAGATGATGCCTGAAGAATCCATGCAGAAAACATTTGCATCTAATCATATTCTATAACATTTCCATGCGGATTATAGAATACACTTATCGCCTGTCCTTACAATTGTATTAGTTACGAGGAATTATGCCAAGTAAAACCTTATGTAAATACTGGTGCCTAAGTTAGGTGCAGAGCCTGTAACCCTGCACGTAAATTTTCTGAATGCCCACAACCTACCCAATCCAAGCCCATGACCATGCCCCCTTTTTGACAATGCACATTAGAAATTATGCAGGACACGTTATAGAATGCACTTAAGGGCCCTTTTACAAAGGCATGCTGAAAAATGGCCTGTGGTAGTGTAGACGTGTGTTTTGGGCGCATTCAGAATCATTTTTCAACGCACCTGTAAAAAAGGCCATTTTTTATTTTTGCCGAACATGGATGTGCGTCAATGAAAATTGCAGCGTGTCCATTTTGGCTCGGAGACCTTACTGCCAGCCATTGACCTCGTAGTAATATCTCACGCGGTAACCGGGTGGTAATGGTCTACACACGTAGAATGACGATTACCGCCCATGCGTCAAAAATGAAATTACTGCAAAGATCACATGGTAGCTGGATGGTACCTCAAAATTGACTTGCGTTGGGCGCGCGTAGGGTTACCATATGGCTCCAGAAAAAGGAGGACGGATTGAGCCAGCCGGGTTTTACTTCCATTGGGAAGTAAAACCCGGCTGGCTCAATTACTTCCATTGAAAGCAATGGAAGTAAAACCCGGCTGGCTCAATCCGTCCTCCTTTTTCTGGAGCCATATGGTAACCCTAGGCGCTTGTAGGTGTCTACACTGCGTAGTAAAAGGGCCCCTTAGTGACTTCTGCATGTAAGGTCTAATTAATGCCAATTAGTGCTGATAACTGATTAACATCCAATTAACAGCACTGATTGGCTTGTTAACCAATTATATTATGTGTACTGTTATGGAATACACTTGGATTTCTGCACGGAAATCTAAGCACAATGTATAGAATACAGGGGATCTGGGGGGGTCACGTGATGCCTGCTACCTAGAAGGCAGCGAGTGAGAGAGGCTCCGAACCTGACCTGCAAATTTCTGCAAAAAAAACGGACATTTACGAGACTACAGACGCAAGGGGCTCTTTGTCATAGACGGTAGACCCGTCTGATAGCGGATAACAAAAATCCCAGCGAGGAATGCCCCCGAAAGTTTCGAGAAAGCCTTCTAACCCACCGAGGAACAGTCTGGACAAAATGGCGGGGACTCAGCAAACAACACCCGCTCCACTCATACCGAATACAGACTGGGCACAGGAGATATCGAAATCTGTTTCCGCTGCCCTGGAGGATAAACTAAATAAGCTACAGTCTGCCGTCGATGAGATTAATGAGAAATTTGATTCCCACTCGATGCGACTGGCAGAGGCAGAACGGCGGATTTCTGAAAGAGAAGATGAAGCTCAAGAAACGGCAGCACATATCACCGCACTTAAAAAAGAACTCGAAGAAATGAGGGACCGGGTTGAAGAACAAGAAAACCGGTCCCGCAGAAATAATATCAGGGTGATCGGTCTGCCGGAAACGGTGAAAGACCAGAAGCTGTATGATTTCTTTGCCACGTGGCTTCCAGAGCAATTAGGCATGGCGGAGCTTGGAGGCCCAGGCTGTTGTGACAGAGCGCATCGTATTGGAGCACGTGGAGAGGGGAATAATAGACCCCGCACAGCGATAGCACATTTCACGAACTGGTTGATAAAGGAGAGGATCTTAAAGGCTGCAAGGGCGAAAGAGGCACTAATGTATGAAGGAAACCGGTTGCTGTTATTTAATGATTACTCCACACGAGTGGCCCTCATGAGAAAGGCGATGGCACCCACATGTTCGGCATTATACAAAAAGGGGTTAAAGTGTGCACTACTATACCCAGCTAAGTTGAGAGTCTGGGTGGATGGAAAATCTATCATCATCAACGATGCTGCAGTAGCGAAAGATTTCCTGGGGAAATACAATGAGAGGGCGAACGCAAGACAAGCTGAAACGGACTAAATGGGGAACAAAGACAGGAAGTTGGTGATCGGAGGCAGATAAGGATGGATGAGGTGGAAGGACTTATTGATCACACTGAAGATGGACGGTAAAGGGGGGAAGACCTGGAACATTAATGATAAATGTCTGCCCCCTTTAGATACCCCGATGATAACTCGAATAATAGTAGTATAAGCAGTTTATGCGGGCTGGAGGAAAGGGACAATAGTTATAGAAGTTTAACATATAGCCTTGTAGTGTTACGTAATTGTTATGTTTTGGCAGGGGGGATGGGAAGCTTCTCTTCCAGCTGTATTTGGGTAGGTGAAGGATGTGGGCTGGTATTGTTGGGGGGAGGGGGGAAGAAAATGTTGTAGGGATGGGGGGAGGGGGATGGGGATATTTGAGATTGAATGTTTGGAGGATAGAAGTGTGTGTATGGGAGGGAGAAAGAGATGAAAGGGGAGGGGGGAGGGACCAGTATAGGGAGGGCTGGATGCGTGGGAAATATCTGGATATGCAGGGGAACATGATATGGATCAAAGGACATTATGTGAAACGGGTTTTTGATACCCGCCGGTTTGGCTGGGAGACCGGTGAGGGACAAACACAAGTAATAGACGCTTGGGAAAACAAATGTATAATCTATGGTTAATTTAAAAATAACTACTCTCAATGTTGATGGTATTCACTCCCCCATAAAACGCAATAAGATTTTGACATGGCTAAACAAAGAGGGAGTGGATATTGCATATCTTCAAGAGACCCACCTCTCGGCAGTTGAACATCAAAAGTTGAGAAGAGGATGGGTAGGTGAAATAGGATTTTCCTCCTATAACTCACGCCAGAGGGGAGTTGCCATTTTAATTCATAAAAGATTGCCCTTTAATGTCCATAAAATGATATATGATCAAGAAGGGAGATACATCTTGGTACTGGGAGAGCTGTGGGGACAGCAGATACTGTTATGCAATGTATACGGACCCAATGTGTATTCCCATAAGTTTTTCTCCGACTTGGTGGCCAAGGTGGTTGCTTATGCAGATTATCAACTCATATTGGGGGGAGATTTCAATGTGGTAGCAGACCCCACAATAGATTGCAAACCGCCTAGACATAGGGGGGGGAACTGGGAGAGCAAAGGGGGTTAATTTTGTGCTGGACCAGCTGGGACTGGTAGATATTTGGCGGCTCCTTAACCCGCAGGGGGAGGAGTTTACGTTTTACTCTCACCCCCATGGAGTATACTCCCAATTGGACTATTTACTGGTTTCCCCCTCCATGACAGCCAGGATCTCCAGAGTGCAAATAGTAGACCCAATATTGAGTGACCATCAGGCTGTTGAGATGGTGATCCCATGGACCGCAGAAACAGGGGAGCGCATGTGGAGGCTCTCTCCCGCGCTAATTAACGATAGGGAGTTCCAGACATACTTAAGGCTCAAATGGCTGGAATACCAGCAGCATAACCAGACCCCAGAGGTTACACCGGAAATATACTGGGAAGCCTCGAAGGCAGTCATGAGAGGGCATATTATTGCATACACAGCAGGGAAAAGGAAGCAGATGGAGGCAGAATTATTGCGGTTGTCCCGAGAGTATCACCAACTGCGCCGGCAACATATAACACATATGACTAATAATTACAGGACAGAATTAAAAATGGTTAAGACAAAGATAACCGAGCTACTGACACAAAGAGCAGAAAGAGATATATACCTCCGGCGGCTCCGGCTATTCCGCTGGGGGGGTAAAGCGGGCAGGCTGTTGGCTAACTTAGTTAGGCCTTCTCGTAAGACACAAATTATTTCAGCTATCAAGGATGATAAGGGAGGGGTGTATAATACAGACGCACAGATCAGACAGCAATTTGTCAAATTTTATAGTTCACTATACCGGTCTAGAGAGTATGATAATGACAAGAATGAAGCCTTTTTCCAGCAATTGCAGATGCCAAAGCTTACAGCAGAACAGGTGATACAACTGAATGCGCCTATCTTAGAGACAGAAGTTAGGCTGGGGATCAAGGACATGAAGTTGACGAAGGCACCAGGCCCTGATGGATTTGGGCCAGAGTATTACCGTATGATACCGGACCTGGTGGTGTCACCATTGACGACCTGGTTCAATGATCTGGTGGGGGGGGGGGAGAACACATGCATTCTAACTTGGCACATATAGTACTATTGCCAAAACCGGGCAAGGATAATAGTCAGGTGGGAGCGTACCATCCTATCTCCCTGCTGAATCAAGATATTAAGCTATTAGCAGTTATTTTGGCGAAGCGTTTAAATCGGGTTATTCAGAATTTAGTCCATGAAGATCAGGTGGGCTTTGTTCCAGGGAGATACGCATCGATGAACATCATGCAGGCGTTAATGGCCATACATGAACGAAAAGGGAGGGGAGGATTGGAAGCTATTGTGGGTCTTGACATGGAAAAGGCCTTTGACAGCATCTCCTGGCCATATTTATTTGGGATACTGGAAAGGTTTGGAATTACAGGGGCCTATGTGTCTTGGATACGGGCTCTCTACACCAACCCGTCGGCCAGGTTGCTAGTTAATGGGAAACTGACTGACAGCTTTTCAATTCAAAGGGGGACTAGGCAGGGCTGCCCACTATCGCCACTTTTGTTTTTATTAGCGATTGAACCGCTGGCTTTAAAGATTCGAGCCAGTGGGGAATTTCAAGGTATAAGGGTGGGCAGTAAAGAGCTTCGGGTAAATTTATATGCGGATGACATTTTACTATATGTGGCTAATGCATCCAGAGACTTGCCTGGGGTTTTGGACATAGTGAGAGATTTTGGAGAACTGTCAGGGCTGAAAGTGAACTATGATAAATCGGAACTATTGCCGCTCTCTGGGATAAGGGGGGACCCTGGGATGGGGGGGCTCCCTATAAGACCGGTAGAGGGGGCTATGAAATACTTGGGGATTTTCCTGAGCACTAATGCCTCAGTATTTTATAAACGTAATGTGGTGGAAGTATTGGATAAAATAAAAAGGCTGTGTGAGAAATGGAAGGAGTTGCCCCTATCGTTAACGGGAAGGATAGCCCTTACGAAGATGGTCTTTTTACCAAAAATTTTATACCCACTACAGGTAGCTCCGATATGGGTTCTCAGGAGAGAAGAACGTCTGTTTAGGTCCTATGTGGGAAAGTTTATTTGGCGGGGCAAAGGGGCACGTATAGGGTACGCAAAGTTATCGCTATCTAAGGCTCAGGGAGGTATGGGGCTGCCGGATTTAAGGAGATACAATGTGGCAGCAATGATACGGCTTATTTATGAGGGAGTTGGGGGATGCTCACGATTCCTTCCTAGAGAGGGGTTTGAGGATTGGAGTCATCCATGGAATTTTCTTAACTTATTGCATTTAGGCTCCAGTGGGGTACCTCGGATATCCCATAGGTTGGACTTTTTGAGACCGTTAAGGAGAGCTTGGATTTGGTGGAGGCGGCAACAACAGCGTTCCCCAGATGCGTCCCCGTACCTCAGCATGAAGGGTAATGTAGCATTCCCGGCGGGTATGGGACACTCGATGTTCTCTAGATGGGAGGATAAGGGATGTAGGATACTGGGTCAACTGGTGGATGAAGAACAGTCGGTATTCTTTACATTTGAACAGGTAAAAGAGAACTGGGCGGTCCCAAATAGTAATATGTTACAGTACATGCAAGTTCGGCATTATTGGTCATCAATCAAGGACCAATACGGGGATGGATGGACTTGGGGACCGTTAGATAAAATCTTATTGCAGATGCCCAGCAAAGCCAACAGCTTGTCCACTTGGTATAAGGTATTAACATTGAAAGGGCCTACGGGTGGCATGGGGAAATTGGTGAACCGGTGGAATGAGGATCTGGGGACTACATACACGGGACAGGATTTTGAAAAACTTTTTTCTACACTACATAATATGGTTAAAGCAGTGGATCTACAAGAGACACAATACAAGATTTTGCACAGAGCGTACATCTCTAAAGCTAAAGGGGTCACTATGGGACTTTGGGACAAGGATAGATGTAGTAAATGTAACAGGGAAGGGGGAGACCTTGTCTATTCTTTCCTGGAGTGTCCAGCCTTGGTGGTTTGGAACGAGGCATTTCAACTTCTAAATAATATATTATGTACAGTTGTGGAGTGGGACTATGCAACTCTCTTGTTGGGGGATCAATCCTTGTTGGTGAGCCAGGGACTTAGACCACCACAACAGCGATTTCTGTACGTCTCGTTACTGTTGGTCAGGAAGACTATATTGCACTGCTGGACTTCCTCGGGGTTGGTATCGGGAGAATTATGGAAAACACGTATGCGAGAGGTGGGGAAATACGAGATTCAGGTCTACCGCAGCTCTCCCAGACTGAAAAATAGACAATATGCTTATCTGTGGGCCTCCTGCTTAAATGCGATGGGGTAGGGGGGGGGAGGGGAATATAGAAGGGGAGAGTGTATGGGGGTGTATGTTGGGATACGATACATAAGGTTTGAAAGGTGGTTAGAGTGTGAATGATAGATAGGGATAAGAGAAAAAATGCAATGCAGGGTGTTGGGGATGGACCCTTGTATTGGGTGCTACAATGTATAAAGTTTTTGCATGTTAAATATGGAACCGCAGAGATTTCTGTACAAATTAGATACATTTGTTTATTTTCATCTGGAAATTGGCACTGTGTATTGCAATAAAAACAATATTAAAAAAAAAAAAAAAAAGAATACAGGGGATCTATAAGAGAATCTGAGCTTCCAGGTTCTATTATACAATAGGATCCTACCGTGCATCCTCAGGAAACCTAAATGGAGGCACAGAATTGTAGAATTGCCCCCTTAATCCAGGCCAGATGCTGGGCATGTCCCCTGCATATACTGCAAAGGCTTTGTACTTACTGCATCTTAACTTGCAGTTGGGGTGGGTTAAGTGGAAAAACCTACTGCACATTAGCAAAAAGGTCCCTTTCTTTTGTAAATAAAAATCTCAATTTCTGGTACTGTTAATCTGCCCATGAAAATCTGTATTGCTAAACCAACGGAAAGAGCCTCTTCATAACAAGCAAATATATTCCTATAGTGTCACATGCAGATGGAACTTTCATATTTTTGGAAGTTTTGTCAGCAGCAAATTCACTGGACCAGAAAAGGAATAAATTACTATCTTGCTGAAATCAACTCATGCTTAGAATAAACAGGTAAGTGGGGTTTTTTTTAATAAATATGATTTACATGTGACTATAGAAGCACTATCTATTTTTAAAATGAAGCCATTCATGGACCCTGATTTGAATAAACTTGTACATCACTTTGTAACCCAGCACTGCAGCTTATTAAAACAACTGAATTAAGCATAGTAAAAGAGTTTTAGGGCTCCTTTACAAAGTTGCATTAGCGATTTTGCACCAATGCCCATTCATTTCCTATGGGTTTCGTTCATCGCTTTTGCCTCATGGGAATTGCTAGCGCGGCTTTATAAAAGGAGTCCTTAGTGTGCAAAATACTTCGTGTATCACAGGAACTCACAAACAATTCCAGTTTTTCTATTCCAAATTTTAATGTACATATTTCAGTGCATCCATAGTGATAAATCAAGATTTATTTTATTTAGCTCACACCTTTTCAGTGGTAATTCAACGTCATTTGGGTATTTCCCTGACCCAGAGGGTTACAATCTAACGACAGTAAAAGTGGTCTTAGCATGCCCGTAGGTGGGTCATTCCTGCTCGCTAAGACCATTTGTACCACAGAGGTAAAATTGCTGATTTTCCTATGTCCCTTATTAATGGCCACATGCTATTTTTCCCATTCAGGTGTGGCCATTAGAGCATGAGCCCCTACCGCTGCACATTATGTATGCGGTCAGGGCTCACATGCTAAGCATGTGTTAATCAGTGCACGGCAATGTAGCTACGCTAACCAATTAGCACAGAATACACCCTCTTTCTGCCCCCAGACCCATACCAGTGCTTAGCAGGTAGTGCGCATAAATTCTAATTAAAGCCAATTACTGCTGATAATTGCTTGTTAATATCCAGTTATCAGCAGTGATTAGCTTGTTAACTAATTAGGTTATGTGCATTGTTATGGAATACACTTTGATTTCAGCACTGAAATCTTGGCGCGATATATAGAATCCGGCCAATAATGTCTAAATGTTTTCTGTACCCTTACTTTTATGTATGAATATCTGTCAGCAATTTTAGAAGTAGCTCCTTGAGCACGTAATCCCCCGGATTCTATACAATGTGAATTAATTTGCGTGTGCAAATCCAGTCGTATTCTGGATTTGTGCGTGCAACTTAATGAATCAACAAGCCAAATCAGTGCTGATAATTGCCAATTAACAAGCAATTATTGACACTAATTGACTTTAATTAGAATTTATGCGCACAACTGTTGAAGCATATTCTGAAACTTGATGTGCGTAAATTCTAAGTCGCATAGTTGAAAGGGGGCATGGCAATGGGTGTTTCTAAAATCTATGCACATTGTTATAGAATACACCCAGTCCATGCTTAATTTAGGCATTGGTATTTACACCAAGTTTTACTTGCTGTAACTGCCCGTGACTAGATTTAGTCAAGCGGATAAGTGCATGGTATATTCTATAAACTGCATAAAAATGTAGGCATACTTTACAGAATATGCCTAGGGGTATTTTTTGTTAGCGCCGATTTTTTGTGCATGATATGTAGAATTTAGCCCAATATGTTGTTTTATAGTCTCAGCTCACTTAACAAAATAACTTCCTCTATGTCTACCTCTAAATATTGTTGTTATATATGAATACCACTTTCAATTCAATTCAAATGACACTTTCTAACCATAGTACAATGTCACAGAAAATTCACAATGGAAGAACTGATCCTATTTTACTTTCCTTAAATTCCTCTGGAGGGCACCAGCACTTCTATAAGATATTATCTTCTATCCAGTGGCGTTCCTAGGGGGGCTGACACCCAGGGCGGATCGCCGATGCACCCCGCCCCCTGGGTGCAGCGCCCCCCGGATGCAGCGTGCCCCCCCCGGCGAAAGGACATCCCCCACGAAAGAACCCCCCGGGTGCACGCCGCTAGGGGGGGGTGCCGCGCGCGCCTGTCCTTCGTTTGTTCCATGCTCCCACTCTGCCCCGGAACAGAAAGTAACCTGTTCCGGGGCAGAGGGAACATGGAACGAACGACGGACAGGCACGCGCGGCACCCCCCCAACGGCGTGCACCCAGGGTGGACCACATCCACCGCCCCCCCCCCCCCTAGGAACGCCACTGCTTCCATCCAGTCTGGAAAGGCATTTTTAGGGGCAATCATACTTCACAAACTTAGGATTTGAGTCTTAAGAGCTAAGATTTACTGGTCACTCTCTACAGAAGTAGTGGCCCTTGGACAGGTAACTCTTACAAGAAGCAATTGTGCATATAAGTGTGAAATAAAGATACTGAAGCATGTGAAGTTCTGAATAAAATTAAATGGGGAAAGACCCCAGCAACTACAAAATCTATTTTTAAAAAAGCTACAACAGGAAATTAAGCTCTCTCTTTATAACGACGGTATTATTAGTGGTGTAAATTCCACCAAAGCTGCCCCTGCACTGTAGGTGGCTCAAGAGAAGAGGGAACCTGTATATAGTAGCTCTCAAATCTTCTAAACTTGATCCTCCTCCTCCTCTGCTAAATTTATGTATATAATTTTAACATTGATGCAAAGATAATATTTAATTTATACTAATGCATCAAAAGGATGTGTACAGCGCAAAATTTCTCAGGGGCCCTTTTACTAAGCTGTGTTAAGTACTACACATGCAAAAATGTCCTAACACAGAATGCACCAAAGCACTGTGCGTTATTTTTGCTACATGTGCTAAACATAGTTTTATATTTTTTTAGGTGGGGGGTGTTCCTACACTAACCGATTAGTCAGTGCATCTACATTACCGCATGCTAACTGGTTAGCACATGGATAAAAAAAAATAACAAATAAAGGGAAGAGAAACATCTAAGTAAAGAACACCTTGATGAAAAAGTAAGGGTGGACCAAAGAACTTCCAGCAGCCAAATATGGATAGTGGTTAGTGTGGTGGACTTTGGTCCTGGGGAACTGGGTTTGATTCCCACTGCAGGCACAGGCAGCTCCTTGTGACTCTGGGCAAGTCACTTAACCCTCCATTGCCCCAGGTACAAATAAGTACCTGTATATAATATGTAAGCCACATTGAACCTGCTATGAGTGGGAAAGCGCAGGGTACAAATGTAACCAAAAAAATAACTAGAAGAAAGACCCAACACGGGGCTGTGTTTCAGCAGAGGACTGCCTGCCACAGGGGTCAAAATGCTCTGTCAACTGCAGTTTGAGATGGAATGATGGTACTGAAGCAACATACAAATCCAATGACTTAAAAAAAAAACAACCCAAACTTGGCTACTGTAAAAGGAGTGAAGCAGCTTCTAGCGCCAAAGGTTCCCGCATTTTCAAGTTTATTATAGTGTTTCTATCCCGCCCTATTGGGGTACCTTCAGGGTGGATTGCAATCTAAAAATAGTGGAAAATAAGCAACATGGTCAAAAAACAGAGACGTGACTATTGGGGAAGGGGAAGAACTACAGTAATTGATAGGACAGAGGGGGGAAGGTAAAAACAAAAGGAAAATGTTCCAAGCATCTTCCAGAGCATCTCCTGAAAGCCTGCTAGGAGGAATAGAAACTCATTTATATGCAACCTTAAAAAGGTATGTTTTAAGGTCAGTTTTAAATTGATCAAGTGATGTCAGGAGATGAAGGGATACAGGGAGCGAATTCCGCAGATAACACCCCTGTACTGTAAAAATAATGGGCCTGGTGTGTTCATGAATTAATTCTCGATGGCACTAGAAGCTGCTTCATTCCTTTTACAATAGCCAAGTTCGGGTTTTTTTTAATCATTGGATTTGTATGTGGCTTCAGTACCATCATTCCATCTCAAACTGCAGTTGACAGAGCATTTTGACCCCTGATGCAGGCAGTCCTCTGCCGAAACACAGCCCCATGTCGAGTCTTTCCTGTTTGAGTGCTTTGTCATTAAAATATTGGTTATCCATACTTGGCTGCTGGAAATTCTTTGGTCCACCCCTACTTTTTCATCGAGGTAGTCTATGGATAACACAGGAGCCCTTAATGCTTATAAAACAGGACGCAGGAAATGCTGCTCTGGTAATGTTTTTAAATGACCATGCGTTAATGTCAAGTAAAGTAACAAAAGAGAGGGTAAAACAGCATACAAACACAACCAATAGAAGAGAAAAGCACAGCTGGGCCTTCAGGATTGAGATAAACGGAGCCCTTTAATTGTGAAAAAGACCCAAAACGGGCCGTATTTCGGCATGAAAATGCCTGCCTCAGGGGTCCAAATTGTTCTTATAGATATAAAAATGCAAGATTGGAAAAACCAAGAGGTCAGGGTATATTGCCTTAAGAAAAATATCCACACTATTGAGCAGAACACAGTTTTTTACCGACGGCGTTCTGCTCGATAGTGTGGATATTTTTCTTTCAATCTTGCATTTCTATAAGAACAATTTGGACCCCTGAGGCAGGCGTTTTCACACCGAAACTTGGCCCATGTCGGGTCTTTTTCAGAATTAAAGGCCTCCCTTTATCTCAATCCTGAAGGCCCAGCTGTGCTTTTTTTTTCTATTGCATGTGCTAATGTCAACATTAGCACACACACATTAGGTCATGGTCTGATTCTTGGAAGTAGCTGGAAGAAAGAGACTTTACAGCTAAGTATTTATAGCTGTTATTTTTGACACGTTTTTCTCTGTTATTTACAATTAAAGTCATCAGGGAGGTTTTTTTGCCAATGATGATGAAGCCCTGATCTTTCGGCCCTTAGCTGGGAGCTTCTTGAGGCTTTTTCCTCCCTGTTTATTATTATTATTAATTTCACTGCTTACAGATAAGAATTTAAAGAATCTTTTTTTGTATTTATTTGGTTAGGCATTTTTTTGATTATTTTCCTCAATATTTTTGTAGTTTGTAACATTAGCACACAGTCATTTAATGAGAAAAATAAAAAGGAGAAAATCAGGGGTTTTACAGCCATGGTAAAAATAGATTTAGCATGTGGGAATGACCTGCATCAGGGTGTGCTAACACCACTTTTTACTGCAGTAAAAAGACCCCCTCAGTATGTTATCAGCTCTTATGAACTTCCAGTTTGTTCCTTATAGTTGTTTTGATAGAAATGTTTTTGAATGCATATTAGAACCTTTTTAATGTGTGCTAACTAGCAGCATGTGTTCATTTATAGGCTAAAACACGCATTAAATCCATTTAGAGTGCACTAACTTTTTTAAGGCATGCTAACAAATTAAAAGCATGCTAACGAGTCTGCATTCCTAATGGATCCTGTTCTTGTTTTCTTATGTAATTGATGCATAAACCTTTGTCTTATTCAATTGTAAAGCAGACAAATACAAAGCTGATCTAAAAGTATATAGCCATGTAAACCCTTGGATCAGTTTCTAATATCTAATATTAAAAGACAGAATAAATAGTTTAAAGCTGATACTGTGTGACTACATACATGGTGACCACTTTTGACTGAACTTTTAAGGAATGTTTCAAAAGTTCTTAAAGACCTGTACCAGAATTATCAGATAAACTGCATTAAAGCAACAGTACTGTTATCTGGGCTGTTTCTGAATCCATCCATTTATCTTATCTGGGAGCCAGATGTGTTAAAGAGTTTTTCTCATTTTAGGGGTAATTTTCTAAAGCCATTTTTTTCCATCAAGGAGCAGGATTGAATTAGGCACAGAAGTGGATGAGGTCATGCAACAGCCCTGGGACAGAATTACTCTTCCGGAGCTCAGAACTTAGTGTAAAGTTCAGAGCTTGCACAGCCCTTAAGTTCCCACAACAGTGATCTCTTCAGTTCTTCTGTTTTGGTTTTTCACTCAGCTGAAAAGATACAAACAAAGCTCCCCTGTTTGTTGCTGTTTTTGATGCTATTTTTCATCATCTGTGCCTTTACTTCTTCATTTGACGAATAAGACATCACGTCACCAAAATCAAGATTTTGTCCATGCCTGAAATGTGGCAGAAAAATCCAGAATTTTGACACGTATGTAAAGGCCCTCACTGTACAAGCACTATTCACACTTGATATATTTATAAACTGGCACTTAAAAATTTATTGTGTTCAAATGTCTACGTCCCCATTTTACAAAGCCGGAATAAGCACATCTCAAACCTACAGTAAGTGTGTGCAAATGGCAAGGTGGCATGGTCTGGGTGTGTTTTGGGTGTGGCAAGTCATACAGTAGATGCTTATTCCCCATTTCAGAAGGGGAATATGGGCCCCTTTTACAAAATAGCGGTAAGCCCAATGCGGGCTTACCATTTGCTAAACAGGAGGTACCACCAGGCTACCGCAGCAGCCCGGTGGTACTTCCCACCCCTAGCGTGCCAGGTTAACTTGGGAGCTCCTACCTCCACCTCAATGGGTGGCAGTAAGGACTTCTTCCGAAATGACTGCGCGGTAAGTGCTTTACTTGCCACATGGCCATTTCCTGCAGGAAAGAGAGACTTCTTATTTTCCCCGCTAAGGTAAATTAGGGCCTCGGAACGCATGAAAAATGCGCACTAATGCCAGCGCAGGCCCCCTTTTGCTGCAGCTTGGTAAAAGGGGCCCTAAACATCTATGTCCTAAATGTTCAACATCGAGAGTTACACCTGCTACCAAGTGATGCTCAGTAGCAGCTGTTTCCCAAATCCTGAAGCATGTTCAGGATTTGGGAAACAGCTGCTACTGAGCATCACTCCACTGGAGGGATGGGGGGGGGGGAGAGAGAGTTGCCCCTTTTGTACCCACTCCCCAAATGAAAACCAGTCACTGTGACAGCATCAGGATAATAACCAGTTATGTTTCTAAGGTTGCAAAGATAACCAGTTATGTTCTGGATTTCAACCCATGTTTATTTTTCTGAAATGGATGTTTACATTTCACACACCCGGTGCATAAACATCCCATTTGTCCTGTATTTTAAAACAGGCTCTATGTCAGTAGATTCTGTTCTAAAATACTGGTGAAACTTGAGACACACTAACCTGCTTGTTTCAATTCTTTCTTCAACAACTTGTCTGAAATGGGGTTACTGTCCTGTCCACAACCAAAAGGACTGTAAACATTGTGTTTGAATGTAAGCACCATCATTTCAAGGCACGAACCTTTTGCACAAGTTGATGATGGTCATTTACATGTGTAAGTGACTAAAATTGAAATGTGGCAGAAAAATCCACAATTTTGACATGCATACTTTATGCCACGGCCCTGTCCATAACCAAAAGGACAAAACATTCTGCTTGAAGTTTGCACCACCATTTCAAAGCACGGACTTTTTGCACCAGTTGGTGTTCTATAAGAGATCATTCATGGGAGTATGGTGCCCTTTTACTAAGCTAACGCGTGTCTACCGCACCAAAAATTGCCTAACGTAGGATGTGCTAAAGCATTCCACATTAGTTTTGGCATGTGCGCATGCTAAGCACATGGTAATTACTTTTTTTGTAATTTTTTGAGGGGCGGATCAGGATTGAAGAGTGGATATTCCTACGCTAACCCATTTACGCATGTACATTACTGCACGCTAACTGGTTAGTGCATGATTAATGCAAGAGACCTTACTGCCACTTAAAGAAACTACAAACTGCACAAAACATGGCAGCCAGGCTCCTCTATGGAAAAACACGATTTGAAAGCGCAAAACCCCTCCTCTAAAAACTACATTGACTACCAATCAAAGCAAATATAGACTTCAAGATCTGTGCTCTGGTACACAGAATAATCTATGGCCTATTACCGGGCTACATGACCGAACTAATTGACTTACCAATTAGAAATACAAATAAATCAGCGAGATTGTACCTAAACCTTCACTTCCCCAGCTGTAAGGGCCTGAAATACAAATCAACATATGCCTCCAGTTTCTCCTTTGTATGCATCCAGCTATGGAACACATTACCAAGAGACCTGAAACTCACAAACCATTACCTAAGCTTCCGAAAAAAAAGGACCCACCTTTCAAGGAAGTTCATCCCTACACAACCAACTTAAATGTCCAGGCTACCGAAATACAACCTAATCATGAACACGGACAACAATGCAAACCTTTTACCGCCCAAGTCTGCCCCATACAAACTGTAAATGTGAACTACGCAATCTCTAATCAATTGTATTATGAACTCTATATTCATTTTCTCTGGAATCTGTAACCATCTCTCTGAAACAATGTAAGCCACAATGAACCTACAAATATGTGGAAAAATGTGGGATACAAATGCAATAAATAAATAAATAAAAATAGGAGGTGGTAAGGGCTCCCATGGTAATTAATTTTGATGGCCATGCACTAATGCTGACATTAGCGTGCAGCCATTAATGAAACAAATTGAAAAGAGCCCTTTATGTCAGATGGACTAGAAATGGATTTAGCACACAGGAAAGGCTGATCTCTTAGCACAGCTTAGTAAAAGGATCCCTAAGGAGCCCTTCTACCAAGCTGCAGTAAGCACTAAAGCATGCTTAGTGCAGCAAAAAATGGCATACCACATGGGGCACACTGAGGCATCCCATGATAGTTTCAGGATGTGCATGCGCTAAGGGGCCCTTTTACTAAAGGGATGGCGCACGGCAATAGGCTTGCCATATGCCAATCTGGAACTACTGCTGGGCTACCGCAGCAGCCTGGTGGTAATTCTGACCCCAGTGTGCACCATTTCCAGTGCTAGGGAAATTTATTTACGTATTTTTATGGCTGGGTTAGCACAGGAGCCCTTACCGCCACATCAATGGGTGGCGATAAATGCTTCCCCCACCCCAAAAAAAATGGCCACGTAACAAGTGCAAACTTACTGCATGGCCATTTCTTTTATCAGTCTTTTTAGCCTCTGCTGTAAAAGGTGCCTCAGCGCATGGCAAAAAATGCACGCTGCTGCTAGCGCAGGGCCCCTTTTATTGCAGATTGGTAAAAGGGCTCCTAAGTAATTAATTAATTTTTTTTGCATGGGAAATATCTGTGGGCTGAGAATGGGCGTCTTCTGCGCTAATCAGTTAGTGCAGCTATATTGCTGTATACTAACTAATTTACATGTGTTTAGTATGTGAGCTCTTATTGCCTACATAACGAGTAGTGGTAAGGGCTCACGGGATAATCTATTTTAATGGCCACATGCTAATTGCAAAATTAGTGCATGGCCCTAAAACAAAAAATAGGAAATTCAGCCATTTTACCCCAAGAGTAAAAATGGCCTTGCCCCCAAGAAAGCCCTATATAAGGGCACACATAGGCCACTTTTTACTGCTGTTTGGTAAAAGGGCCCTTAAGTGACTAAAATACCCAAAGTGAGCATGTGCTTTACAGCTTGCCCACTTATAGAAATACCTTCTTAGGACAACTGTGCCAAAAGGTTGAAGGCTTCTCCATGGAAGGCTCTCAACTGCTCTGCACAGAATTAGGTAGCTTCTATGCAGAAGAAGCATTTGTACAATATTTTTCTAGGAGCAGCTTCTTTTCAGAGTCTAAATGTTCTCTTAGAACCTTCTGAAATGGTCTCTTCATCCTCTTGGTGACATTCAAGCACAATGTTTATAGTCCTTTTGATCATGGTCAGGACTAAGGCACAAGATATATTATTGAAGATCAACGTTCTGGACCTTTCTGCCACATTTTAGGCACAGAAGAAATAGTGTAAATATCTTTACCTACTGCTTATACTAATATTTTATAAACACAGATAAGCACCAACTTTACAAAATCACCCTCCAAGAGTTCAGTCTGGATCTTTCCTCTGGCAGAAAGATCCAGAACTCAATTTACCACCACTATCTGCCTTCTTCCACTTAAACAGCTTCTAACCCAGTTAGGGGCCCTTTTACTAAGCCACGTAGGTGCCTATGCATGCTAAACACAAGTCAATTTGGAGTTACTGTCCGGCTACTGTGTTGCCCTTGTGGTAATTTCATTTTTGAAGCGTATCTGCTAAGCGTGTCTGAAAAATAATTGTTATTCTCTGACTCGCGTCAAGTGGCATTCTACGAGTGTAGGTCATTACCACCTGGTTAACATGTGAGATCTTACCGCTAAGTCAATGGCTGGCAGTAAGGCCTCAGACTCAAAATGGACATGCGCCAATTTTTATTTTTCCGCACGTCCATTTTCAGTAAAAATGTTTAAAATAGGCATTTTTTTACAGGTGTGCTGAAAAATGGATCTGCACACACCCAAAACCTCCACCTACACTACCGCAGGACATTTTCAGCCACCTTAGTAAAAGGACCCCTTAGTGACTTTTCGGTCCAGATTGAGGGCATGTTTATTTATCAGTTGCTTTGCAGAACTGTGTCATAGGCTTTACTGAAATCTAAATGCACCACATCTAGCACTCCCCCTAAATCCAACTGTTTGATCACCTAATCAAAGAAGTTAATCAGATTAGTCTGTCAAAACCTTCCACTAGTAAAACCATATTGCCTCGGGTCCTGCAATCCATTTGATTCCAGAAACATCTCTATCCTCTGTTTGAAAAGCATTTCCATTAATTTACTTACCACTGAGGTAAGACTAACTAGCCTGTAGTTCCCAACCTCCTCCTTATGCATTTGTGGAGAGGGTCTACATCCACCCTTCTCCAGTCCTCAAAGACCTCTCCTGACTCTAAAGAAGTATTGAAAAAAGTCAGACAGTGGAGATGCCAGAATTTCCCCAATTTCCTTCAGTACCCTCGGAGTATCCCTGCTGACCCCATCGCTTTGTCTACCTTTAGTTTAGCTAGCTCCTCAGGAACACAGTCTTCTGAAATTTGGTCAAGATCTAACACACATCCTTTCTTATTTTCATTTGTTTTCTGCAGTTCTATTCCCGGTCCTTCATCTGTGAACAGAAAACAGAAATATTTGTTGAGCAATTCCCCTTTATCCTTACCAGCTTCTATGTATTGTTCCCCTTCTCCTTGGAGCCCCACAATGGCACTTTTGCACTTCCTCCTATCACTTACATGTCTAGAGAATGTCTTGTCCTTGAATTTTACCTTATTGGCTATTTCTTCTTCCATTTGCATCTTTGCTTGCCTGACTACTTTACCAGCTGCTCATAGCTTTTCCAGTTATTGTAGCCTGTCTTCTTCTTTCTGTGATGCCTTGTAATTTATAAAGGCTAATTCTCTTACCTTTTCAGCTACTACTTTTCAGAAGCAAAGTGGCCTTTTTTTTCTCTCAACTTTGCTTTCCTAACAAAAGAGCTTGTTGCTCTTAAAATAGCTCCTTTCAGTTTTACCCACTGTTTTTCTACTTCCCCAAGCTGTTCCCATCCAGCTAGCAACTAATTTAGGTATTCTACCATCTTGATAAAATTAAGGGGGATTTTAAAGTCTAAAACCTTCAATTTTGAATAAACCCTCTCAGCACATCTTAATTTTGAACCACACATCCGATGATCATCCACCGTATTGTCAGAAACATTCTCCTCATTTGTGAACATCAGGGTCCAGTATGACCCCATTTCGCATGGGTTTCATTACCAACTGCTGGAACAGCTCTCCTTGTAGAGAATCTAGATCGCAACTGCCAAATGTACCAGATTACTTGACTTGCCTACTTATTCCCTATGTTGCTTCTCGCTTCCTTCATTCCACAGGTGCTAGCTTACTTCAGATTCCACCTCCGTCTAGAATTCAGCTTGATATCACTCACAGAACTGCTATAAGTTATATTGGACTAAAGCTCTGGAATTTTATTCCTGCTCATATCAGATCTGAATCCTCCTTTATCAAACTGCCATTAAAACATATCTCTTTTCCCTGGTATACCCTTCCCTTTCCTGATTGTTTGTATATGATTCTCTTCTATCCTGGCGCAGCATGATTATTTTATTTATTTATTTATTTGTTGCATTTGTATCCCACATTTTCCCACCTATTTGCAGACTCAATGTGGCTTACAATAATACATCATAACAAGCGCCAATCAAGCGTAGATAAACAATTGGTTACATAAAGAACAAGTGTAACATAATGGATATAATCAATTCAATAAATCAGGAAATAGACAGGTTATCAAGTAAATAGTGATGTGCTAGAGATCCTATTATTGATGTAAAACTGCTTAGAAGCCAGTTCCTGGCCTGTGCGGTATATCAATTTTTTAAAAATAAATAAATAGATGAACTCGCAACAAGGATGCCCCAATCCAGATCTGACATGTTAAAATCATCTATTAATATCACTTCTCCTTTCATTGCAATTTTGTGAATGTTTTTAATTAAGTCTCGGTCCACATTGTCTGTCTGTGGAGGCCTGCAAATCACACCAATGTAAATACATTGTCCATTTGCTCTTTCCAGTTAACCCACAGTGCCTCTTCCTTACCCTTTAAGTGCAGTAATTCTGTTCACCTCCAGAATTTACTTACAGACCTTAGGTTTCAGTGGAATCATCATTCTCAATCTCCCTCCACTATTCTGTACCTGTCTTCTCAGCTTCTCCTTTTACAGTGGTGGACGCTAGTCTGTCATGGGCCTGAAGCCTGGAACAGAACTGAGGGATCTTGTGATTGATCTGAGTGGCAAAAAGATCCACTGAGGGGGTGCCCCACGCTCGGAAGATCTTGCAGACTACGCTCATGTTTAGAGACCACTCATGAGGTTGCATTATCCTGCTCAGTCTGTCCGCCAGACTGTTGTTTACACCTGCCAGATAAGTGGCTTGGAAAAACATGCCATGAATTACCCCTCTGTGGGCACAGTGAAGGAACTTGCTCAGTACTGGGGGTTCCCAGTACCCACTGGCACTTGCTGAGCTGGCTCCTATGTCTGTACATAAGAGATAACTGTTATAGTGTCCTAAATGTGAAATTGCCTACAGATTTGGGAAGAATAGCTTGGTGATAGGGCATCTGATTTTCAGTCCAAATTCATTTGTCCATCTCTGGCCCTAATATGTAATTTCCATTCATTTAGAGGGGACATCTTTGCCATTTTTTTTGGAGGGGGGGGGGGTTAGTCAACAAGCACAAAGGAGGCAGTTCTATAACTGGGCACCTCAAATTTGGATCCTACAGTGTGTTGAGCCCTAATACCATAGCAACATCTGGGCACCCAGATTTCATTATAGAATACTAGCATAAGTTGGCATCTATCAGGCTGCCTCTTTGCGGAATTCTCTTTCGTAAGCAACTTAAAGCAGTGTTATTTGAGCAAAATGTAGGTTAATTATAGTTTTAACCAGTTATATTGTTGTATTTTTCCACATGAAACTATAGAGGATGTTACAACATAAGAGTAGCCATACTGGGTCAGACCAATGGTCCATCTAGCCCAGTATCCTGTTTTCCAAACAGTGGCCAAGCCAGGTCACACATACCTGGCAGAAACCCAAATCGTGGCAACACTCCATACTACAAATCCCAGGGCAAGCAGTTGCTTCCCATGTCTGTCTCAATAGCAGACTATGGACTTTTCCTCCAGGAATTTGTCCAATTCTTTTTTAAACCCAGATACAATAACCGCTGTTACAACCTCCTCCAGCAAAGAGTTCCAGAGATGAACTACTCGTTAAGTGAAAAAATATTTCCTCCTATTTGTTTTAAAAGTATTTCCATGTAACTTCTTCGAGTGTACCCTAGTCTTTGTACTTTTGGAACAAGTAAAAAATCGATTCTCGTTCTACATCACTCAGGATTTTGTAGACCTCAGTCATATGTCCCCTCATCTGTCTCTTTTCCAAGCTGAGGAGTAGCCTAGTGGTTAGTGCAGTGGACTTTGATCCTGGGGAACTGAGTTTGATTCACACTGCAGCTCCTTGTGACTCTGGGCAAATCACTTAACCTTCCATTGCCCCTGATACAAAATAAGTACCTGAATATATGTAAACCACTTTGAATGTAGTTGCAAAAACCTCAGAAAGATGGTATATCAAGTCCCATTTCCCTTCCGTAACCTCTTTAGCCTTTCCTCATACAAATGTTGCTGAATATAAGACTAATGTAATGCCTTCTTATGCCATGTCAATTGCAGGCATAAATGCACACACCTAAATGCAGCATTTTAGTGTGTAGCTTACAGTATTCTGTAAGTAATATGTGTCGATATTGGACATGCCCATGCCCTGCCCATACACGTCCCCCTGTGCATGCCCCTTGCATTTATTTGCTAACCCCCTATAAACATTGCAAAAAATTGTGCATGCAAATTTAGGCGCTGTTTGATTTAATTGAATAACAAGCCATTAGTGTGAATAATTGGCTTTTTAACAAGCAATTATTGGCACTAATTAGATTAAATTGGGTGTTATGCATGTAAAGTTAGGCGCAGGATGCATGCCTAAAACGTACACGCGGCCCTAAAAGGGGGGGGCACGGAAAGGGGACAGTCATGGGCGTTTTAGGGTGGAACAGGGGTGTGGTTTTGAGTTACACGCATAATTACAGAAGAAGGGTGTTCCACATGTAAATTTAGGCATGCGCATTTGCGCCACATTTTCATTGGTGTAAATGGTCACGCCTAAATTTATACATGAGCATAGCGCTTAAGCACAATTCTATAAACCATTCCAAACTTTAGATGCAGCTTATAGAATATCGCTTAAGCGGGTGCTATTTACTGAGTCTATCTCTACGTGTAAAGTTATAGAATAACACTTATTTATTTATTTGTTACATTTGTATCCCACATTTTCCCACCTATTTGTAGGCTCAATGTGGCTTACATAGTACCTGAGAGGTGTTTGCAGACTCCGGTGTAAACAAATACAAAGTGATATTGTGGTAAGATAAAGTTCATGTGGCACAGCCATATTAGGGAATCGTACAACAGAAGAGTTGTGTTATGTCCATTACGTACTTTAGTTTTGTTGTGTTGCAGAGATCAGGCACTTATGTTGGATCGGTAGAGTATGCCTTTTTAAACAGGTTAGTTTTTAGTGTTTTCCGGAAGTTTAGGTGGTCGCTTGTAGTTTTCAAGGCTTTTGGTAATGCATTCCACAGTTGTGCACTTATGTAGGAAAACCTGGACGCGTAAGTTGATTTGTATTTGAGTCCTTTGCAGCTTGGGTAGTGCAGATTTAGGTACGTTCGTGTTGATTCAGATGTCTTTCTAGTTGGTAGGTCGATCAGGTCTGTCATGTATCCCGGGGCTTCACCATAGATAATTTTGTGAACCAGAGTGCAGATTTTGAAAGCAATGCATTCTTTGATTGGGAGCCAGTGTAGTTTTTCATGGAGAGGTTTTGCGCTTTCAAATCGCATTTTTCCAAAGATAAGTCTAGCTGCCGTGTTTGAGCGGTCTGAAGTTTCTTTAATGTTTGTTCTTTGCATCCTGCATAAATTCCATTGCAATATTCAAAATGGCTTAGTACCATTGATTGTATCAGGTTGCAAAATGTTTCCCTCAGGAAGAATTGTTTCACACGTTTGAGTTTCCACATTGAGTGGAACATTTTCTTTGTTGTGGATGTCACTTGGCTCTCTAGTGTTAGGTTGCGGTCCAATGTAACACCGAGGATTTTATGCGTATAACTGCCACAGTCATGTGCATACGTCCTGGTATTTTTTAATGCACACATGCCCTTGTGTGCATAAACGTAGACACCAAGGTGCAGAATGAGGGGAAAATACAAAGCTCCAAAACTAGTTTTATCTTCCTCTTTACAGTTTCCTCTTTGTTTTATAAAGTAGACTTATGTAGCACCCATTTTCCACGTTCTAAAAATTAAAAAAACACACACATACAAACTCTGGTAGGAAGAGAAGGATACTACGTTACAGAATGCACAAATGTCATGGCAAATTAACGAGTAAAATGATTAACCAGAACAGGTCATGAAGTAGTTAAGCGTCTCTGGGCCACAGTGAATTCAAAGGAAATTCCAATCATGGGGAGGAAGAAACAGTAGGATTTGTTTGTATTCTCCCATAATTGCATGTGCACTGCACTTCTTGCTTTGGAAACTACTCTGCATGCCTTCGGGGAGCTGTGCCTGGTTTCAGTGAGGGCTGCAGAGGCCCCTTTCTTTTTGTAAGTCGTCTTCTCCTTGCCGCTCAGCTAGAAATCACTAAATCTGTGGCTTCAAAACTTCTACTCTGTAAAAAGGCTCTTCCGCCACAGCTGGAGAAAATGCTTTCAAGAGTTTGGGCTGTTTCCTGTGTGGCGATGCAGCTTTTCCCTAACGACTGTTTCCCCTTATTACCCACAGAGACCTACCTTCTTAGCCACTGTTTTAACGGTTTCTCACCACTTCCACCTTTCTGCTCAACACTGTTCAATTGGCTGAGGCTCATAAACTACTATTTCACCAAGCTGTTCTGGCTGATAGCATCGCCAGGGACTTAAGTTTGGAGGCTTACATATTTGTTGTTTTGGGGGGGGGGGGGGGGGGTGTTCACTGAAAAACAGTGTTGAATATTTGCAGCCTCCAAATGTGCCTCAAAATGTTTGCATATAACTTGTTTTTGCAACCAAAGAATGAAATGAACTAGGTCGTTGCTCAAGAACCTTGTAATGATTTCACTAAGACAGTAGTTTTACTAACCACTTTAACATGAAACAGTCTCTAGAATAAACACGTGTGAATAAAATAACATTAATTTATTCTCTCTTGCATCTACAGCTGGATACGTTCTGTAGCCTCATTATTGTGTCTCCTTGTTTTCTCACATGTCTGTAATGCACATGCACGCACACACAGTGACCTTAGATTTTCCACTGTAAAGATTAAACATATTTATGTAAAGAACACAAACTGTATCACAAATATTTGTAAATGTATATCTAATTTAATATTGCATTGATATTTATTATGTATATTAATGTATGTGAACAGAATATATATTGAATCATAGAGCAAAGAGGGTAGGTAGCTGTGTTAGACAGCACAGATGTCCTTTGAGGATTTAGTTATGCTCATGTGAGCCACACATACTATACAGAAATGGCACTATGCCTAATATTTCCTTTAGCAGCATTAAAAAAAAAACAAAATCTTGTGTTTTAGGCATTCTTTCAGCCATGCCTTATTTCCTGGCTATTTTGATCCATCTGTCTTTTTGTCCTGTCTGTATAACCCTCCTGCCACAAGAAAATGGCCAGACAGATATTCAAAATTTGGTGGGTGGCATGAGCTGAGTAATGGAACTCCCCAATGATCCAACCAGTGGCACACTACTGTAAGATTTTACTGGTGGCAGCTTGCTACTGGTGTGCTGCAGTAGTGTGAGACAGACATTGTTAGCACTACCTCCTCCCTCCCCCCCATCAATTCATAGGATTAACACCATGCCAGTGGTGCAATAGGCAAGATAGTGCTGTTGGCTGGCAAGGAGCAGCAGGTGGAATCATCAAAGGGAATGGAACAGCCAGAACTGAGACTGAAATGAAGACCAGCTAGTGAGATGCCAGTGGTGCAATAGGCAAGATAGTGCTGTTGGCTGGCAAGGAGCAGCAGGTGGAATCATCAAAGGGAATGGAACAGCCAGAACTGAGACTGAAATGAAGACCAGCTAGTGAGATTGCATTGCAAAGGACATGAAGTAGGGTCAGAGACCAGAACGAACGAGAGATGGGCAGAAAGGCAAAGGTAAAAGTTGTTAATCAAGCTGAGTAAAATAATCACAGAGGAGAAACACAATGGAGGGAACAGAAGAAATCAAAACTGTGGTACATGGGGGAACCATGATCACTCAAGTGGTAGGAAGGGAGATAATGGGAATTGAATGACATGGAGAGTCCGAGTGAAACTGATACGCTCGCACAAAGGTCATTGTGAAACATCACTCTTTACACACACATCATGAAGGTAGGAAATGTAATCAAAGCCTGAGACATCACTGTCACCAGTATGTCTACAATAGGACAGCAGACACCTCCTATCACTAAAGCAAGGAGACATGTTGAACAGGGAAGACAAACAGAGAAACAGGACTTCTTAACTAAGAACATAATAGCCATACTGGATCAGACAAATGGTCCATCTAGCCCAGTTTCCTTCTTCCAGCAGTGGCCAATCCAGGTCACAAGTAACTGGCAGAAGCACAATTAGTAGCACCATTCTATGCTACCAATCTCAGGGCAAGCTGTGGCTTCCCCATGTCCAACTCGATAACAGACTATGGACTTTTCCTCCAGGAACTTGTCCAAACATTTTTTAAACTCAGATATGCACCAGCAGTTAGAGTAACAGAAGCAGAAAATATAGATAGATAGATAGATAGATAGATAGATAGATAGATAGATATGTGGTGTACTTTTCTCGGGCACACACATTTCCTATTTTTTTAAGGAATGCTTTAAAACGTGTTTATTTTACTACTACTACTACTATTTAGCATTTCTATAGCGCTACAAGGTGTACGCAGCGCTGCACAAACATAGAAGAGGTTACAATTTTGTAGTTGGTCAGCTTAGTAAATACAATGGGCACATGTGGAAATTAATGTGGAAGTGTCAACACATCTGAAAATCACAAACAAAGCAGCTAGATCTGCAAGTAAATTTAAAGTAGGAATATTCTGATTTGACAGGATATACCTTGAAAATACTGTATATTTTTTAAAACAGTAGAAATTTGGTAGCATTCTATGTGTATTGATGTATTTGCTCATTCATTAGACATTTGGCAATCCATTCCAGAAAATTCAAAGCAGGTAACAAAATGACTCAAGACATTTAAAACAATAACAAATACTGAAAAATTCAGTAAAGATTAACAGATTCAACCATATAAAACTAACAAAAAACTAAAAGCCATGCTTTGCATTGTTTACGGAAAGTAAAGTTTCAAGTGTTATTCCCATTTGATATACCGTCCATCGGAAAAGAGTTTACAGTACATATATAAAAGCCAGAAAAGAACTACAATTGAAATACAGGAAAGTACAATATGTGGCAGCAGATCCCCCAACCCCCCCCCCCCCACCCACCCACCCACACACACACACACTCCAATCAGCCAAGCAGAACATAAGCAAGTCAAATAGGAGAACATGACAAAGGGAGAACATGTTCTTTATATTTTTATAAGAAAGGAATTGTGTTTTTTTTTGGGAGGGGGAAAATATATGCAATGTATTATTTATTGAAACCGAACACAGCAAGTACCATTGCCTTCACCTTCTTAACAATGTAAGTGATCACAGTCAAGCGCCTCTGGCTTGACAGCTGCTGTCATTTCAAGACAACGTTGTCAATCCATGTTTTGTTTTGTGTTTGTTTCTTTGCCAATTGACAACAGAAATGTGTAGCAGTAATATAGAAATTAGCACCCACACTAACACTCCTTCCAAAAAGCTTTCCCAAATGTAGCTTGTAATCACTCAGCTCCTTGACCTCTTTCTACTGTGAGATGAGAGACCTGGTCTACAAGGTTCAGAACGGAATTAAGTAGGTTCACTGGAAAAGAACTGGAAAAAGGTAAAATGGGACCTGAAAAACTACAGGGTTCCTGATGCAAAAAAACTGTAGAACATGAAATGTCAAGATAATTAAGATATATATCTAGTGTACATTACCAAATTTAATTTATAACAATGATAGAGCAACCACAGGCTTAACATTGCAGCTGCATAGGAGGGGTGAAGGATAAGAAAGGAAGAAACGTTGGACCTGGGAGGGAGGGAGGGAGGGAGATATACTGCACAGCAGAGAGAGAGAGAGAGACAAAAGAGGGAGAAGTGTTGGGCATGCAGGTGGAGGGGGAGGGAGAGATGTTAGACCTGGAATGCAAGGGAGAAAGAGAGAGAGAGAGAGAGAGAGATGTGGACAATGGAAGAAAGAGAAGAGGAAAAGAGAGAGAGTGATATTGGACATGAGGGTGGAGGAGAGGGAAGGAGAGATGCTGCACTGGATGGAGAAGGAGGGAGATGTTGGATCCAGGGGCTGAAGGAGTGAGGGAGAGATAATGGACTATGGGTGGGTGGGAGGGAAGAGAGAGGAAGAAATGCTAGACCATTGGGGAAGGGCAGGAGGGAAGAGAGAAGGGACAGGAAGATGCTGGATGATGTGGGCTGGAAGGGAGAGGGAGATGTCAGGTTACAAGAGTGGAGAGAGAGGGAGCAGATGCTGGGCTAGTAAGGTGGGGGGAGAGAGACACTGGGAATGGTGGAACCATGTGGAGGAGGCCAAAGGGGGTGGCAAAGAAATGAATGAGAGGAGGATAAGGATTGTAGGGGGTAGAAATATGGTAACGGGGAGTAGAATGAAAGGGAAGGAAGGCTGGGGAAGGAGTGAGATGGGGAATGAGAGAGCTAGTGGGTGAAAGAAGGAGATGGAAATTTGATAGTTATCTGAAAAGTCAAAAGAAGGAAAGGGGTTAGAAAGAGGGTGAAATTTGAGTGGACAGAGAGGCAGAAAAAAAGAGAGGAAAGAGCTAAAACAGAAAGTAAAATATGTCACACAAGTATAGTGAGGGAATGTTTAAAAAATGTTTTTCTACTATCTGTTAGTTAGTAACCTCACTTCTATTAAATGTAAGCTGTTATATCATTGTTGTTTATTGAAACTTGTTTTGGATATTGTGGAATATAAGAATAAAAAAATAAATAAGTAATGGAAAGCAGCTGCTTGAAGGAGAATTAGCAGAAGACAGACAAGAAAGCGGAAAAGAGAAACGGGAACATGATAGAAAACAAACCCCCTAATTCTGTAATAAGTGCCAAAAATATGTGTGTGCAAATTTGGGTGTGTGCACAATTTGTGCATGCATTTTAACAAGCTAATTAGTGTTAATAATTGGCTTTTTAGCAAGTAATTATTGGCACTAATTAGAATCAATTAACATAAACAATTGTAAATTTAGGTGCGGGATCTGCGCCTAAATTTTATGTGTGAGTCGGAAAAGGGAGCATGGAAATGGAAGGGCCATGGGTAGATTGAGAGTGTGACTTTAAGTTACACGTCTAATTGTACAATAAGGGGTCTCCGTGCCTAAGTATAGGTGCAGCCATTTGCACCTTCATTGGTGCAAATGGCTGCATTTAAATGGAGGTGCAATCCCTGGGCTTAAGTGCTATTCTATAAACTGTACCTAACTGTACGCCTAGTTTATAGAATACCACTACACGCTTTATTTCAGCACCAATTTTTTAGGCGCATTTATAGAATATCCCCCCCCCCCCAAAAAAAAAACAAATGTCCAGACAGCAAAGAAAGCATTTTATTTTGAATTTCTTAACTGATATATTTAATTAATTTATTTATTTATTTATTTATTTTATTCATTTGGATTTATTATGAAGAGATTTATCCAAGGCAGTGTACAGTGGTACAGTTTAACATAAAACCTACAATTTTCTTAACAGTATAACAATAGTAAAAATGGCCAAATATAAACATAAATACAATAAATGAGGTAAACTTAAGACCAGCAAATTAAAACCTAATAATAGGAAATATGTTAGTTTGGGAAACATGCATAGCAGATGACTTTTTTTGTGTTCAGTAGAAAAGGAAATACATTTCTGGTTTTATTTGTCTAGTGTTGCAGTACATGCTTTGGGTTCTCGGTTCAATTTTTGTTGATATATTTTTTTTCTAATTTGTGATCACTTGTTCTGTGTTTGGCGAGGATCTGTCTGTGTGATTGTAATAGCAGGTAGGGAGATTGGAGGGGATGCGGGAAAAGGGAATTGGAGGGGGAGGCATGATACTACTACTACTACTTAACATTTCTAAAGCGCTACTAGGGTTATGCAGCGCTGTACAATTTCACAAAGAAGAACAGTCCCTGCTCAAAGGAGCTTACAATCTAAAGGACAAAATGTGCAGTCAATCAATTTGGGGCAGTCTAGATTTCTTGAATAGGGGTATAATGGTTAGGTGCCGAAAGCAACATTGAAGAGGTGGGCTTTGAGTAAGGATTTGAAGATGGGCAGGGAGGGGGCTTGGCGATGGGCTCAGGAAGTTTATTCCAAGCATAGAGTGAGGTGAGGCAGAAAGGGCGGAGCCTGGAGTTGGCGGTGTTGGAAAAGGGTACTGAGAGGAGGGATTTGTCCTGTGAGCGGAGGTTTCGGGTGGGGGCGTAAGGGGAGATGAGGGTAGAGAGGTAATGAGGGGCTGCAGATTGAATGCATTTGTAGGTTAGTAAGAGATACTTGAACTGTATGCGGTATCTGATTGGAAGCCAGTGAAGTGACTTGAGGAGAGGGGTGATAATGAGCATATCGGTCCAGGCGGAAGATAAGACACACAGCAGAGTTCTGAACGGATTGAAGGGGGGATAGATGGTTAAGTGGGAGGCCAGTGAGGAGTAGATTGCAGTAGTCAAGGCGAGAGGTGAGAGTTCGGGTGGTGTGCTCAGAGAGGAAAGGGCGAATTTTGCTGATGTTATAAAGAAAGAAGCGACAGGTCTTGGCTTTCTGCTGGATATGTGCAAAGAAGGAGAGGGAGGAGTCGAAGATGACTCCGAGGTTGCGGGCAGATGAGACGGGGAGGATGAGGGTGTTATCGACTGAAATAAAGAGTGGAGGGAGAGGAGAAGTCGGTTTGGGTGGAAAGACAAGCTCGGTTTTGGCCATGTTCAGTTTCAGGTGGCGGTTGGACATCCAGGCAGCAATGTCGGATAAGCAGGCAGATACTTTGGCCTGGGTTTCCGCAGTGATGTCTGGTGTGGAGAGATAAAGCTGGGTGTCATCAGCATAAAGATGATATTGGAAACCATGAGATGAGATCAACGAGCCCAGGGAAGAGGTGTAGATTGAAAAAAGAAGGGGTCCAAGGACCGATCCCTGAGGAACTCCAACAGAGAGCGGGATGGGGGTGGAGGAAGATCCATGCGAATGTACTCTGAAGGTATGGTGGGAGAGATAAGAGGAGAACCAGGAGAGAACAGAGCCCTGGAACCCAAAAGAGGACAGTGTGGCAAGAAGTAAATTATGATTGACAGTGTCAAAAGCGGCGGATAGGTCAAGGAGAATGAGGATGGAGTAGTGACTTTGGATTTAGCAAGGAACAGGTCATTCCAGACTTTAGTGAGTGCCGTTTCTGTTGAGTGTAGAGGGCGAAAACCGGATTGAAGTGGATCGAGAATGGCATGAGAGGAGAGAAAAAATCAAGGCAGCGGCTGTGAACGGCGCATTCAAGTATCTTGGAGAGGAAGGGTAGGAGGGAGATGGGGCGGTAGTTGGAAGGACAGGTAGGGTCTAGTGATGGTTTTTTAAGGAGTGGTGTGACTACAGCATGCTTCAAGGTGTTGGGGACAGTTGCAGTGGAGAGAGAGAGAGGTTAAGGATATGACAGATGGGGGGGTGACAGTAGGAGAGATGGCGTTTAGTAAGTTGGTGGGGATGGGATCAGAGGAACAGGTGGTGCATTTCGAGGAGGAAAGAAGGTGGGCAGTTTCCTCTTCAGTGATATCAGGAAAAGAGGAGAAGGAGGCCTGGGTTGGTTGGATGAGGGAGTGGGTTAAAGGGTGAGGAGGAGGAGGTGGCTTGGTGGTGAATTCGAGGTTGATCTTCTGCACCTTATCGCAGAAGTAGTCAGCCAGTGATTGAGGAGAGAGTGAGGGGGGGGGGGGGTGGTGGGAACGAAGGGCACTTAGAGAAGGGAGTTAAGGGTGGCGAAGAGACGACGAGGGTTGGAGCCGAGAGAATTAGTCAATTGGGTGTAATAGTCCTGTTTGGCAAGGAATAGGGAGGACTAGAAGGAGGATAGCATGAATTTGTAATGAATGAAGTCGGTATGGGTGTGCGATTTCCTCCAGAGGAGTTCAGCAGATCGGGTAAAGGAGCGAAGGTATCAGATGCAAGGAGTCAGCCAGGGCTGGGGATTAATATGCTTTGTGGGATGGGAGATAGATGGTGCAAGGGTGTCCAGAGTAGAGGAGAGAGTGGCATTGTAAACAGAGACAGCCTTGTCGACAGACTCTGAGGACATGATGGAAGGGAGGAGGTGATTTGGGTTTCCGCCAGGTACTTGTGACCTGGCTTGGCCACTGTTGGAAACAGGATACTGGGCTAGATGGACCATTGGTCTGACCCAGTATGGCTACTCTTATGTTCTTATGTATATATTCCCACTCCAATAGCAACTTAATTAGAAAATCACCAATAAAAAGATCCAGACAGCAGTCCAACAACGAGATCCATTCAATGCTTTCTTACTATAAGGGGAAAATTCCATAGATGGTGCTTAAAAATGGGCATTGAAGAAAATAAATGCTATAGAATAACGTGTAGCCTAGATTCCTACACCTAACTTTAGGCACCAGACTGAAAGCTGGTACCCTAGTTAGGTGAAGTGAGGCAATATTCTATAACTACATGTGCAGCTTCTTGTAACGCCCCTCTCATGATCACGGCTATGCCCCCTTTTGAGTTATGTACTAGTAGAGTTAGGCGTCACAACTTATAGCATAGTGTGCAGCCAGATGCATGCGCATATTTTAATGAGTGCCAATTAACATCAATAATTGGTTGTTGGCACCCAATTATTGATGGTTAAGAGTTCATTAACCAATTAATTTGCGTGCGCATCTCGCCAAAGTTGGACACCATATACATAATTCAGGGGTAAATGTTTGCTGAGAGATTGGCTCCATCTGTTGAAAGACAGCAATGAGATCCTGCAGATATAAGTGAAAACGCTACAAGATGAATAGTTTAATAGTTTAAAATACTTGATATACCACCCTTCTTACAAAAGGTCAAAGTGGTTTACATATAAACTATAAAGAACTAAAACGTAAGTATTCCAAATCATGATAGGATAGACACATTCAAACACCAATCACCACTATAAAAGCATTAAACTTTAGAAACTCAATCACCTTACCATCTCTGCAGACTTCCCTATGCCATTCCCCACCTGCTCAAAAGCTTATAAAAACATTACACTATAACATGTATTTGAAATTTTATGCCCTGGACTAAAACATGAACTACAATTATATGAATTGGCTGCTTATTCTGTTTCTGATTATCATAGATCGGTAACACCAAACACACCAAGAAGTGTTCCCTACAAAAGAAGATGCTGTCAAAGGAGTAGGGAAGGGACATGGGGAAACCTGGATTGGTTGCTGCATGTCCCTTCCCTACTGCTTGAACAGTATGGTATATCAGTTCCAGCTTTGTGCCACATTTCAGCTAAAATGAGAAATCCTGCTAAAATGTGCTATGTCTTTATAGAAAGGAAGTGTGACTTAAATGGGTTTCACAGTTGAGTGAAGAAGTCTTTCAACTTTACTTATAATTAATCATTTGTGAGTAATGCAGTTATCTCATTAAGGGCCTGATTTACTAAGACTCTTCTGTCAATCTCTGTCATGAAAACACCAGGCACTAAATATTCTTACTCTCCATCTTATTAAATATTTTCCCCTCAGGCATTTTAAAGCATTGTTTCTCTCGCAGGCAATTTCTCTAAATGGGTTAGTTTTGCACATACCAAGACAGGAATGAACCTCACTCCTAAGCCAGGGTATGTGACTTATGATCTCAGTCTCTCAAATTTACTGCTAACACTCTCCGTAAAACTTCCATTGTGCAAAAGACAGTTTCTCTTTGGCATTTGCAAAATGTAATGTGTATAGGTATCCTATCCAGGTGTGTTTGTAAATTCTTTTTGATCAAACCTGTGGCACCCAAAATGATGGGAAATATTTCTGTATCTTTCTGCCACATTTGTTTAGTCTCAGACTGCATTTCTTGGTACTTGAAGATCTTCTCTCTCCATGTGATTCACGGAGTAATCATTTGGGAGTGACACCTCTATGGTCTTTTATCACTATGTCCAGTGTTCTTGTATCCAGATATTTATCTGTCAGGAAGGGGATGTACCAGGTGATCATGGGCCAGGTTCAGTAAATGGTGCCCATAGTTAGGCGCTGGAATGATACATGCTAAATTTGTATTCTATAAAGGGCGATCTGCTTAGGCCACAAGGACTTACACCTGCTGAAATCTGATGTAAATCCTTGCACCCAACCGATAGAAGTTGGGAATGTGTAATGGAAGTGAATTTTAAAGATTGTTTTTCAGCTCTGTCTTGACCGACCAGTGCACTCGGGGTCTTTATAGTTGATTAGAAGTAATTCTGTTTAAAAACGATTGTCTAACTTTGATTGTGTGAAAACAAGTTGGAATGTAGAAGCTCTAATTAATTTGGTATGTGAAGAGGAGTATGGCGCTTGCTTTCTGGATCCAGCCTGGCCACCTGGAGTTGGAGAGCAAGTGACCACGTTCCCATAGCATGGCTTGTTTACTTAGACAGAGCATTCTGTAATTTTCCTCAGCTCTGAACATGAGTTCTGAGCCTAATAAAAAGGGGAGTTTCTTTCAGTGAAATCGGGAGCTCATCTGTGAGTAACGTACGTACAGCGCAGAGGATCTGTTCCTGGTCAAAAAAAGCTCCTGGCTTTCGCTGTAACAGGGCCCCCCAGCTGATGATAAGCCTGGATGATGTAAGGACCAGTGATGTTGTATAGTGTTGTATAGTGTTGTATAGTGTATTATTGCTTCTTTTCCTGGTCTAAGAACTCTTAGCATTGCTTAGATGTATAGACCAGTGATGTAATGATTGTTTATATATAGCTAATCATTGTATATACCTTAATCATTGTAGAATTTAGCTCCTCTAATAAAGGTTTCATTTATCTAATACGAATCCAAAAGAATCCACAGTAATTACTGAGTAGTCTGTGTCAGTGAAGCAGGCTGTAAATCCATAGCAGTACAGAATGCATATGACCTTATCCTAAATTGTGGGAACCCTTGACCCGCCCATGCCCCTCCCATCATCATGCCCCCTTTTGAGTTGCATGCTAGACAATTTAGGGGCCCAGTGAGGTCAGTGTGGAATACATGTAGCAAACTCTGGTTGAGAGCTGGACATGGGTGACTGATAGAATAGTGTACAAGCAGATCCGCAAGCAAATCCTAATTAATGCTAATTAACGCCAATAATTGATTGTTAACAGCTTGTTAACTAATTATTTTATACGTGGATCTGAGATCCACGCCCAAATTAGGGCACCCAAATTTGGTCGCCATTTACAGAATCCGTGGGTTAGTGCCTCCTATTTAGGAAGTGGTCCCGTGTTCATTCCATGTTACCCTGTGGTTAGAGAAGTGTGTTAACTGCCAAACACCTTCCATGCCTACTCTCCACACATGCCATGCACCTGACATAAAAAGCATTTTGTGTATGGTTTACTGTGCGGTAACTGATAAATTACTGTAAAGCCCTTTACATAGATTCATGCTGGCAGTTACCGTGTGGTAAACCGCATACAAGTGCTTAATGCAGTTTAATAAAAGGATCCCTTGATATAACTGGAAAGGCCAGAATGACATGTGTGAGAGACACAATAACATCAAATGAACTTAGAATAATGTTCATCAAGCAGTAGGACAAATGGGGAAATAGTAAATCTTTCTGAAGAAAAGATTACAAAGTGAATGCTGACAATTTGAAAGAAAATGACTATTTCTCTGTGCATCTTGCCCAAACGATAGCACCTATTGAGGAGGCTCCATCTGCCTGTCTGTCTGTCTGTTCATCTATATGCACAGGCACAAAGATCCACACACACAAACATACCCACAATTGGGTTTGCTGCTGAGATATGCATGCATCTTAATTGGCATAGGATTTGACCAATGAGGAGGCTAACAACCAGTTATTGATATTAGTTGGTACCAATTAGGATTTGAGTGCGCATCTGGCTGTGTGTTATTCTGTAATGCTGGGTGCCTAAATCCTAGAGTGTGCAACCCAAAAGGGGGTGTGGCCATGAGATGGGTATAGGCGGGTCAAAGGTTTTCCAAAATGTTGTCTGCAGAGTTATAGACTAATGGGTCTCCGTGCCCAACTTGGGCACTAGGGTTTACACCAGGATTCAGCAGGTGTAGATCTGGTGTCCAGATCTGGATGCAGAAACTGGCACTAAGCACTTTTCTATATAGGGTGCCTGCTCTTTCTAAAATAAGTTTAGTGCCAAACGTTTCTGGCACCCATTTTTGAGTATCATTTATAGAATTTCCCCCATTATGTGGAAAAAAAAGGGTAGAGTCAGTGGTGGGCTTTGAAAAGCAAGTTTAGGGATTTTGTTTTCAAATCCTCCAGGCCTAGTATTCATAGATCTTCCTTTTCTGAAACAACAGAGGTGGAAACTGCACATCTTCTCTCCTCCAAATTCACCACCTTTTCCTCTGATTCCATTTCCAGCCATCTACTCAGCTCTATCATCCCTACTATCCTCAATCTATTACTTTCCACTGCAACTGTTTCTGATGCCTTCAAACATTCTGTGATTACATTATTCCTCAAAAGTCCTTCACTGGACCCTACCTACCCTTCCAACTATTGTCCCACCTCCCACCTCTATTTTCCATCCACGCTACTTGAACGTAATGTTCATTGCCACTGTCTTGACTTTATTCCCATCTCAAGATATTCTTGATCCACTATATTCTGGGTTTTGTTTTCTATGTGTTATAGAAACAGCCCTTACTAAAGTCTACAGTGATCTGTTCCTGGCCAGATCAAGGGTCTTTACTCAATCTTCATCCTTCTTGATCTATCTGCTTCCTTTGACACTGCTGATCACCAGCTACTCCTAGGTATAGTAAACATAGTAAATGACGGCAGATAAAGACCTGTACGGTCCATCCAGTCTGCCCAACAAGATAAACTCATTTTACATGGTATGTGTTACTTTATATGAATACCCGCGTTTGATTTGTCCTTGCCTTTCTCAGGGCACAGACCGTAGAAGTCTGCCCAGTACTATGCTGTCCTCAGTTGGATTTCAGGGTTCTATTCTGTCTTGGTTTTCTTCTTACCTCTTCCATCACACTTTTAGTGTATGCTTTGGTGGATTCTCCTCCATTGCCATGCCACTACTAGTTGGTGTACCTCAGGGCTCTCTTCTCTTTCTATACTTGTTCCCTTGCTGCTTTGATCTCTTCTCATGGTTTTCAGTACCCTCTTTATGCAGATGATTTCCAGATCTACTTCTGTACACCAGAAATTTCACCAGGAATCCAGGCCAACCTCTCAGCCTCCTCATCTGATATTGTTGCCTGGATGTCCCACTGCCATGAGAAACTTGACATGGCCATGACTGAGCTTCTTAGCTTTCCCCTTAAGTGCATCTCTCCTCTTCTCCCATTCTCTATTTCTGTGGATAACACCGTCTCCTTGGTTTGTATCCTTGAGATATCTTTTGACTCCGCTCTCTCTCTCTCTCTCTCTCTCTTTCTACATATCCAACTGTTGTCTACATTACCAAAATGTGTCTATTTCTTTTTGAACACACTACCAAAACCATTATCCACACTCTCATTACCTCCTGCTTAGACTACTGCAACCTACTCCTCATCCCATTCAACCAGCTCTCTGCTCTTCAATCTCTTCACAGTTCTGCTCCATGACTTATCTTCTGCCAATGTTAATACAGTCACATAACCCTCCTAAGTCACTCTATTGGCTCCCCATCTGTTTTCATATACAGTTCAACTTCTCTTACTGATTTACAAGTATATTTATTCTGAGGGTCCTCAGTATCTCTCCTTACACCATATCTTTCCTTACACCCTTCCCTGGGAACTCAGTTCATCAGGTAAGTCACCATCTGTACCCTTGTCCTCCGCCGCCAACTCTAGGCTCTGTTCCTTTCATCTTGCTGCATCATATGCCTGGAATAGACTTCCTGAGTTTGTACATCATGTTCTGTTTCTAGCCTTATTCAATTCCAAGTTAACACTTTAGTGTCCAATGTTCCTGTAATAAGCCATATGGGAACAGATTGATGGGAACATTGGACACTAAATTTAAAGCCCACCTTTTTGAGGCTGCTTTTAATTCTTAATGCCATATTCACCTCTTTTGTTTTAATCATTCCCACAATAAGTGAAACCTCCTAATTTCTTATTTGTCCTGTTAGTCTCTCTTAAATAGATTGTAAGCTCTGCTGAGCAGGGACTGTCTCATTTGTGTTTGGCACAATGCTGCACATGTCTAGTAGTGCTATAGAAATGAAAAGTAGTAATAGCCAGGATTACCCAGTAAACACTGACATTCACTCCAATAATTGGGTAACTATCTGCATAAAGTTAGGAGAGCTGAAAGGCAGGATTGCGTCAGCTTTTATATAGGCAACATATGGTATTTCATTGTGACTGCCCTGGTTTTCATCTTGCACACTGTTTTAGTTTTGGAGCTATTTATTATACATGCATACAGAACAGTTTTCAATCTGCCTTTAAAAACATGTTTATAGTTTCATTTGCGTATCTGCAGAAGTTTCCTTACTTATATTGAATGTTGATCTGTTATTGTTACTAATATTTAAGGGGCTCTTTTACAAAGCAGTGGTAAGCCCAACGTGGGCTTACCGCTCGCTAAAAGGGAAGTACTGCTAGGCTACCACAGCAGCCCGGTGGTAGTTCCCTCCCCCAGCGTGAGCCATTTCTGGTGCTCCAAAAATATTTCTAATTTTATAGCGCCGGTGTGTACCCAGCAATGGGTGGTGGTAAGAGCTCCCCCCTGAAATGGCCGCACAGCAAGTGGTACCCTTGCCACTCAGCCATTTCTTTAAGAAAAGGGAACCAGCCTTTTACCCACTGTGGTAAAAGGAAGCCTCAGTGCATGTCAAAAACACGCGCTGATGCCAGCACAGGCCCCGTTTTGCCGCAGCTTCATAAAATGACCCCTAAATGCATTGCACATTTTTATGTAGTTGCTTTTAAAAGTTATGGAACTTCACATTTCTAGTGTTTTTGTAAACGTTTTTTATGTTGGTTTATTTATTTATTGTTATTTTATTGTTATGAACATTTATGTGTTATCATTTTATTTAATAGGACCTTTGATGCAGTCATTGTGCTGAAACATGGCCATATTGGGTCCGTTAAAGACTCCACATTTTCACGTGTGGTTACTCCTCCATTTTTGGCCACCTCTGCTCCCTTTCTACCTCTATTTAAAAACTGGTGACATCCCAGGCTGCATGTTATACCTGAAGTCTCCATTTTAGATAGATAGATAGATAGATAGATAGATAGATAGATAGATAGATAGATAGATAGATAGATAGATAGATAGATGAACATTTTCCTTTTATATAGGAAGTACATATCATATGCGCAAATACTTCATAGTATAAAAAAGTAGAAGATGATAGAGATATTTATTAATGAGCATTAAAACATACTCTAATGCAGTTTTAATTCAGTTTGGGACTCATTTTCATGACAGAAAAAAAGTCCAAATTAGTGTCATAAAGCAACATTTGGACATTTTTTTTCTTCTCAACCTGTTTTGCAGACATCTATCAATGCAATTTGTGTGCAGTGAGTCCAAATCACAAGGGGGTATGTCGGGGCTGGGATGAGAGCAGCCTTATGGTGCTCCTAACACTTGAACACTTTATAGCAAAATAAAAATCTCTAGGGCCAAACCGTCAATGTTTTGGTCTAGACCTATTTTTAGAACAAATAAGGCACAAAAAGGTGCCCTAAATGACCAGATGATCACCGAAGAAAATTAGAAATAACTTCCCCCTTACTCCCCCAGTGGCTGACCCTCTCCCACCCCCCATCCCCCAAAATGTGAATATACTACTTACTAAACAAATGTATTTGGTGGTGTGGAGATAAGAACAAATTCTAAATACAAAAACTTCCACCCAATACAAAATTACAAAATTACAATAGTATATGGGGAAAAGCCTCAAAGAGCTCCCAGATCCAATATCAATCTGTCGGAGCTAAAACAGACCAACTGGTCTTCTCTTCATCAAACGCTGGCCAACGTCGGCTCAGGGTAACCCAACAGGGAACAGCGCAGCATGAAGCAGTAGTAATACTGAATATCAAGCAAAAAAAAGCTAAGTGCATTGCAATATAACACGCTTTTTCTTTAAAAAATTCTTATCTTTAAAAAACAAAAAATTTAGAAAATTTACTGCGGTCCCAGAAGAAATTTTCCTAGGGTTGCCTAAAAGGGGTTTTTGCCTATGATGAAGAGAAGACCAGTTGGTCTGTTTTAGCTCCGACAGATTTTGTATTGGGTGGAAGTTTTTGTATTTAGAATTTATACTACTTACTAGCCTCTATGACAGCCTCAATACAGGTCTAATACAGCATGCAGGCCCCTAGAATCGTCTAGTGGTCATTGCAGTGGATTGTAAACAGGTGAGCCCAGGCCCATACTTCCCCCTACCTGTTACACTTGTGGTGGAAACTGTGTGCCCTCCAAAACTCACCAGAAACCCACTGTACCCACATATTAGGTACCCCCTTCAACCATAAAGCTCCTTAGGGAAAAGGAATGTTCCATGCATATTTTATTGCTATACACTCTACTGTAGGCATATTCAAAATGAAATTGTGCTTTGTATCTCTAATGATGTAAGCGCTTACCTCTGTTTTGATTTTAAATAATTCTACAGCTTTTCTGCTATGTATCACTGGAAATAGTATTTCAAGTCACAGTGCTAAAGATTTGTATTCCATTGTTAAAATGCAAATAAAATATAACTTTAAAACAGTCCCAAAAGAACCCAATGTACTTTAAGCATTTAAAAGTACTATATATTACTGAGGAAAAAAGCAATGTGTTGCATGGTACCTTGATGCAGCTTTCTGAGAGCTTTCAGGAGCCGTCCACATACTCCACATCTGTATTTCTTTAGTAACATTTTTTTTTTTAAATCCTTCAGAGCTAATCATTTCCAGATTGGTGACCCAGGATTTTGCAAATAACGCTATTTTGATATCATTGAATAAACTGAGCAGGAAACAGAAGCTTATCTCAAGAAGGTTTCAGTTTTACATGCAAATGTTCAAGATTGGCCAGCAAAGGGAAATGAAACAAATTTTAATATAATAATTGATAGTAATAGAATAAACGATTGGCTGAAGAATCGCTCAGTGGAGGCCACAGGATATTTTTGTCCATTTATTATTTTTTTTACAGTGAGGACCACCCACTAAGGTGGCGTGATCACTGCATTTAATCACTCGTCTGCTAATCTATGCATATAGTCAACAATTTGAGGGCACTTCTCTACTAGAATATAAACTTCAAAACAATGTATATAGTAGAGGATCAACAAAGTACAATATGTTGCAATAATTATAGAGGGTAAGTCTCATACATATTTAACGGCTGGTGTCACTTCACTCCCTGGTGAACCTGTTGCCGTATCGATTTTATAATCATCGACTATTACCCCCAACCTACCAATATCTCAACTTTTTACTCTTTTATTCTTAATATTATATAAAATCGATACGGCAACAGGTTCACCAGGGGAGTGAAGTGACACCAGCCGTTAAATATGTATGAGACTTACCCTCTATAATTATTGCAACATATTGTACTTTGTTGATCCTCTACTATATACATTGTTTTGAAATCTATGCATATAGGCAGTCTTAGAACTCTTGTGTGCACTATGACTTTGATTTACAATTTCATTGTCAAGCCCCTTACCTGTGCCGCCCTGCCCGCGGTGATGCCTCGCTCCACGGGCAGGGGAGAGCGGGGTATCGCGGGCTACAGGCGGCATGTTCGGAGAGGCTGGTCTGCCTGCTGGACGGGGCCGGTTCGCCGCTTTAGCGCGGTGGCGGCTGGAGAGCGCCGGTGCTGCCAAGATGGCCGGCGCTCGCAAGCTGAAGAGTCGCTTCCGGGCGCGGGGCCCGGGAGCATGGAGAACGCCCCCTCTGGGTCCGGATTGGCTGGTCGCGGCTGGACTCCGCCCTCTCTCGGTGACCAGCCTATCCGGAGCCCTGGGGTTCGGGTGGAGGCTCCACCTCCCGGACAGCTGATGGTAGTTTCCTGATGGAGGGGGCTATTTAAGGAGAACGCTGGCTGAACTCGTTGCTTCGGCTTCTGCTTATGTGGTTTCCTGAGTTCTGTATGTTTGGATTTCCTGCTTTGAACCTTGGATTGTACCTGGACTTTGCATTTGTCTTCTGCCTGCCCTGAACCTTGGATTGTACCTGGACTTTGCATTTGCCTTCCGCCTGTCCTGAATCTGGGATTGTACCTGGACTTTGCTTTTGCCTTCCGCCTGCCCAGAACCTTGGATTGTACCTGGACTTTGCATTTGCCTTCCGCCTGCCCTGAACCTTGGATTGTACCTGGACTTTGCATTTGCCTTCCGCCTGCCCTGAATCTGGGATTGTACCTGGACTTTGCTTTTGCCTTCCGCCTGCCCAGAACCTTGGATTGTACCTGGACTTTGCATTTGCCTTCCGCCTGCCCTGAACCTTGGATTGGACCTGGACTTTGAGTTTTCCGGCTGCGTCCCTTTGGTGGGACCAGGACCTGGTCTTTGGTCATCTGTCTGCTTGCTATTTGGGGTTCGCTCTGCTCATCTTTGATATCTCCTATCCTGACTCTTCAGGTAAGATCAGAACTGTCTGGCTGCCAGACGTTGTTTGGCACAGGGGCTCACGTATCGGGGTCCAGGCCTGACATTCATTTAGTGCTTCTATTGCATGAAACTCTTTCAGAAGAGGAAGATATTGTATATATATATATATATATATATATATATATATATATATATATATATATATATATATATATTTTATTATTTTTTATTTGTATTTTTTGAAAAAATGCTACATTTACCAAATGAAGCACTTTCCAAGCCCATAGATTTTTCTTTACACTAAATTTATGAGCTTGTTTAATTACCAAATTCTGCAGTGTACTTCTGGTCTGATGGGTAAGTCATTGTATGTACTTATGTAAGAACAATTCTAGTAGTGCACAGTTACACTGTTTGTCCCACCCCAGCTGCTAGAGGAAATGATTACCTATCTGCTGTACAGCTGAAGTCATTTCTCGGTAGTTAAGCAACAGGAACAGACAAGTGTTTGTATGGGTGAGGAATATTAAAAAGATTCATTTGCAAATTTCTCTCAGCATAAGACAATTATGGCACAATCATGCAAAATGGTTGTTCCTGGTGAACATACAGTTTCCTTTTAGTAGATCAGTTCTTTTAGAAGCTTTGTAATCAAGTTTGTTCCACTCCAGTAGGACCTAGAAACAATCACTTTCAAAACCATTCCTATGGATAAAGCTGGGGAAGCCCCGAAAATTAATGCAGAGATTTGGCAGTTACAACATGTTAATTTTGACAATTACCATGTGGTAACTGCAAAATTGAACTGCACTTAAGTTAGCAGAGGACACGCTGTAGTATATTTTACATATATGTTGTACAAATTATTTCAAAGAAGGCACTTTTCAAAGCCATTTACCTGAGTACATAGCAATATATTTCATAGTTGGATCAGTTAATTTTCTGAAAATTGCCTTCACTCAGTCTGGCTGACAGTAAACATAGGGTTTTATAGCAGGTGCACTTTTAGTTAGATCGAGAGGAGGGGATCTGGGGGCATTTTTAGGGTGGGATTTAAAAACAGTGCTCAGACTGGATTTTCAAGTCAACGCATGTTCTTTAATATCTTTATGGTGCCTCTGGTGTCCCTGATTCAATCACTGGAGCTAACTCCATATGTTTATGCGGATGATATCCATACATTGGCTTTCTTTACTGTTTGGAATATGAGCTCATCGAGGTTACTGAACTCCCATTTTTCGTGGTTCTTACGTTTGCTTCATATCAATAAGTTGTAGCTCAAGGTGGATAAGACAAAGGCATTATTCTCTAGATCTAGGCGACCTGTTGATAGCTTATCCATGCTGATCTAGATCTAAGTGCTGTTTTTTATTGGTGGGGGGGGGGTTGAATCTGTTTGGAATATGAGCTCATTGGGGTTACTGAACTCCCATTTTTCGCAGACCACATTGGTTTCATATCAATAAATTGCAGCTCAATATGGATAAGACAAAGGCATTTTTCTCTAGATCTAGGCAACCTGTTGATAGCTCATTCCTGCTGATTTGTGGGGCTGTAATCTCAGAGCTGATCTGGATCTAATTGTTGGAGGGGTGGATTTGAATCTGTCATTTCATTCTCATATTTCAGCAGTAATGAGTAAGTGTCTCTTATCAGTTGAGACAGATTTGCACTGTGCAACATCTCTTTACTAAGGGGCCGCTTCAGATTATAATTCATGCCCTGGATTATTCCCATTTAGATTACTGTAGTTCTTTTCCGGTATAAATCAAATGGATATTAAAAAGGCTTCAGCTGATGAAGAAAACCATGGTGAAGCTCTTGTAAATTTGATCATGTGTCTCCATTACTGAAATCTGAACAATGGTTACCAGTGAAGTTCTGTATTCCTTTGCATAAGTACATAAATATTGCCACACTGGGACAGACCGAAGGTCCATCTAGCCCAGCATCGCGTCTCCAACAGTGGCCAATCCAGGTCACAAGTAGCTGGCAAGATCCCAAAAAAGTACAATATATTTTATGCTGCTTATTCTAGAAATAAGCAATGGATTTCCCCAAGTTCATTTTAATAATGGTCTGTGGACTTTTCCTTTAGGAAGCCATCCAAACCTTGTTTTAAACCCCGCTAAGCTGTTTTTACTTTGTAAGCCTGGTGATTTTCAGATGCTATGTGTAGATATTCACTTTAAAAATCAGATACAAGGTTTGCAGGAACAAAACCCAATGGACATTGTGCGTAGGTACATACTTTGAAAATTATTTACTAAGCACCTTTTTAGGAGAGCAGGCACTTTTTTTTTTTTCAATTTACTTTTATTTAATTTTCCATCGCTGTTATCAGCATACATTTTACAGTGAAAATTGCTAAACAAATTCAGCTTGCTTGAAGTTGGTTTCTCAGAATAAATCATAAGTTCTGATGTATCAATAGTTTTTCCTGTAAGTGCTGAGTTAAGGGAAAATCCTTGTTAAATTTAACTTACTGTAGAAATCTAAGATTTGACATTTTGACTTCTGCGCACTGGTATAAAACACTAGTTTGCAAATTCACTTACTCCCCAATTAAAATGAATTAGGATTTGGAATGATGCCTTCAGCAGGTGACATATTAAGACAATGCCTTCTGTTAGATAATGTCAGCTCCTGACAGACTCATATGGTTCTTTCTATATTGTTGTAAACGTTTACCACAGGAATGTTTTTTCACTGATATTCCAAAGTAAGAAAAAAGAACATTTTATTATTCTTTACTCTGCATGCTGGGAGCTAGGAGTTCAATTTCATATCCCTTTTAAAGAGGAAAGTACCAAAAAAAAAAATCAATCTTTGCTGCTTGGCCAGATTCTTAACAAAGAGCTCATGTTCTATGCATTACATATAAGAAACAAAATGGAAGAAATACTTTATCTAATTTCTTAAGAAGAATAGGTTCATTGTCAATTTCTGTTCAGCTTGTTTCTAAAGACTATTCAGGGGAGAAGTGCATAATTATTCTAATAAAAATCCATAAAATATTGGAATACTATGATACAGTATTTCAGGTTGTTAAGATGTAAAAGGAATGCATTATTTTATAATTTTATAGGTAGCTCATGAGTTGAACCCACAACATAAGGGGCCCTTTTACTAAGCTGCGTAAGCATCTACGCATGCCAAAATGGAGTTACCGCATGGCTACCACGTGCCTCTTGCGGTAATTTCATTTTTGGCGCATGTCCAATACGCGCATCAAAAAAAGAATTTTTATTTTTGGACATGCAGATTGGACGTACGCAGGTCATTACCGCCCGGATACCGCTTGAGACTTTACCACTAGGTCAATGTCTGGTGGGTAAGGTCTCAGATCCAAAATGGAAGCGCAGCAATTTTCATTTTGCCACACGTCCATTTTCGGCAACAATTTTAAAAAGACATTTCTTACAGGTGTGCTGAACAATGGATCTGCGGACACTTAAAACCCGCGCCTACACTACCGGAGGCCATTTTTCAGCGCACCTTAGTAAAAGGACCCCTAAGGTTTTTTGGGGTCTTTGCAACTCTTTTTCATTGTCATTCAAAAGGGAACCCTTGATGTGACATATACCACACTTTTACTAAAGAAAAAAGCAAATTATTTTCAATCCAAAATTAACATCTGCAGATTGCAAAGCTTTCTTCACAGATGAGAAGAGTCAATTGCAGTTTGCCTTTCTTCTTATACTCCTATTTCTCTCTTCACTCAAGAAAGTCACATATTTTTAACGGCAAATGATGTTGTCTTTTTACTGTATCCACGAGCCCCTCCCAGTCTGCTTTCCAAATCCTCAGCCTGCATGGTGGCTTGGTTGAATTTAAGGGTTTTTTTTTTTTAATCCTAAACTTTTCTGTCCTGAACCACCATTTATGCACTAATCCAGCTCCTCGACACAGACTGCACCCTGTCATTTCCTGCCATAGCATATTGCAAATTAAGTCCCCCTTCTAAGCTAACTACATTTCTCATGGATGCCAAAAAACGTATTTTTAAAAAAGGGTTATTTTCACTTCCTTCCAGATTTAAGGCATTAAAGAAAATTGTTCCCATATATTAAAAAGGCTGAGTTAGAGAAGAACACTGTAAAAAGAGACTCATTGAAGTCACTTCTCAGTATAATCTAGCCAGCTACAAGCTCCCCACTCTCTTTTCCTATTAGCCTGCCTCTTCAGCTTCTGCTCCTCCATTTCACTCTGGGGAGGTTTCTCCTCCCCCTCCCCCTTTTGATGACATCTCTCTGGACTTTTCTTCCCTTTCTCTTTCTGGGCACCCCTCCTCCTCTGCTGTACGGTTAGAGCCGGATTCAGTAAATGGAGACCATAAATCAGCGCCAGAAAGATCTCAGACCCAGAAAGATCTGTGCTAAACTAGTATTATATCAAGGGCACTCTGCACAGTGCCCTGCACTTAGGGGTCCGTATACTAAAGGGTTGGTGTGTTGCGGTGGGCTTGCTATGTACCAATCTGGAACTACCACCAGATTCCCCTAGGAGCCCAGTGGTAGTTCCCACAACCAGTGCATGCCATTTCCAGTGCTACAAAAATACTTTCTATTTTTGTAGTACTGGTGCTTGCTTGCTGGCAATCGTTGCCTGGTTACCACCAGGTTAGCGTGAGGGCCCTCACCGCCACCTCAATTGGTGGCGGTAAGTGCTCTCCACGAAATGGCCACGCAGTAAGTGAGTCACTTTACTGCACCACCATTTCTTGTCGAAAAAATAAGACAGCTTTTTACCCACTGACATAAAAGGGGGCCTTAGTGCATGTCAAAAACGCACACTGACGCTAGAACAGACCCCTTTTACTGCCGCTTAGTAAAAGGACCCCTTAGAGCGGATTCTGTGCCCAAGTTTAGTCACATGGACTTATGCCTGCTGAAACCTGGTGTAAGTTCCAGCACCTAATTTTTAGGAGTTGGGTGTGCAAATGACAGCATGCAATAACACGCCCAAATCTTGAAATTTTGGTCATCCTTAGAGATGGTCGTCCTTAGAGATGGTTGTTTCTGATTTTCGGCAATAATGGAAACCAAGGACGCCCATCTCAGAAACGACCAAATGCAAGCCCTTTGGTCATGGGAGGAGCCAGCATTTGTAGTGCACTGGTCCCCCTGACATGCCAGAACACCAACAGGGCACCCTAGGGGCACTGCAGTGGACTTCATAAAATGCTCCCAGGAACATAGCTCCCTTATCTTGTCTGCTGAGCCCCCCAACCCCCCCTAAAACCCACTAACCCCAACTGTACACCACTACCATAGCCCTTACGGGTGAAGGGGGCACCTAGATGTGGGTACAGTGGGTTTCTGGTAGGTTTCGGAGGGCTCCACAAATGTAACAGATAGGGAGGGGGATGGGCCTGAGTCCGCCTGTCTGAAGTTCACTGCACCCACTAAAACTGCTCCAGTGACCTGCATACTGCTGTGATGAACCTGAGTATGACATCTGAGGCTGGCAAAAAATATTTTGAAATATGTTTTTTGAGGGTGGGAGGGGGGTTAGTGACCACTGGGGGAGTAAGGGAAGGTCATCCCCGATTCTCTCCGGTGGTCATCTGCTCATTTCAGCCACCTTTTTGTGCCTTGGTCGTAAGAAAAACAGAACCAGGTAAAGTCGTCCAAGTGCTTGTCAGGGATGCTCTTTTTTTCCATTATGGGTCGAGGACGTCCATGTGTTAGGCACGCCCAAGTCCCACCTCCGATATGCCCCTTGAACTTTGGCCGTCCCTGCGACGGAAAGCAGTTGGGATCGTCCAAAATTGGCTTTCGATTATACCAATTTGGGCGACCCTGTGAGAAGGACACCCATCTTCTGGTTTGTGTCAAAAGATGGGCATCCTTCACTTTCGAAAATGAGCCTACAAAGGTCCAACTCAGCACTAAGTTTCATGCTGACACTGTCTCAGGGATCAGTGTGCTCGAGTCATGTTGGCTTCTATCTATGCTCTTCTGTGGTTCTACTGGACAACATTTCTGTAAGTAATTAATATCCATGAGTATTACTTACCAATGCAGCTCCAGACAGCAATATGCTTTTCAACATCTCTAAATACTCCAGGGTCAACCTGGCTCTTCAATGCTGTTATCACTCTGCTGCATGGTCTTAGAATAACTTTATTAAACTTAACACACCTTTCATTTACAAAGATAGGGTTACGCACGCTGGTCCTGCATGTTACTCAGTGAACCCAAGTGGGTATTTAACACTGCTTTTCTCAAATCTCCTCCACAGAGAGCAGGAGTCACTTTCACTCTTTTCCTGCTCCCCAGTCTGGAATCTTCCTTCATGGTGTTTCCCATAAACTTCACCTTTCTTGAAGTAGCTAGGGAGAACTTCAGGGCCTAGATCTGGATATAGTTACAATAGCAGATTGTGAATAAGCTTGGGGATTGTGCAAGTACTTGGTAAGAGCACCAAGGAAAACTAGGCTAGACATGTATCATTATGTATGTATTTTATGTTCCCCACTTAAATTGTTGAGCTATAGCGGGCTACAAATAAAGTTTTTATTATTATGTTCACGCTCCACTGCCTCTGGGGCAAACCAGATATGCCAAGGGGGAACTGCCCTGAAGAGAAAGATTTACAGGTGATGTATTTGAAGGTATAAATCTGGAAAGATTTAAGTGACAAACAAATAGAAAAAGCACACGGAGCATGACTCATGGAATTCTTTCCAAACCCTCTGCATGTGTGTGTGTTTGTATATATATATATATATATATATATATATATATACAAACACACACACATGCAGAGGGTTTGGAAAGAATTCCATGAGTCATGCTCCGTGTGCTTTTTCTATTTGTTTTCTATTTATATATATATATATATATATATATATATATATATAACTGTATTGTCTCTATATGTATGCCTATGTATCTATGTTGTTTCTGTTGATATATCTGACCTGCAGGAGAGAAAGGAATGGCAAATTGAATGGAACAGTTCCAGAACAATCCTTTGGTTCAGAAAGAATTATAAAATGAAACCAAGCGTGATAATATATTTGACCTTTAGATGTCACTGTAACTGATTTCAAAAGATGGATTTTGCATTTTAACCACAGGGTTTCAATTTCCAAAGGCAACAAGTGTTGATGTTCTTCTCAATCACTAGGAGGATTTGCTCATAGCAACTAGTAGCAAACTATCTGGTTTGGGAGTCTTTTACTAAAGCTTAGCTTGAGTTATTCCCATGGGCCCTACTGCAGACAACTCAAGCTAAGCTTTAGTAAAAGATCCCCTTAGTTATTAGATGTCATCCCACATATTAGCCTTGGAAAAAGCTATACAGATCAGTTAGCAAATATCATACAATTTACAATAAAGAAAATGAAAAACCCATCTGAAGAACCAATAGCCAGCTCAGCAGTCTGGGAAGAAAAAAGTGTGCCATCAGTGGGTATGGCTGTGTGTGTGTCTCTTTTGTTTCTGCACATCAGTCTTTTTCAAAAGAGAAAAACGCCTAAAAAGTGGCATAAATCAGCAGTTGGATGTTTTTCTAACCAAAATGTCCAAATTGGTATTTTCAAAACCCATTTTATAGACGTTTTTCTATGCGGTTCATCTGCAGTGAGTCCAAATCTCAAGGGGGCATGTTAAGGGTGAGATTTGGGCATTCCTAAGGCCTGGACATTTTTGAACCATAATAGAACAAAACGAAAACATCCAGGACTAAAACTAAGATGTTTTGAGCTAGACTTGTTCTAATAATGACTAAGCACCCAAAAGTGCCCTAAATGACTAGATGACCAATGGAGGAATAAAGGAATGACCCCCCCCCCCACTTACTCCCCCAGTGGTTACTGACCCCCTCCCACCCCCCAAAGATGTAAAAGAAACAGTACACACCAACCTCTATGGCAGCCTCAGATGTTATAGTCATTCCTACTAGAGCAGCAAGCAGATCCCTGGAGTAGCCTAGTGGTCGGTACAGTGCACTGTAGAGGAGGGGAACCAGGCCCATAATCTACTGTATTTGTTACACTTGTGGTCAGTGGTGTACCTAGGGTATTTGACACCCAGGGCCGATCATTTTTTAACACCCCACTCCAAAATCCAGTAATATACATACTGAGAATACAAAACACAACAAATGTCATTCAGGACCTATAGAGCAATTCTACCATATCTTAAGCAGGAACTTCTATGAGTCACACAAGAGTGTACCTAGAAAAAGGCAGCAGCTTAAACATTGCAGTGAGCAGTAGAACATCAAACATCTATTGTAAAACTAAACCAGCCAGAATAGTACAGATCGTCGATCCTGCATAGTCAATGCCAACAGAAAACCATGTCTTTTTCACAGACACAGATACACCCTAATCTACAAACTGGTTTTAATCATTGTGAACACTGAGACCTGCTAGTGAGCGTTAGCAGTATAGCAAAATTTAAATAAAAAATAAACTAGCAATAGAAATATTTAGACAAAAATTAAACTGAACCCTCAAGAAGCCAGAGTCTGCATACAATGCATCACCACAGAAACAGAAACAGTGATAGTGATGTATGTCCCCTAGTACTGTGCAAAATATAAAGATAGCAGATGTAAATTTGAAAAAACTAGCAAATACCAATCCCCACTTTACAAATTAACAAATAGAAATAAAACAAATAAGGAAAACAAGACAATACCATTTTATTGGACTAATACATTTAGCTTTCAGAGGCCAAAACATCCTCCTCGGGACCTCGGGTCAATACAGTATACTACTATTACAGTATCCTGTCCTGACCTGAGGAAGGGGGTTTTGGTCTCTGAACGTTAGTCAAAATGTATTAAAATTAGTCCAATAAAAAATTACCTTATTTCCATTTTCTATTTAAAAACATGTATTAACACAGCTACAATGGTACTTTAACCTAAAGCAGAAAAAATAAAAAATCTTCTACCTTTGCTGTCACTGGTTTCTGCTTTTCTCATCTTCTCTTCACTCTATCCCTTCCATCCACCATCTGCACCTTCCATCCAGTGTCTGCCTTTTCTCTCTCCCTGCCCCTGCAATCCAGTGTCTGCCCTCTCTCTCTCTTTCTACCCTCTCCACAGCGGTGTACCAAGGGCGGGGTGGTCCTCCCCAGGTGCATGCAGCCGTGCGCCCTTCGGCTCCGCTGGCTGCCTGCTCCCTCTGCCCCGGAACAGGTTACTTTCTGTTCCGGGGCAGAGGGAGCAGGGAGCCAGCGGAGCCAAGAACCGCGGTGCAGCTCCCAACAGCTAAAAATGCACCCGGGGGGGGGGGGGTTGATGCGCCGGGGGGTGTCGTGCTGCACCCGGGGGCAGGGGGTGCGCATCGGTGATCCACCCGGGTGTTAGCCAACCTAGGATCGTCACTGCCTCTCCATCCAGCGTCTGCCCTCTTTCCCTTCCATCCAGTGTCTGCCCCTTCCAACCACTATCTGCCGCCTCTTTCTCTTCCATCCAGTGTCTGCTCTCTCTGTCTCTGCCCATTCCATCCACAGTATGCCCCTGTCTGTTCTCTCTCTCCCCCTTCCAACCATTTTATGCCCTCTCTCTTGCTTCCATCCTGGATCTGCCCTCTTTGTCTCTGCCCTTCCATCCTCTGCCATTTCTCTCCCTTCCATCCAGGGACTGCCCTTTCTCTCTCTGCCCAATCCATCCATTATCTGCCCGTTCTCTCTCCCATCCATCCATGGTCTGCCATCCCGCCCTCTCCCTTCCATCTAGGATCTGTCCTCTCTCTGTCTCTGCCCCTTCCATCCACCATTTGCCCTTCCTCTCCCTTCCATCCAGGATGTGCCCTTTCTCTCTCTGCCCCTTCCATCTACAATATGCCCTTTCTCTCCCATCCATCCAGGGTCTGCTCTCCCTCTTTCACCCTTCCATCCAGGATATGTCCTCTCTCTCTCTCTCTCTCTCTGCCCCTTCCATCCACCATTTGTTCTTTCTCTCCCTTCCATCCAGGGTCTTCCCTCTCTACCTCTCTCTCTTTCCCTTCCATCCACTATCTGCCCTTTCTCTCCCTTCCATCCAGGGTCTGTCCTCCCTCTCTCCCTCTCTCTCTGTCCCTGCTTCTATCCACCATCTGCCCTCTCTATCTCTGCCCTTTCTTCTATCCACTGTCTGCCCTCTCTATCCTTTTTACCGGATCCATTCGCGCCCCCCCCCCCCCAAATGCTGCTGCTTCGCCTCCCACTTCAAACTATCAGCATAAAAAAATAATAAACCAAGATCGCGGGGCTTTACCTACTTGTGGCTGCCAACTCTGCACCAGAACTGGAAGTAAAATCATAGGGGCGGGATCAGCAGCCACGGGTAGCTTAGACCCTGCAATCTTCCTGCTTTTGCTTACCGCTACCACTGCTAGTTTGCTGGATGAGAAGCAGCAGCAGCAGCAGTGGTGGTGGTGACAGCTTGACAGGGTTGGAGGCTGCTGGAGGAAGGCGCGGGACCGTCCGGCCAGAGGAGAGGCAATAGCGGCAGCAGTCTGGTAGGGGTGGAGCAGAAGGAAGGCGCGGAACCAGCCAGAAGTGAGGCAGGGATGACGGCGTGAATGGAAGGACTGGAGCAGCAGGAGTGGAGCACCCCCCAGTTGATTTGCAGCTGGGGCGGATCGCCCCACCCTTGGTATGCCACTGCTTGTGGTGGAATGTGCGAGCCATCCAAAACCCACCAAAAAACCTACTGTATCCAAATTTACCGTGTTTCCCCAAAAATAGGACCTACCCCGAAAATAAGACCTACCGGAGTTTTCCTGCAAATTTGAAATATAAGACATCCCCCCAAAAGTAAGACCTACGAAACTTTTTTTTAAGCAGGGCCGCCGAGAGCCACCCGAGGTCGCCCCCACCAAGGTCGGTCGCACCCCTCCCACCCGAGGTCGCCGGGCCCCCCCTCTGTCGCTCCCGGAACTAACCTGAAGCTCCTTTCACCTTCGCAAGTTTGGATTCGAAGCAGCAGTGCAGCAGGGCAGACCTCTCCTTCCTTCCGTGTCCCGCCCTCGCCTGACGTAACGTAACGTCAGGCGAGGGCGGGACATGGAAGGAAGGAGAGTTCTGCCCTGCTGCGCTGCTGCTTGCTGCTCCGAATCCGAACTTGCGAAGGTGAAAGGAGCTTCAGGTTAGTTCCGGGAGCGACGGAGGGGGGGCCCGGCGGCCTCAGGTGGGGGGGTGCGACCGATGTTTCCCAGAAAATAAGACATCCCCCGAAAATAAGACCTAGCATGTTTTGGGGAGGAAAAATAAATATAAGACAGTGTCTTATTTTCGGGGAAACACGGTAGGTGACACCTGCAGCCATGAGAGCTATTGTTGTGGTGTACAGTTAGGTACAGTAGGTTTGTGATGGGCTTTGGAGGGCTCCCCATTCAATAGGGAACAACGGTGAGATGTTTACCTGGGACCTTTGATGCGAAGTCCACTGCAGCACCCCCTAGGGTATCCCACTGCTCTGCTGGAATGTCTGTGTGGCCAGTCTACTAAGAATGAATGGTTCAAAAATCATGTTCGTCACTTGATTTTTGGACGTTTTCAACAAAATGTCCAAAATCAGAATTAGATATCATATTGAAAATGTCCCTTTAAGTCATTTATCCTGTGTCTTTCTATGGAAAGTAAAGTGATCATTTAAGAACGTTAAACATGTTCCAAGGGCGTATCTGAAGACATTCAGAACCATAATATTGCTTTCAACGCTATCAGAATAGACCATTAAAAAAAAAAAAGAAGTCAATAGTCCCATTCTCAAAGATCTTGGCTTAGGACAACTCCCAAAGAACAAAGTTAATGCAAAGGAATCTGCACTTGCCAAATATTGGAAACAAAGGTCTGCATGCACTGCCAAAAAGCTTGAATAAGAAAACAATTCCAAAACATATAGCTTAAAGTGGCTTCCAGTCAGCCACATCTGGAGCAGTCATGTCCAAGCTCAATTTCAGCAAAACTGTTGCATGGAAGTTTTGCACTGCATCTCCCAATATGATATGTTGTCCGTATGGGAGCATGATCCCTTTAGTCCAACAAAGAAGTCTTCATCTATTTGTACTCCAAGATCCGCAGTCTAAGCAGGAGATAGCTTTTGTAATCCACCAGTAGAGTACGGTCCTGAAGATAAAACAAAAAGAAAAAGGAGAGTGAGCAGATGAAAAAAGGAGAACAAGAGAGAACAGAGAGAACTCTCATGGCAGTGGCATCTTTTCACAAAGGAAGGGGGGAAGGTTAGTTGGGGTGGGCATAGGATAAAAGGATAGGAATGCTGATGCTTCTTCTTTGGAGTAACTGCTTCTATGATGTATGCTAAAATTGTTTACTTGTCCTAAATTAATGTACGGACATTTTAAAGTACAAATGTATCTTGTTTTTGAAAATCCAATAAAAATCATTTAAAAATAAAATGGCCCTGTCTTTTGCGTTTAGCTCCACACACACATATATCTTTGGCCAGAGCAATACAGGAAGTCAAGCTGGATTTATTAGAAGGTGTTAGGTGTTATTGTTACCACTAAAGATAGTTAACTGTACAATTTTCATTTTGTGTTGTTTCCCACAATATTTGTTATGTTTTTTCCCAGACATTTATGGTTTATAGTTTATTATTTATAACCCGCCTTTACCCAAGGCAGGGTACAAATTCATAAAACAAATACAAACTGCAAACAAACACGTGAACTAGATTATCACAGCACATGACTATACAGTCCATCAGCAGTTTCAAAGTGGGGCATATGCAAGCGGAACAAATATTGCTTCAGTAACTTCTTAAAGGAATCTTTGTCCTGCTGCGGTTTAATCTCTAAAGGCAGTGGGTTCCACTCATGCGGGATAGCAACAGAAAAGAAACTTTTTCTAGTCCTCTCAAGCCGCAGCTGTCTTGGCTCAGGTACAAGGAGCTTACGTTCATTCTGAGAATGCAAGGTCCACAGAGAAATATAAAACTGTAATACACTTACACAAGTAAAAAGACGAATCATGGTACAGTCCCAAATGTACCAACAAAAGCAACTTGAACTTTATATGAAATTCTACTGGTAACCAATGAAATTTAACAAGATGAGGGGTCACATGTTCAAATTTGCAGAGGCCCAACAATAATCTTACCGCAGAGTTTTGAACAACTTGCGAAGAGTGTATTTAGTCCTAGGTAGACAATATTACAGTAATCATCCTACTGAATACTACAAATTGCAAAGCCAGCCTAAAATCAGTCCTTGACAATGAAGGTCATAACTTACTCAGTAGTCACAATTTAAAATACAATTTTTTAATCACCAGCTGCAGCTATGGTCTGAAGGATAAAAGAATAACCAATAATATCCCAAGATTACTAACCTGATGAGACAATTTCACCTAGCACCAGATAACAAATATCTGATGCCAATCCAAACACTGAACCAAATGTTGCCATCAGTAATTCTGTTTTTGAAAAATTCAATAATAATTTTTTTTCTCATCCACTGTGATATACTACCAAATTTTTTTTATAGACTCATAACAGCATCAGTAGTTGGCATTGTCAACGAAGGTTAATTCTATAACCAGAAGTCTATTATTAAAATCCAACATGGAGGGGCATAATCGAACAGCACCAGCCATTTATGTGGAGTAGAGGAGTAGCCTAGTGGTTAGTGCAGCAGAATTTGATCCTGGGGAAGTGGGTTCAATTCCCACTGCGGCTATTTTTTAAAAAAGCAGGCCTGATGGCCAAAACACAACGTTGTGTCAAGTCTCCAAACCTCTAATAAACTTTTAATTAAAGAACATCCTCCAGTTTCTGGTATCCTTGGTCGCTCTCCCACTTTTTGTGTTCTTCTGGCGCCGTAAAACAGCACCCCGACCGTATTATCGAAAAAAGATAGCCATCTATCTTTCGTTTCGATAATACGGTTGGAACTGACCAAATCTCAGCATTTGGGCCAGCTTTAGAGATGGCCGGCATTAGTTTCTGGCAATAATGGAAACTAATGCTGGCGATCTGAAGCCCGGCCAAATCCAAGGTATTTGGCTGTGGGAGGAGCCAGCATTTGTAGTGCACTGGTCCCCCTGACATGCCAGGACACCAACTGGGCACCCTAGGGGGCACTGCAGTGGACTTCAAAAATTGGTCCTAGGTGCATAGCTCCCTTACCTTCTGTGCTGAGCCCCCCAAATCCCCCCAAAACCCACTCTCCACCACTACCATAGCCCTAAGGGGTGAAGGGGGCACCTACATGTGGGTACAGTGGGTTTTGGGGGGGGGGTTGGAGGGCTCCCATTTACCACCACAAGTGTAACAGGTAGGGGGGATGGGCCTGGGTCCACCTGCCTGAAGTGCACTGCACCCACAAAAAAACTACTCCAGGGACCTGCATACTGCTGTCAGGGAGCTGGGTATGACATTTGAGGCTGGCAAAAAATGTTTAACTTTTTTTTTTTTTTTAGTGGGAGCGGGTTGGTGACCACTGGGGGAGTAAGGGGAGGTGATCCCCAATTCCCTCCAGTGGTCCTCTGGTCAATTTTTTGAGGCTTGGTCGTAAAAATAAATGGACCAAGTGAAGCCGGCGAAATGCTCGTCAGAGTCGGCCTTCTTTTTTCCATTATCGGCCGAAGCCGGCCATCTCATAACCACGCCCACGTCCCGCCTTCCATACCCTTCCGAAACACCCCCTTTAACTTTGGCCGGCTCTGCGACGGAAAGCAGTTGGAGCCGGCCAAAACTGGCTTTCCATTATACCGATTTGGCCGGGTTCAGGAGATGGCTGGTCATCTCCCGATTTGTGTCAGAAGATGGCCAGCGATCTCCTTCAAAAATAAGCAGGATAGGCACCTATATGACTTCATAAAGTGAAGGCGTATTTTCAAAGCACTTAGGGGCCCTTTTACTAAGCCATGTAGGTGCCTACACTCACCCAACACGTGTCAATTTTGAGTTACCGCCCCTTGCGGTAATTTCATTTTTGATGCGTGCCCGCTACACGCGCCAGAAAATATTTTTATTTTCTGGCATGCGGGCAGTAATCAGCATTTCACATGTGTAGACCATTACCACTTGGTTACCGCAAGAGACCTTACCACTAGATCAATGGCTGGTGGTAAGGTCTCAGACCCAAAATGGATGCGCAGCAATTTTCATTTTGCCGCATGTCCATTTTTAGCAAAAATTTTAAAAAGGCATTTTTTACAGGTGTGCTGAAAATTGATTCTGTGTGTGCCCAAAACACACGGGCCCCTTACACATACAAAGTTACATAGGGGTCCTTTTACTAAGCTGTGGTAAAAGGGGGCCTGCGCTAGTGTCAGTACCTGTTTTTCATGTGCACTGAGACTCCCTTTTACCACAGTGAATAAAAGGCTGTCATTTTTTTCTCAAAAAGAAATGGCTATGCGGCAAGTGAACCACTTGCCCCATGGCCATTTTGGGAAAGAGCATCACCCATTCAGGTGATGGTAGGGGCTCCCATGCTAACCCAGCAGTAACCAGGTAGTAGCACAGCCTGATTGCTGCTAGGTAAGCACTGGTGCTACAAAAATAAAAAATATTTTTGTAATGCAGGAAATGACATGCTGGGGATAGGAACTATCACCAGACTCCTGTAGTAGTTCTGGATTGGTATGCAGCAAGCTTGTTGATACTTTAATTCCCCAGGGGTGCTCTCATGTGCTGAGGGCCCCTCTTGTGGCTCCTGTGCACCATCACAGGCTCTCAGCCAGGGCTCACTAGTACTTTGTTTCTGAAAAAAGCTCAAAGACAAGCCTCCAGTATGGTAACCTGTAATCCTAGTCTCAATGTTTGGGGCTCCACTTTCACTCAGGGTGACTGTTCCTCATTTATCATCCCCTCTTAGAATCTTCCTCGGACGTATCCTCAAGTAACAGATCACCTTTCTGGTACACCTGATATGCCCCTTGACACCTTCTTTGGGAATAGAACCCTGATTTCTCAGCTTTCGCAGATATGCAAATTGGATACATCAGATGCAAATCCACTTTATTAGCACCCTGCTCCAGTCTTGTGGGGAACAACAACTTCTTTCCAGCATATCATTCAACTTCCAATAATACCCAGTTCCATTACTACCATAGCCAGGTAAGTACCTTCTTGGTTTTAGAGGGATCCTTCTCTCTCAATTTTCCCCTTTTCTCTCAACTTCCAGGCTTCATCTTCTCTCTCTCTCTCTCTCTCTCTCTCTCTCGCCCAGTGGCGTAGCCAGACCTGACATTTTGGGTGGGCCCAGGGCTAATATGGGTGGGCACTGTGTATATTGGTATGAGTAGTGTTTCTTGGGACACTACAAAATAATGCTTTAGAATGAACTTGATGATGAATTTCTAAGTAATCTGCCCAACAGCTGCCCTGCATCAATATAAACCATATACATACTTAATGGAAAAATAAATATTTTTAAATATAGCTACATTAAGTCTACTATAATGGCAAACATCTCAACACACATGACAGGATTCTGCAATATAATTACAGCAATATATACTTCAAACTTTGCAAACTTTAACACCAATTCCAATAACAATACCTTTACAAAGGCAGCAGTGAATATACACAACAGCACTAAGCATTCCATTGGAAAAGTCAGACAAGTCACTCATAGATCCCACATAAACCACATACCAGCATACTCAGTCAAATGAAGAACACAAACCAACCCTCATCAATTACAGAATAAAGGACCAAAATTTTGAAATTGTCCTGTAACCTGACATCAGCCCTTCCCTAAACCCCCTCCTATCCATCCCTATAGCCCGTCATCAGCTTTTCCCTTCCCTACCCCCCCCCCCCCAACCATAGCCCAGCATCAGCTTTTCCCTACCCCCCCCCCCCCCCCCCCCCCCCCATCCATCCCCATAGACTGCCATCAGCCCTTCCTGAACAGATTTGAAGAAGCATGCTCTAGGCATGGTTTGGGCAAAAGTTAAAACTACATGTGTTTCCTAGGCCTGGGTGGGGGCGACAACGACACTGATGGCAGCCTCAGCCGGCACAGAACATTTCCCGTTCAGCTCAACTTCGGCGCTGTGATGCACACGCACTGGGGGCGGGGAACAAAGAGCAAGTCAAAGCACTACTACTACTACTACTACTATTTAGCATTTATATAGCGCTACAAAGCATACGCAGCGCTGCACAAACATAACTGCAGCCAACTGGGGGGGGGGGGGAACAGGCCATCTCCCACCCCACCACCCAGGATCTCGCAGCCAGCCACCCCACCACCACCACCACCACCCAGGATGCAGCCACCTGGGGGGGGGGGGGGGGGGAAACAGGCCATCTCCCACCCCACCATCCAGGATCTCCCAGCCAGCCACCCCACCACCACCACCACCCAGGAACTGCAGCCACCTTCACAAGGGCAGCAGGAAAGAGCAGAGAGCCGAGGAGAGGGAAGGAGTTTTGGCCACCAAGTCACTGGCATTCGGCTGCCTTCACACTCTCACTCGCCGAGCACCCCCCCCCCCCCCCAACGCCTCACACGCATTCGGGGCAACCGATTTCGCCACCTCTCTCCCTCTGTCTTTCACCACCTTGTAGGCAACCCGGCATCTCTCCCCCCACCCCGTCGTCAAACTCATACCTGAGGTCGCCCACCAACAATTCCACAGCTTTCCTTCTCCGGTGCCCCATCCCCTATGACACAGCTTCTCTCTCTCTGAGGCATCCCGCCTTGCCGGAAACAGGAAGTTGAGCACAGAACTGGATGGGGAGCGAGGAAGGCACTGAACTATGACGTGCAGGCTGCAGCTGTAGCGCAACCGCTACAATGACGAACCTGCCTACAACTTCCGTATCAGGACTCGGGAGGACGAGGACTGGAGAGCTGCCAGCTGTCTGGATGGGCCTGAGCCTACCCAGGCCCACCCGTAGCTACGCCCCTGCTCTCGCCCACCTATTTCTGGAAGAGTCCAGGCTCTCTCCACCTTTCCCTCATCTACTCTGAGAGCTCCCCCTGGTGGCCTCTTCAGGGAAGGGTTGGTCCTATACCATGAGCACCCCCTAGCTGTCCCTTCAGGTCAATACATGGACGTTCCCATTTTTGCTTCCTCTAGTGACCAGATCAAGGCATTTTCCAGACTTTTCCCTGGGAGAGCACCCTCTGGCAGCCTCCTCAGGCTAGGGCAGTCCTGTGTTTATCACAACGTGCACCAACCCTTTAGTAAAAGGGCCCCATAGTAACCTATGGCGCTTTGCAAGTCTAAGTGCTTTGAAAATGAGCCTCATAGGCTCTTAGAATTAGCCTGTGTATTTTATTTAAAAAACACATGTACGATGCATCTCTGCACATATTTATAAAAGGTCATGCAGTTTTATAAAAGGAGTTTTCCTCACAAAGAACCAGCATTATACATGGAAAAACTAGGGATAGGCTGAGGTTTGCAATGACATGGGAAACGTAAGACACGTATCCCATTTTGTTGCATGTCATTATCAAACATAAATGAGCAAAGAAAATATTCATGTCTTTTCGTTTGCTGCAAGTAGTTTGCACTCTTTCCAAAGTGTGTGCACTATGTGCAAAGAGGTGTGCTCTTTCAGAACAAATGCACACTTTTTCCCTGATACTGCACCCATTTGAACTATTGCACGTGTGCAAACCACTGCACATTTGCGAATAATATGTGCATACATGCATTATCAGAAAGAGTGTGCACTCTTTCCATAAGAATGCACCTTTTTTGCACATACCCCTGGATTCGATATATGGCACCCAAATGTGGGCGTGCTACCGAGATGTGCATGCAAATTAATTAGTTAATGAGCTCTTAACCCTCAATAATTGAGTGCTAACAACCAATTATTGATGTTACCTGGCATGCATTAAAATTTGCACACACATCTGGCTGAACACTGTTCTATAAGGCATAGGGCTAGATACTATATATCGCGCCTCGATTTCTGTGTGGAAATCAAAGCAGATGCTATAAAGTATGGTTTAATTTAGGTGTACGTTATAGAATATGCCAAATGCTGCTTCACATGATTAAATCTGGTTGAGGTTAATTACACCAACTAAAACCTGGTGTAAATCCCAATGCCTAAATTGGGCATAGAGCAGATATATTCTATAACAATGTGCATAGATCTTAGAAATGCTCACAACCTGCCCATTCCACTCCCATAACCACGGCTACTTTTCAACTATGCGACTTAGAATTTACTCACACCACGTTACAGAATATGCTTAGTGAATTGTGCATGTAAATCTTAATGCCAATTAGTGTTAATAATTGCTTGACATTCACTTAACAGCGCTGATTAGCTAGTTAATTAAGTTACGTGCATTGTTATAGAATGTGCTCCAATTTCTGCGCAGAAATTAAGACACCATGTATGGAATCCCGGGGATAGCACTTAAAGGGATGTGGCCAGGGCCATGTTGATAAGCTACGTCTACAGTTATAGAATACTGCCTGTCAACATGCCTAACTTGAGTGTCAGGATTTATACCAGGTTTCAACAGGTGTAAGTCTGGTGCCTAAAGTTAGATGCTGTATTTGGTACAAAATGTTATTCTATTAAGAGCATGTGCCCTTTGGAGAATGGTGTTTAGTGCCTATTTTTTTTCAGGGCTCATTTTTTGAGCGCTATTTACTGAACTTGGTCCACAGTTTGCACTCTTTGAAAACAGCATACATTCAACCACTTTACTTCCTTGAAGACAAAATAATCAACTGAAAACTAATAAAATGACAATTCCCAGAAATGGCATGAAACAAAACTTTTCTGGCTATCCACCCCTAGGAAAGATCGTTATAAATGATTCCCAAAATGTGCAAAACACCCAGAATGAACAATAACTCCAGTATTAAAGACTGGACTTTATTTTTTACATAGGACCCTTTTGCAAAACGACTCCAATGAATAGGAAATGTTCAGACATGGTGTGTTACATGCAAACATTTACTAAATATCTGAGTTAATGAACTGCTGTGGTAGCTTGCAAACTAAGAACCTGGCATACACAGGTGTAATTATCCTGGGATTTCAAATGTGCGCCATTTCCAACTGCCCAAAATGGATTTCTAAATGAAAGTTTATTTTTTCTTTTTTTATATCAAGATACTGACAGAACAGACTGGGTTTAGAATTACATATCTAAAAACAGATTCAGAGAATAAGTTTCTCATAAATAGCCAATATATTGGACATGTTGTTTTGCAAGGCCACTTACATTGACTCATTTCCATTACCCTTCTGGTCATTTTGAGCTATCCTTAGGTTAGGGGTGTTTGTGCTAGATTTTATCTTAATGGTAGGGATGTGCATTCATCTGAAAGGACATGGGAATCGACATATCCCATGTCATTTCATATTGTTTCTGAATGAAACAATGGGGGGGGGGGGACCCCCAAATTTCATTTTCCCCATTTTGGGGCTCTTTTACCAAGCAGCACTAAAAAGTAGTCTGTGGTACACTCTCATTAGGACGCAGCCATAAGTACATGAGCCCTTTCTGCCACCTATTTTTATAGACAGGACTCATGCGCTAATCCTGCGCTTATAGCTTAGCGCACAGCAATGCCCACATGCTAACCGATTAGCATAGCTGCGACCACTCTCCACTTACAAACGTGATTCCAGTGCTAAAAAATAAAATTTATTTTTAGCACATGGGTGGCTCGTACACATGCATAAATTACCATGGGGCGTGACCCACAGAAGTGCATGCTATCAATTCATAGTCTGTGCTATTGATCAACAGTGTACACTAGTAAAGTAATTGCCCCCCAAATAAAAATTTAACATAAACCACAAAACAGAACTACAAATGACACACGAAACTAAAAACTGGTTGTGTTTGAACCTTGGTACTGGCAGCTTACAATTAGGTGGCTCCCTTGCAGATAGTCTATCCTGAATATGCATATCCACCACTCTTAATAGTGAGGCACCCTCATTCTGCTTCAGAGTAGTGGTGTAACCACGGGGGGGGGGGGGGGCTTGGGGGCCTGGCACACCCCTAATTTTGGGTTTGGTCCCCCAAGGTCTGTTGGTTTGGCTGGCAGGGGTTTCCAATCCCTACCAACAGAAGCTTTCCTACAGTGATATTTGGCGCCATGCTGCCTGTCCTGCTTCCCTCCTTCCCTGCGTGCATGCTCAGTTTTAGTGAAATTGAGCATCTGCGAGCTTCGTACATTCTCAATTTCACTAAAACTGAGCATGCACGTTGGGGTGGGGAAGCGAGGCAGGCAGCGTGGCATCGATTATCGCTGCAGGAAGGATTCTGTGGCAGGGCTTAAGGACTCCCACCAGTCCAAGAATGTGAGGTTGCAGCGGGGGTCAGGGGCATAGATACATGGGGCCACGGGGGCCTTGGCCCCCATAAGTTTGCCCCTAGACCCCCCTGCCGACGACCCTCTCGACCCCCCTCCCGCCGCCAACAACCCGCCGTTGCCAACCCGCCATCGCCTACCTTTGCTGGCGGGGGACTCCAACCCCCACCAGCTGAGGTCCTCTTCTTCCCGATTCCATGGGGAGTCGAGAGGGTTGTTGGTGGCGGGGGGTTCGGCAATGGTGGGAGGGGGGTTCGGCAATGGCAGGGGGTCAAAGTTGGTGGTGGGGGGTTCGACAATGGCGGGGGGGGGGGTCAAAGTTGGTGGCAGGGGGGGTCGGTGGCGCCGGGAGAGGCTAAAATGTGCCCCCTCATCTCGGGCTCTGGACTCCCCTACCGCCGAAGTCTGGCTACGCCCCTGGCGGGGGTTGAGAGTGGCAGGAAGGTGGGGCAAAATGTGCTCTCCCCCACTTTGGGCTCAGCCCCCCCTCCCCAAATCGAGGTCTGGCTATGCCTCTGCTTCAGAGGTGTTCTGAGGGTGAAAAAAATTGTCTTGCACTAAATGGAATGCTGTACACACCACACCATTCTTTCTCTTGTAAAATGCATGCCATGTTATATTTAATTAAAAATGTTTATTTTATGTAATTTGACAGTATCTAGTTGACGGTAGTAGAAAGTCATTACTGTAGCACTCTCTCTGTAGCAAGATAATTACAATAAAATGGCATGTGTGCATTTATTTAACTCTTATTTGATAATATTAGCAATGATAATATTTCATAATAACAAACATTGTTTTAATTATTTAAAAAATGTATAGACTGCTCTCTCTCACAATTCTAGGCAGTTTCCAAAAAAAAAAAAAAACCATACACAATAAAATGTCCATCAAGATATACAAACAGCTTAGGGGTAGTTATGAAGGTACAGTAAAAGTCAGGCACCCTAGTTTATTACAAGACTTACTAACCTGCAGTATCTTGGTACTGCAGGTTAATGACTCCCATGGTACATGAATCACACAGCTTGTAATCAACTTCACAAGAGCATTGGGACATTAACCTGCAGCTTGATGCTCATGGTAGCATTTTAGAGGGGCCAAGCATTACAAAGAATCATCTCCCTCTTCTCCTGAAGCCTCCCCTGAACACAGCCCCTCAATACATTCCTCCTTCCAAAGACTCCCCAAGCAAACCCCTTCCCATATCCCCTAACACATCTCCCTCCTAAACCCCCCAAACACATCTTCTATCCCAAAGAACTTTCCCATCATTCCCCCCCCCCCCCCAAAAGAGCCCCATCCCCAAAGACCTTCAATTCTCTCATAGGCCCCCTTCTGGGCCTACCTGTCCAAATCCCCGATGTCTAGTGGTTCTGGGACAAAAGCAATCCCCAGCTGATCTTGCCTATACTGGTGCCCAGTTCAAAATGAGAGGTCAAGCCGCATATAAAGACAAAGTATAGAAGACTACTGCGAGGGATCACTACTGCCATTTTGAACACAGCACTGGCAGGCGCAGGAGCAACTGAGAATCACTCCTGGTCTAGTCTTTGGAGAGGGGGGGGGGCAGAGCTCTTTGCCTTGTAGCGCTATAGAAATGCTAAATAGTAGTAGTAGTAGTGTGGGCAGCTGTTGTAATGGGGGCCCCTTTGGAGCTATGTTTAAAGAGGGATCTTCAGGAGGGAGATGTGGAGGGAGTCTTTGGAATGGGGGGGGGCTATTTTTAGGGGAGGCTTCAAGGGAAAGGGGAACATTGTTTTCTTTCATGTGCCAGTCCCTTTAAGATGTGGCCTGGGATCATCTGGTCACAGGTTACTGGCCTGATTGTCATAGGCAAGAAAACTAACACCAGCTATGAATGGCATTAGTTTTCAAGGAATAATGCAGCTTACGGTGTTCATTGTAAGCTGCATTATTCAATTTACATACATTTGCATGCTCTGTGTCATTATAATATATTCTATGGTAACTTATATTAATGTGCATTACTGTAATATAACACACATTATTGGCATTTAACCCATGTTAATGGGCAAATGAAGTATGTTATTGCTGTAATGCACATTAATAACTACCCCTTGAGAGAAAGAACATAAGAGTAGCCATACTGGTCAGACTAATGAGCCCAGTATCCTTTTTTCCAAACTGTGGCCAAGCCAGTTCACAAGTACTTGCCAGAAACCTAAATCCTGGCAACGTTCCATACTAAAAATCCAAGGGCAAACAGTATAAAATGTTTAGTACTTTTTTGGGATCTTGCCAGGTATTTGTGACCTGGATTGGCCACTGTTGGAAACAGGATGCCGGGCTTGATGGACCTTTGGTCTGTCCCAGTATGGCAATACTTATGTACTTATGTCTGTCTTAATAGCAGACTATGGACTTTTCCTCCAAGAATTTGTCCAAACCTTTTTTAAATCCAGATATGCTAACAGCTGTTACCATATCCTCCAGCAAAGAGTTCCAGAGCTTGACTATTCGTTGAGTGAAAAAATATTTCCTCCTATTTGTTTTCAAAGTATTTCCATGTAACTTCCTTGAGTGTTCCCTAGTCTTTGTACTTTTGGAACAAGTAAAAAATCGATTTACTGTCACGTACTCAAAGCTGGAAACTGGGTTAATGAGCCCTTGGGCCACTGCCGAGGAGCAGCAGTGGCAGGCAAAACCACCCCACACCAGAAGCAAGGCAGAACAGACGTACCGGCAAATCCAGGCAAGGTCTCTAGGCAGTCAGCCAGCAAGCAGAAGACAGGTCCAGGCAACGGTTCAAAAGGCGGGCGGCAAGCAAAGCAAAGTCCAGGTCAAGGCAAAGATTCAATAGGCAGGCGGCAAACAAAGCAAAGTCCAGGTCCAGGCAAAGGTTCAAAAGACAGGCGGCAAGCAAAGCAAAATCCAGGTCCAGGCAAAGGTTCAAAAGGCAGGAAACCAGCAAAAGCAGAATCAGGTCCAGACAAAGTCTCTCAGGCAGAAGTGCACCAGCACCCACATACCAGGGCCTAAGACGCAATGCAAAGGCAACTGACTGCAGTCTCTAGGTGATTAATAAAGCCCATCCACACCTGAGGTGCCAGCTGCAGCAACTCTGAGTAACAATGGAGGCTGTTCCCACAGGAGATCTCTAAGGACCAAATAAGGGCTTCCTTCCTGTCCTCGTTACTCCAAGATGGCTTCCTATGATATGATCTATCCAAGATGGCTGTACCCCTTGAGCTATCCAAGATGGCTACGACTCTTGAGCCATCCAAGATGGCTGCCGCCATTGATCCAACCCAGATGACGGCGGCCAGAGATAGGAAACCGAAACAGATCTTCCCAAAGACAGAACTACTCCAGAAAGGATAGGCAGAAGCCAGCTCAGAAGCTGACCCCCAGAAATCAGGTAGAGGCTGTGAGGGGTCACGACCACAGACGTGACATTTACTTCTACTCATTCTATACCACTCAGGATTTTGTAGACCTCTATCATATCTCTCCTCATCCATCTCTTTTTCAAGCTGAAGAGCCCTAACTTCTTTAGCCTTTCCTCATACGAGAGGAATCTTTTCTAATTCTGCTATATCTTTTTTGAGATATGGTGACCAGAACTGAATGCAATACTCAAGGTGCGGACAAATCATGGAGCCATACAAAGGCATTGTAGTAGTATTTTTGTTCTTATTCACTATCCCTTTCCTAATAATTCCTAGCATCCTGTTTGCTTTTTTGGCCTCCGCCGCACACTGAGCAGAAGATTTCAGCGTATTATTTACAACACCACCACCTAGATCATTTTCTTGAGTGCTGACTCCCAAGGTGAACCCTAGCATCAGGTAACTATGATTCGGATTATTCCTTCCAATGTGCATCACTTGCATTTTGAAATGTAACCAAAGCAAAAACTACTTAGTCTCAGGATAGAAGCTGATTTGCAATAAGTTCTAGTTTTTCTGTTCCTCGCTTCCACTGAAAGCCTGAATGGTGCAGTACTTGAGTCTAGTAGGTTTGTGTGCTTTACTATATGTTCTTCCTGTACAGAGATTGGGTGGTGGTGGCCCCCCCCCCCCCCCCCCCATACACACACCCACCCCCGGTAGTGCAGCTGTGACATGCCAGCTGTCAGCACAGGAAGCACACTTCCATTTTCTAATGCAGCTCCCACCATTCTGAGACAAATTCTAAACCTCAGATTAGATTAGAAACCTCAGCAAAAGCTGTCCACAGGCTGAGTGTGGTTCAGACTATTATGGAGCAGCATTCAAACTATTAATTTTCTCAGGCTTCTACAGGCAGCACTATTGTTTTACATGGCGCTTATTCCAAATTACACCTCTGGGCTAATCACAAATTCAGAGACATCCATCAAATGAGGTTATTTTATCCTCAGGTGAATTATTTAGAAAAGAACATAAATCCAGAGTTTTGAGCGTGGTCCTAGATTCAAATTTGTATTTTGAATTTCAGATTAATGAGTGCACAAAGACATTTTCTTTAATTTGAAAAATAGAAACAGAGAAATATGACGGCAGATAAAGGCCAAAAGGCCCATCCAGTCTGCCATCCTCTGTAACCTTTAACTCCTCCTTTTCCTAAGGGATCCCACATGCTTGTCCCATGCTTTTATACTCTGACACAGACCTCATCTCCACAACCTCCACCGGGAGACCATTCCACACTTAGATTACTCCTAAGCCTATTTCCTCTTAACGTCATTGTATGCTCCCTCATTCCAGAGTTTTCCTTCATTTGAAAAAGGCTCTCTTCCTGTACATTAATGCCCCAGAGATAGTTAAATGTTTCTATCATATCTCCTCTTTCCCTCCTCTCTTCCAACGTATACATGTTGAGGTTCATAAGCCTGTCCTTATATGTTTTATGTCCAAGACCACTTAACAATTTTGTAGCCGCCCTCTGGATGGACTCCATCCTATTTATATCTTTCCATAGGTGCGGTCTCCAGAATTGCACACAGTACTCTAAATGGGGCCTCACCAGAGACTTATACTTGGGCACCATCACCTCTGTCTTCCTGCTGTTCATCCCTCTCCTTATGCAACCAAGTATCCTTCTAGCTTTGACTATCGCTTTTTCTACCTGTTTGGCCACTTTAAGGTCATCAGACACAATCACCCCCAAGTCCCTTTCTTCCATTGTACACAGAAACACTTCACCCCCCTATATTGTACCGTTCCCTCAGATTCTTGAGACCCAAGTGCATGACCCTGCATTTTTTAGCATTAAATCTTAGTTGCCAAATATTAGACCTTTCCTCAAGCTTCCCTATGTCCTTCCTAATGTCATCCACACCCTCTGGGAGTCCACCCTGTTGCAGAGTTTGGTATCATCCACAAAGGGACAAACCTTACCAGACAGCCCTTCCACAATATCACTCACAAAGATGTTAAAAAGAACAAGCTCCATTTACCACTATCCTCTGTCTTCTTCCATTCAAGCAATTTTTAACCCAGTCAGTTACTCTAGGTCACACACCGAGGGAACTCAGTTTATTTATGAGTCGCCTGTGCGGAACCGTGTCAAAGACCTTGATGAAATCCAAATACACCACATCCAGAGCCCCTCCCATGTCCAACTGGTCACCCAGCCAAAAAAATCAATCAGATTCCTCTGACACGACCTGCCTCTAGTGAAGCCATGCTGCCTCGGGTCCTGCATTCCATTCAATTGAAGAAACCTCACAATTCTCCACTTTAGAAGTGTTTCCATTAGCTTACTCACCACTGAGATCAGACTGACAGATCTGTAATTCCCAACCTCCCACTCTTGTGCAAAGGGCCACATTTGCCCTTCTCCAGTCCTCCAGGACCACTCCAGATTCTAAGGAAGCATTGAAGAGGTCAGGCAGCAGAGCCGGCAGAACTTCTCCGAGTTCCTTGAGCACCTTCGGATGTATTTCTTCACTTTGTCTACTTTTAGTTTAGCTAGCTCCTCACGAAAAAAACTGTCTTCTGAGAGCAGGTCTTGGTCTATCACATATCTATCTCCTCTTGTATTTGTTTTCCGTGATCCAACCCCCAACCTTTCATCCGTGAACATAGAACAGAAATAATTGTTAAGCAGTTCAGTTTTATCCTTATCAGCTTCCACATATTCCTCCCCTTCTGCTTTGAGCCTCACAATGCTATTTTGACACTTCCTCCTGTCGCTTACATATCTGAAAATGTCTTATCCCCCAATTTTACCATATTAGCTATCTTTTCTTCCATTTGTCTCTTTGCTTTCCTGACAGCTTTTCCAGCTTCTCTTAGCTTATCCAGGTATTCTTGCCTGTCTTCTTCTTTCTTATATCTTATATCCTTTCCCTTACCTTTTGGCTACTACGTTCGAGAACCAGATCGGCCTTCTTTTCCTTTTTCCTTTATGTAATTTATTAACATAAATGTTAGTTACCTTTAAAATAGCTCCTTTCAGTCTTGCCCATTGCTGTTCTACTTCCTTCAGCTGCTGCCACCCTGCTAACTCTTCCTTGAGAAGTTCTCCCATCTTGGCAAAGTTAGTTCTTTTGAAATCCAGGACCTTCAATCTCAAATAAGCTCTCTCCTCTGTCTTAATATTGAACCATACCATTCAGTGATCACTAGACGCCAAATGGTCTCCCATTTGTAAGCACCAGGTCCAGAATCATTCTATCCCACGTTGGTTCCATTACCCACTGCTGAAACAATTCTTCCTGTAGGGAATCCTAGATCTCTTTGCACTGGACAACCCCACGCAGGGATGACCCAATCGACATCCAGCATATTGAAATCACCTATCAGTACTACTTCCCCTTTCCTAACAATATTGTGGATGTTCTTCAATTAAATCTCTGTCCATTTCTTCAGACTGTGAAGGTGACATGTATATTACTCTGATGCAAATACATTTTCATTTCCATCTTTCCAGTTTGAGCCACAGCACTTCTTCCATACCCCACATGTCCTGCAGTTCTGTCACTTTAATATTATTCTTAGCATAAAATGCCACTCCTTCACCCTTTTTTTCCTACCCTGTCATTCCTGAATAGATTATAGCCAGGTATAGCTATATCCCAGTCATGGTTCTCCATGAACTATGTCTCTGTGACCACCACTAAATCCAAATCTGCTTCAATCAATGTAGCTTCTAGATCTAGAAGCTTGTGTCCCACACTGTGGGCACTGGTATAGAAGGCTCTCCAGTTATTCTTTTTCTCCCCTTCTATATGGGCATTCAATGTTCTACCTTCCTCATGGTTATTTATGGCTTTGGGGCCTTTATTACCTATCCTCAGCAAGTTTAAAGCTCTCCTTAGTACTTTAGTTAGTCTGTTGTTGAAAACACTCCATCCCTTCCTTGATAATTAGACTCCATCACTGCTCAGTAGCTCTTGGAAGATCATCCCATGGTCTAGGAAACCAACGTGCTCATGCTGGCACCATCCACACAGCCACACATTTAGTTCCAAGATGCGAGCTTCTCTCATTCGGCCTTTACCTTCAACAGGGAGGACAGATGAGAACACCGCCTGCGCACCTAGGTGCGTTGCTTAAGAGCTATAAGATCATCATTAAGTCCTGTGAGCTTTAGAACTGTTGCTCAGGCTATTCTAATTCCTTACCTAAATTATTGCAATTCTCTGTATTGTTCTCTTTCTTTCAAATTATGTAGGGAAATTGCAACAGTTGCAAAATACTTCTGCTCAGCTGATTTTTTTTCGTTAGGGAAGTTTCACTCCACTTTTAAACAATCTACAGCTTAAAATAGATTCACATCTCCATTTTAAAATAGCCTGTATGGTTTATAAAAGTTTCTATGGACTTTTTCTATTTCCTATGAATAGACAAATTCATGAAGTATATATAGGTTGAATTTAGATTTTCCATCAATGAAGAAAGTACGTTTAAATTCTATATGGGAACAAACTTTCACTTACCAAAGTGTTAAAATTTGAAATAATATGCCATATCAAATCCACCAAATTTCATCTTGCTATCTTTTTCAAAAAGGCACTTAAAACGTATTCATTTTTAGATCAGTAATTATAAATTTATTTAGGGGTCCTTTTAATAAGGTGCGCTAACAGATTTAGCATGTGCTAACGATTAGTGCATGATAAATGATAAGGTGCCTATAAGAATATAATGGGTGTCTTATCATTTAGCACATGCTGTTAGCACGCCTTAGAAAAAGGACCCTCTTTGTTTTAAGATAATTATGTGAACGCTTCTTTATTTGTGACCCGCCTTGCATCCTAAGGGTTAAAGGCGGAATATAAGATGCATTATATAATATATACAATACAATCTGTGACTTAACTTCAGTTACTTCATGTTCTTTTTGGTCTCATGAGGGGAAAGAGTAAAAGATGAGAAAGAAGAAGAGGAGACAGGAAAGAAAGGCTTGAAAAGCTTCTTAGGGTTGACAATAGTATGTTGTGTTGTTTACTTTCAGAGACCACACTAATCATTTGTAGGTTCTAGGGTTCCATCTTAAAATTCCTACTCTTCTTGGAAACTTTTTAGTTCCACTGAAAGAGTTGATAGTTTCAGGATCAAATATACTGCTGGAGTTAGTTTGCAGGGTTGTACAGATCAAATAACGTTAAGCATCATTAGGGCAAATTTCAAGGGGAATTCTGTAGGTTTTTCCAGCAGAAAAAAAAGGCTCTTTAGTCATTTAAAAAAAAAACTCCCCCAGCCTTCAGAGGAAGAGAGAAGCAAGACTGGTGCATGGCCTAGACAAATCTAGAAAAGCGAGTGTGGGGATTTCATTTTCATTTTGACTCTTTTAACCTGTATACTTGGAGATGCAAAATATCTGAGTTAAATATTGCTTCTACTATTCCTTATCATTTCTACAGCACTACTAGATGTATGCAGCACTGTATTTATACACATAAGAGAAATTCCCTGCTCCATAATGCTTACAATCTATTCAAGATAGACAGGAAGATGGGGTGGAGGGGTAGCAGTCTTTTTGTGGGTTGGAGAATTGATCACCTGTGTGAATTCTAGTGCTGTCATCGTGTCCAGAAAGCTATGGTGGTATCTGGGGTTGTCATGTGTAGATTGAATACTCCCATGATCACCAGCCTAGGGTAATTCAGGGTGACTTAAGTAATCAGGTCTAGGAGTTTTTGCACAGATAATGTGTTATTACAAGGTGCTTGGTATATCATGAGCACCCAGATTGGTTTCTCCTCTTCAAACTGGATTAAAAGAGATTCTGATTCATATGTAGCTGGGGGATGGAGATTCTGCGTAGTTTTATTGTATCCCTGATCAAGACTGCTACCCCTCCACCCCGTCTTCCTTGTCTTGGTTGATGTTGGATGTTGAAACCTGTTGGGCATAATTCAGCCAGTGGGAAACCCCCACTTTCATCTATGAACAATGGTAAGAATTTTAAAATTAATACAAAATGTAACTGGGAACCAGTGGTAATTTTTAAAGAGAGGAGTAACATGATCATACCCATGAGTATTCCCAAGTAAATTTGAAGGTGTATGATATTCTAATAAATGGTGCCAGCACAAACCATATTCCCAAAATCTAAACGGGAAATTAAAAGTGTATGTAGTAATGTATATAGGGCTGCTTCATTGAAAAGATATTTCACTGCTCATGTTTGACATAATACATTAAAACCCTTTTTAACAAGAGAAGAAACCTGTTCATTAAAAGAAAGCCTATGTCAAAAATTATTCGTAGATAACGGAAATTATCCATTACTGGAATAGGTCTACCAAACCATATAGGTATCAATGCAGGATGATCTTCTTGACCCATTATCCAACAAGCTACTTTTTAAAATCAATATTTAGGACTAAACAATAATCTTAAAGCCATCTTGAGTGGATAAATACAGTGAAGATGAAGAAACCCTAGTTACTAACAATGTGGAGGGACATTTTTGAAAGAACATCCAAGTCAGAACTGATTTTAGTAAAAAGTATCTTGAGATAATCCAGTTCAAACCAATATGAAAATATCATCTGCATAAGAAAATAGTTTTATTACATCCTCAAGTTTAACATTAACAAGTGAACTCATATATAAGTTATACAATACCGGAGATGTGCAGACCTCCTCAAGGTGGTTGCCATGAGCTTGAGAACATTCCATCCTTCATAACTGAGTACTGTCTATTGAATAAAAATGAACTAAACTACCGGAGCACTGGAGCCATAAAACCTAAGTCAGATAATATTTCAGTTCATTTGTCATGATTAACTGTATCAAAGGTGGTGGATATATCAAACTGCAGCAATACTATATCTTTACCTTTACTTAATACTCGATTTACTTCAGTTGTCTATGACAATAACAATGTCTCAGTACTCTAAACTCATGCTGAGAGTTATGAAACAAGTTAACTTTCTGCATAAATTCAGGGGCCCTTTTACTAAGCTGTGGTAAAAGGGTCCCTGCGTTAGCGGCGGCGGATGTTTTTGCCGCACGCTGAGGCCTTTTTTTTACCACAGCAGGCAAAAAGGCTGAAAAAAAAAAAGAAATGGCCATGCAGTAAGGGGCCCTTTTATTAAGCTGCATAAGCGTCTACGCATGCCCGTGTGCCAAAACTGAGTTACCACACAGCTATTGCGTAACCCTTGAGGTAATTTAATTTTTGGCGCACGTCCACTACGTGCGCCTTAAAAATATTTTTTATTTTCTGGTGCACATCAGCTACACACGCCAAGTAGCATTTGGCGCATGCAGGTCATTACCACCCGGTTACCGTGTAAGACTTTACTGCTAATGGCTGGTTTAATTTAGGCCTGCTATTTGACAGGCCCAAATTAAATGGATAAGTTACTCATTTAGCATCCAAATATATCCATTAAATGGATAATTTCCAGCTCCACCTCCACCTCCACCTCTCACCCCTCTTCTAACCCAGTCCCTTTTTATACAGATAATGTTGTTGAACAGCCTTATATTGTCCATTGGTGAGTTATTTGTTTGCTACCCACTGGCAGGTCCATAACCTGCTGTGAAAATTGATGTAAGTATATTTCTTTTATTACAACCCTTATGGAAGGCTAGGATTTTGAAAATATACAAAGCATTACAAACATTCTACATACTTTATAAAATATTCATGGTCACAAGAGATTATCGAAATAATAATGAACAGACACACAATTTCTCTAGCTGGACCTCACTCCCTGAGTTAGAACTGTTAGCCAAATTCTTTTTCATTAGTTTGTAAAGTCTCTCTCTCTTTCTAGGCCTGTATTCTCTATAGATCTTTCTGTCACGCTCTACTTTGAAAATTCTATTTTTATTTTCTGTTCCTGTTTAAAAAGCATCTGTTCTTTGCTTCTTCCTTCTCACTTGCCTATGTTTTATGTTCCTCTTCTTCTATCATCATATCAATCTTTTTATTTTGTATTTTGACATTTTTTTTTTATCCCACATTATCCCAAAACAATGTTTAGGTTCAAAGTGGCTTACAGATACAAATATATAGAAGTACATAATGTAAACTACAATTAACTGTAATTAAGCATAGAGTAATTTTACATATTCTTTCTATCATATCCAAAAGATATATATTCAAGGTCCTGTTTATGTTCCCCCACCCCCAAAGATTTGATTGATTCTTATCTGTATGAAGGTGGAAGATGCAGGTCCTTGGCTAATAAGGATGGGCAAGCATTTTGTGTCATTTCTTATGTCATTTATGGGAAGTTTCATTTTATGTATTTATTTTTGTTTGGCCATTTTGTTCATTTCTCAGTTGCCAATAATATTGCACACTTTAGAAATAGCGTGCACTATATAGAAAGAGGGCATACTATTTCAGAAGCAGGGTTCAAGCTTTTCCCGATAGGGCATGCATGCATGCACGAGTTTGTGCATGCACAATTGCTCGCATATATGTAGTGATTCCACTATTGCAAAATAGTGAACTCTTGTTTCAAAATAGTGCATCCTCTTTCCACATAGTGCATATTTCCCCTGATTACACAATGGTTGCCAAAAATTGCATGTGCAAATTTAAGCATGTTCCCAATTTGTGCATGCAGTTTAATAGAATGAGCCAATTAGTTCCAATAATTGGCTTTTTAACATACAATTATTGGCACTAATTAGATTTAATTAGGACCAACATGCATAAAGTTAGACGCAGGACCCATGAATTTACACATAGTCCAAAAAAGAAAGTGCAGAAATGGAAGGGCCATGGACATTATAGGGTAGAACAAGGGTGTGATTTTGAATTATGTGCATAATACTGGAATTGGCTAACGCCTTTACAGTACTATGTAAGCCACATTGAGCCTGCAAATAGGTGGGAAAATGTGGAATACAAATGTAACAAATAAATAAAATAAATTACAGAATAATGGTGCTCCACACCTAAATTTAGGTGCGGGTATTTGTGCCATGTTTTCGTTGGTGCATATGGCCATGCATAAACTTACACATGACTCTCCGCTTAAGTGTGTATTCTATAAACCACACTGAACTTTAGGTGCGACTTATAGAATACCGTTTAAGCAGGTATTGTTCAACACCGCTTTTTTTAGGCGCAATATATAGAATCTAGCCCATTATTTCCAAAGAGTCTGCTCTATTACCAGCAAATGACAAAACAAGATGTGTTTGCTTGTTTTCATTTGGTAATGACATTTCCTAGGTAGTTGCAAACAATCAGCCTATCCCGAGTAGAAGCTTCACTGCTCAGAGATTCTAATTACATGCACAGCCTATTTGCTCAGACAGTCCATTCACCAAGACCGTGCATTGTTTTTCTAGCCTGTGAAATGTAAATTTCCCATAGGTGAGCCCAGGGGCGTAGCCACGGGTGGGCCTGGGTGGGCCCAGGCCCACCCAGTTTTGGTTCAGGCCCACCCAGCAGTGGAGGCAGCGGAGCGGAGGGAGCAGGCTGAGCTCCGATCCCGCATCTGCCTCCCCAGCCCGCCACTGCCCCGCCCCCCGCCGTACCTTTAAATATTACAGTTTTGCTGGAGTCGCGGGCAGCCGGCATTGAAGACATCGGCAGGCTTACGCCGGTTCCAGCAGCCTTCCCTTCCCTCGTTGCAAGTCGGATGATGGCTCCGCCCTCTTCTGACGTATTTCCTGTTTCTACGAGGGCGGAGCCATCATCCGACTTGCAACGAGGGAAGGGAAGGCTGCTGGAACCGGCGTAAGCCTGCCGATGTCTTCAATGCCGGCTGCCCGCGACTCCAGCAAAACTATAATATTTAAAGGTGGGGGGGGGGGGCGGAAGGAAACAGGGCAGACAGGAGAGGAGGGTTGCTGCACATGGTGGAAGAAGGGGAGAGGAGGGTTGCTGGATGGAGGGAAGAGGAGGGTTGCTGGACATGGTGGAAGAAGGGGAGAGGAGGGTTGCTGGATGGAGGGAAGAGGAGGGTTGCTGGACATGGTGGAAGAAGGGGAGAGGAGGGTTGCTGGATGGAGGGAAGAGGAGGGTTGCTGGACATGGTGGAAGAAGGGGAGGGGAGAGGAGAGGGCAGGGGAGAGGAGGGTTGCTGGATGGAGGGAAGGGGAGAGGAGGGTTGCTGGACATGGTGGAAGAAGGGGAGAGGAGGGTTGCTGGATATGGTGGAAGAAGGGGAGAGGAGGGTTGCTGCACATGGTGGAAGAAGGGGAGAGGAGGGTTGCTGGATGGAGGGAAGGGGAGAGGAGGGTTGCTGGACATGGTGGAAGAAGGGGAGAGGAGGGTTGCTGGATATGGTGGAAGAAGGGGAGAGGAGGGTTGCTGGATGGAGGGAAGGGGAGAGGAGGGTTGCTGGACATGGTGGAAGAAGGGGAGAGGAGGGTTGCTGCACATGGTGGAAGAAGGGGAGAGGAGGGTTGCTGCACATGGTGGAAGAAGGGGAGAGGAGAGTTGCTGGATGGAGGGAAGGGGAGAGGAGGGTTGCTGGACATGGTGGAAGAAGGGGAGAGGAGGGTTGCTGCACATGGTGGAAGAAGGGGAGAGGAGGGTTGCTGCACATGGTGGAAGAAGGGGAGAGGAGAGTTGCTGGATGGAGGGAAGGGGAGAGGAGGGTTGCTGGACATGGTGGAAGAAGGGGAGAGGAGGGTTGCTGCACATGGTGGAAGAAGGGGAGAGGAGGGTTGCTGGATGGAGGGAAGGGGAGAGGAGGGTTGCTGGACATGGTGGAAGAAGGGGAGAGGAGGGTTGCTGCACATGGTGGAAGAAGGGGAGAGGAGGGTTGCTGGATGGAGGGAAGGGGAGAGGAGGGTTGCTGGACATGGTGGAAGAAGGGGAGAGGAGGGTTGCTGCACATGGTGGAAGAAGGGGAGAGGAGGGTTGCTGCACATGGTGGAAGAAGGGGAGAGGAGGGTTGCTGGATAGAGGGAAGGGGAGATGAGGGTGGCTGGACATAGTGGAAGAAGGGGAGAGGAGAGGGCAGGGGAAAGGAGGGTTGCTGGATGGAGGGAAGGGGAGAGGAGGGTTGCTGGACATGGTGGAAGAAGGGGAGAGGAGGGTTGCTGCACATGGTGGAAGAAGGGGAGAGGAGGGTTGCTGGATAGAGGGAAGGGGAGATGAGGGTGGCTGGACATAGTGGAAGAAGGGGAGAGGAGAGGGCAGGGGAAAGGAGGGTTGCTGGATGGAGGGAAGGGGAGAGGAGGGTTGCTGGGCATGGTGGAAGAAGGGGAGAGGAGAGGGCAGGGGAGAGGAGGGTTGCTGGATGGAGGGAAGGGGAGTGGAGGGTTGCTGGACATGGTGGAAGAAGGGGAGAGGAGGGTTGCTGGATATGGTGGAAGAAGGGGAGAGGAGGGTTGCTGGATGGAGGGAAGGGGAGAGGAGGGTTGCTGGACATGGTGGAAGAAGGGGAGAGGAGGGTTGCTGGGCATGGTGGAAGAAGGGGGAGAGGAGGGTTGCTGGATGGAGGGAAGGGGAGAGGAGGGTTGCTGGACATGGATGGAAGAGAGGGAAGGGAGAGAGAAGAAATGCTGGACATGGATGGAGGGGATGGAAGAATGAGGAAGGAGATGAGATGAGGGAAAAGGAAGAGAGGAGAAAAACTGCACATGGATGAAGAAAATAGGCAGAAGCTGGATCCACTAGACAGTCAAGTCTGCAGAGGACCCAGCTTTTACTTATGGATATAGAGCAAGAAATGAAGAAGAAAGGAGGAAAGTAAAGAAATAAATGGAAAGGAAGCCCTGGAAACGGAGTTAAGAGGACAGATAGCAGCAGAATCGGATACTGGGCCAGCATGATCAGAAAAACAGTCACCAGACAACAAAGGTAGAAAAAAATCATTTTATTTTCATTATAGTGTTTGGAATATGTCCACTTTGAGAATCAGGTGCTCAACATTAAAAGTTTATATTTATTTACTTATTTATGGCATTTTATCCCACATTAAACATGAATTAAATTGGAACCTGGGATCATTTAATTTTTTTTTTCCTGGAGACAGTAATGCATTGCTCCCCCCCCCCCCCCCCCCAGGCTCTCTCCCCGGCTATAGCCAGCTCTGCAATTTTGAGGGAGGTGGACGGGCGCAGAGGTGGACCGGGGAGAGAGCCTGTTGTTAAACATTTACCAGCACACCACTGTCTAGTGCCCACCCATCCAACCTGTTGGCCCACCCAAAAATTGACTTCTGGCTACGCCACTGGGTGAGCCCATGCACATTGCACTTTTCTGGTAGGAGTCACACCTCATGCAGGTTGGTTTGGGGAATTTTAAGTTCAGCAAGCTAAAGGGACATAGACAATTTCTTTCTTCTCTTCTGATAGGGTAAATATAATTAAGTGTAGGAAGAGCAGCTTTAAGAATTCATAGCTCCAGCCATTTGGGATTTAGAGACAGCTGATCCACACATGGGACACACTGAAATCAGGAAAGATAGCTAAACAATAAACTGTAGTACTGATTATTTATATAAAAAAATATTATCTGAGTGTCCCCAGAAACTAAACTCTTACTGATCAAACACATACATGGCATACCATCTGCTGGTGTTTATTTTAATTCCTCAGAAGAAGCCTGTGTTTAAGGGAGAATTTAAGTGACAGATTCAGAACAAAAGAGAGAGGCCAGAAAAATAAACTGAATGCATTAAGAATATGACTTCTAAAGGCAGACAATATAAAAGCTATAATCTTAGTTTAAGCCCCATACTTCTTAAACACTGTAATTATGAGACATCTGCTGGTAACACTGCTTTGCTATTGGGTAATTTTAATTACCCTGTAATATTCCATCCACTCCCCCAAATATGCCCCACTGCTAATAATTCATTCACCATTCTGCCCCATCATTAGTTCCTAATTCAAGCAATCAAGACAAAGACAATGAACAGATGACCTTGGAATAATTAGTCACTGAATGAACAGAATTTATTTTGTGCCTTTCAAAGACATTTCTGTCTTCTTGGCTCCCTGAACACAAAAATTAGAGGGGGAACCCAGCAATGAGAAAGAAACTGCTTTAAATGGTGAGACCGTGATTTATAAAGAGAATTTGCATAGCTTGCTCCTATGGCAAAAGCCTTTTCTTCATCCGGTCTTGAGGTCCTTATACCAGTAATTTTTCTCATTAAGAAAGCATTTTTTCTTTCTCAATCACAATAATAAAATATATTTTCAAAGCTAAAGAAATGACACAGTGAGCATATTTTAATGCATGGGATGCATAGAGAATGTCAGCCCTAGGGGTTTCAGGTTTAGTGATAAGTATGTTGAAAGTGAATTGTGCCTCCAAACTAAGTAAGGATGCTTAATATATTAATAAATGGCTGTATGGATTAAGAAATGGGAGGATGTGGAACAGCATGGAGGAAATAGTAGGATTTAGGATTAGTAGCGTTCATTTTTCTGCTGCATATGATTTGCTCTGTATTGTTCTGTTTGAAAGCATAATCTACCTTAATAGTCAAGGCAAGGCATAAAATCAAGTGAGAAATATGGCAATCAATGAATAAATATTCCATTAGGGTATTAACTTAGGTCTTAATTTATCCTCGATGCTGATTTCTGTGGGTTTGCTCAGTAAGAGGTGTGCCACTCCTCTGGGTGGCCTTGCCCTACAGCTGTTAACAGTTTGAAAGTGCACGTAATCAGAGGCCGAAGCATTTCCTTTTCAGATCTATGCCCCTAACTTCTGCATACCACTTATAAATGGAGTCACCTTTTGCTCTACTGAGGCCTGATTATTCTACGCTTTTCTCCCATTCTCTGTGTCAGTCCTAGATTCTATATATGGTGCCCAAAAAATCAGCACTGAAAAAAGCGCTATTCTGTAAGCTGTGCTTAAATTTAGGTACGGTTTATAGAAGAGCACTTAGGCCCAGGAATCATGTCAAACTTTAGGCATGGCAGATATTTGCACCAACTGAAACGTGATGCAAATATGCTTGCCTACATTAGGTACATATCCCGGTTATTCTATAACAACATGTGTTAATTTTAGGAGCACCCCTGTTGCACCCATGGACCTCCCATTTCTGCACCCCCTTTTTCAAATTGTGCATAAATTTTGGGCACAGATCCCATGGCTAAATTTACTCATGTTAATGCCAATTAAATCTAATTAGTGCCAATAATTGCTTATAAAAAGGCAATTACTGGTGCTAATTAGTTCATTATTCAATTTAATTGCATGTGCAAATTGGGCACACATCCAAATTTGCACGTGCAATTTTTGGCATCTTTTATAGAATTAGGGCGTATATGCATTATTCAAACATTGCAATTAGCAAGCAAAAGATTTAGAAACATCAGTGAGTCGAGGATATTGGAACCAAGCAAAATGTGTCTTTATCCCCAACCACTAGCAAAAGGTTTAACTTCACTCAGTGGCATACCAAGGGGGGGGCGGTGGGGGCGGTCCGCCCCGGGTGCACGCCGCTGGGGGGGGGTGCTGCGGCGCACGCCTGCTCCTCCAAGTTCGCTAAACTTCGTTCGTTCACTGCAGCTCCTCTGCCCAGGAACAGGTTACTTCCTGTTCCGGGGCAGAGGTAGCTGCAGCGAACAAACGAAGTTTAGCGAACTCAGAGGAGCAGGCACACGCCGCGGCAGCCCCCCCAGCGGTGTGCACCCAGGGGGGTGTCATTTCGCCAGAGGGGGGGAGGTGTCATCTAGCGGGGGGGGGGGGGGGGGGGGCGCATCGGCGCTCACCCCGGGTGCCATCCAGGCCAGAAATGCCACTGACTTCACTTTAATTTCACTTGTAATAATGACTAGTACTAACATAGACCAGAGGTTTCCAATTCTGTCCTCTGTGATGTTCAGTCAGTCTTTCGGCATATTTACTAGGGATGTGCATTCATCAACATACAGTTTGTTTGGGTGCCTTAAAACTTTTAGTGCATGCAACATCAATTTTATTTGCATAAACCTACAAATTAAGCATGCATACAATTAAAAATCCAACATGCATTCAAAATTTTAAAATGAATGCGTGAAATGAACCAAAAAAAGACCCAAAAATCAAGAGAAAAAAAACCAAACAAACTGAAAATGAAATGAACATTCCTAATATTCACCATGAATATCCACGAGGCATGACACAAATTTGCATACAGTGGAGGTACTGAATGCAAACATATTGCATGCATTTTCAAAGTGGATATACTACAGAACAATAGGGAAGTCCTTAAAGAGAGACTGGAGAACCACTGCTCTAGAGCACTGGTTCTCAACCCAGTCCTCAGAACACACCCATCCAGTCAGATTTTCAAGATACCCACAATGAATATGTATGATATGGATTTGCATACAATGGAGGCAGTGCATGCAAATTTATCTCATGCATATGCATTGTGGAGATCTTTGTGGCTTGGTGTGCCCCAAGGACTGGGTTGAGGACCCCTACTCTAGAGTTTTGTATTATTACTCTCCTTATGGTGAATCAAGTAGGAAAACTGCCCACTGCTAGATCTCCTATCCACCTTTTATTTTCTCAGATTTGCTTTTCAGAGCTCAGTCCTTTTTTCAGTAAAGACCCACTTTCAATTAACAGTCCAAACATGTAAGTGACTCGATCCCAAATTATTATACGACTCTTGTTTCCTTTCAAAAGGTTTCATATCGAAAAGTGTGTGTGTGGGGGGGGGGGGGGGGGTATTTTCTGCTATGGTTCACAGCAGAATTTCTTTTCTTCCCTCTGTCCTTCCACTCCCATTGTTCATACTTGAAAACATTCATAACTGAAAACCTATATAACATCTGACCATCAGAGGATGAGGAACAGGAAGTGATATGGGAGATCTTGTGGTGTTTTCTGTGTTATGAAACGGCCCTTTCTCAGCTTGCTTGTAAGCCACAAAATATCTTTCTCTTGTATCCTTCCCTTTCCACCCTGATGAGTAAGTTTGGGGGGGGGGGGGGGGGTCCAAGTCTTTTTTTGTTTGTAGCCAAGCTTCAGCAAGGCTACAAATCCAAGAATGTTTTGGGACAAGAGTTAAGAAAGGATGAAAACAACTCAGTATGCATGCAGTCATTCATCACTCTGTGTTATAAGTGCATTATTAAGCACAATTTTCATATTCTACATAGTAATAATAAATTATTACTATAGTAAAAAGTTCTGGCTATGAAATATGCTTTTTATCATGATTTGATGCTCTGAGGATGATTTTTGTAGTTGCCTGTATTCATAGAGGGCCAGTTTTACCACGCTGTGGTAAAAGGGGGCCCACGGTGGCATCGGTGTGCAGGTTTGCCGTGCACCAAGGGCCCCCTTTTACCACAACATGTAAAAGGCATTCTGTTTTGTTTTAAAGGAAATGGACATGTGGCAAGTTAACCACTTCCTGTGTGGCCATTTCCTGGGGGAACTCTTACTGCCACCTATTTAGGAGGAGGCAGTAAGAGCTCCCACCATGAGCGTAGTTTGGGGGCGAGGGGGGCAGTACCCCCCCCAAATGAGCTGCCACCCCATCCTCCAATCCCCCGAGCTGCCGGCAGCCTCTGCGAGAAAGCAGCGCACATTCTGCTTTAGACCTGCCCCCGGAAGCCTTTCTTTCTCCTTCAAGTTCCTGTTCCCATGCAGGCAGGAAGCTGTAGGGCAGAGAAGGGCCTCCGGGGCAGGTCTAAAACAGCATGCGTGCTGCTTTCACTGAGGCTGCCGGCGGCTCAGGGGATTGGAAGATGTGGGAGGGTGATACCGGGCGCCACTGGAAGACTCCAGTGCTCTGGTGGCAGCGGGAACAGGGGGCAGCAGGCTCGAAGGAGATCAAGAGAGACACGGCCCCCCTTCTCCCCCCCCCCCCACCAAATGAAATGGTCAAACTACACCCATGGCTCCCACACTAACCCAGCGTTAACCGAGCAGCGCCAATTACTGCTGGCTAAGCCCCCAATGCAGAAAAGTTTTTTAAAATGGTATGCTGGAAATGGCATGTGGAGGGGGCAGGCATTACTGCTGAGGTCCTGCGGTAGCCCAGCGGTAGCGCCTGATTGGCACATACCAACGCCACAGCAGCTGTACCAATGTGTTGTAAAAGGGCCCCATAATTCCCTGTCAGGTTTTACACTATACACAGATTTTTTTAAAATGCTGTTCATCCAGTGCTTTACACAAGAAATAAAGATAATCATTCTCCTTAATCACCCATTATTTCCACTTCCAAAATGAAATCAAGTTAAAACTATGGCCTCACTACTTAGGTGGGAATTTATCAACGTGGACTATTGTACCAGTAGTAGGGTGATTTTAGCACAGAGTTCTATTTTATGCAGAGACCCTGTGCTAAAATAACTCAATTTATGTTAAAATAGCCCAACTTAACAGTAGCCCACGTTCAAAACTTCACCCTTTATTTGGTGGCACATACAAATATAACTTAGTAAACTAGGGCAGCTACACATGTAAGTCCTACCACTTACATGTGGAAGTTGTGAAATTGCCACTCCCACATGGAACCTATCAGGTTTGTGACAGTCATTTTATCCATGACTAAGCTGTGGTAAAAAATGGCCTGCGGTAGTGTAGGAGCGAGTATTGGGCATACGTCAGGCCAGTTTTTACTGCGTCTGCAAAAAGGCCTTTTTTTTTTTAATGGGACGGGAAAAGGGTCTATGATAAAACTGAAACCAGCACGTGCCCAAAACCGGTCTGAGCCCTTAATGTCGCCCATTGATCTAGCAGTAAGGGCTCACGCACTACACGCATGGTGACTGGCCAGCATGCGCCAAGTGCTGATTACCATCGGAAACAATGCGTCTGTGAGGAAATAAATAATTCATCCAAGTGTTATGAGCGTGCACCAAATCTGAAATTACCACCAGGGGGCACACTGGCCTGGCAGTAGTCTCATTTGAGTGCACACTGCATGTACGTAGAGCCTACTACGGCTTAGTAAAAGGGCCCCTGTATTTCCAAAATAAGTGTTAATATTGTATGTGCTGGGAAATACATGTGCACTCCTGCAGGTATTCTAGAAAAGGCTCTGCAGGCGTCAGGAAGCGAAGGTAGAGCAGGAATCCAGTGTAAAACAAGGACAGAACTTGCATTCAAGCAGCACAAGGAATAGGACAGCAATAGCTACAGGTCAGGCTCACTTGAATTTATTAAACCAGAAAGGCTGAATCTATCTGAACTTCCATATATACTGCCACTGATAAGGCATACAGTCCATTGGGCTCCTCTGGGGGATGGGCTTTGCCTTCTGCTCTTTGTGAGCACATTTTTTGGGAGCTCAAGCTAAAACTCAAAAGTGTCTGTGTCCCAGCTGCAAGTTTGTACTTCTTAGCCTCTGAGATCACAGGTTTGATTTCTGCAGAGCCCCTTACCTTGCATAGTTTGCTTCATAAATATAATATAGAGTTGAAAAGCTTTATTTACACTCCCATACCAAAAATAGAGTTTGAAAATATTTTTGACTAATATGCTTATCCCCAGTTAGTCCAAATCTGAGTAACTAATTGTCATGGAGTAGCCCGCCATCCATTATCTGGCCTTTTCAGACTCTTTTCTGATTAATCTGCTGCTGCAGCTGTGAGATTCCACTACCAGCCTGCAGGTGGCTCATTTCACAAAAGAGCTTTGCTGGGGTAAATCTCTGACCTCTTACCAACAGGTGTCAGTATGTTCCAACTGGATGGCTGGTTGATGCTTGCCACTCTATGGCTGCTATTTCTTCTCAAAGGCTATCTTGTTTGATAGATATGCAATAAACCCAGTTACTAAGGGTGTGCACAGGGCAAACAGTTTTGGTTTATTTTCTATCATATTGGGCTTTTCCATTGATTTTCATTTTTTTTTTCAGTTTGTTTCATACATTAATTTTAATTAAAAAATTTTGATATGTCTTTGACCTTAAAAGGCCACTAATCAGCTTAATACATGTTAATCCATAGGCTCACATGCATTAAATTGATATAGAGTACACTAAATTTTTGTGAGACTCGCTAATGGCATTGCTTTGTCTCTTGCCAGAGCTTATATGCCGTCAATCTAACATTGTCCTCAATTCCTTTCCATGACTCTTCTTTATTCCAGAGTTGAAGTCTTCATTGTGAAGTTCACCTCAGTCACAGATCTTTCTCCAGCTACCTGCCTGCCCTGTGTCTGTGCCCTAGAATCATGATGCTGATATGGCTCTCTCTCATCCAAAAGGAAACACAGTTTCAATGGGCAGAAGACCATGCCCAGGAGTGAATGTATAAAAAAATCTTTATTGGAAGCATCAGAAAATGATCTGACAGGTCTGTGTTTTGGTTGGACACAGCCGCCTGCTTCAGGGGTCACAAATATGTTCTACTGTATATAGGAACTGGTGCAATTAATGATTGTAAATTTCAAGATAAGAACTGCACACTATTGACAATGTGCAGTATGGAGAATAGCAACTTTGAACACGCCTCCTTATAGTAGCTAAGGGGTCCTTTTACTAAGCCGTGGCAAAACGTAGCCTGCGGTAGTGTGGGTGCTTGTTTTTGGTGCTCACTGGGCCAGTTTTTACCATGTCTGGGAAAAGGGCTTTTTTTTTTCAATGGGCCGGGAAAAGTGCCTAAGGTAAAATTGAAACCAGCATGAACCTATTTACGACCTAAGCCCTTAATGCCACCCATAGATCTAGCAGTAAGGGCTCACATGCTACATGCCTGGTGACCCACTTCCGATTAACACCGGAAACACCGTGCACAGTAGAAAATAAAAAAATAATTTGTCCCAACGGTATGGGCGCACGCCAAATCTGAAATTACCACCAGGGGCGTGCTAGCCTTGTTTTGGTGGTCTTGTTTTGGTACGTGCTGCACGTGCATAGAGACTACTGTGCCTTTGTAAAAGGGCTCCTAAGTAAATGTAACTAGCTACTGTACCAGTGGCATAGCCAAGGTTGGGCCTGGATGGGCGCAGGCCCATCCAATTTGGGCTCAGGCTCACCCAGTTTCAGCACACCTATGATGTGGCTGGCAGGGATTCCCAAGCCCCACCAGCTGAAACCTTCCAACAACGGTATCTCTTGCATAATTTGTAAATAGCAGATCTTCACCTGCAGCAAACAGCGACTGATATGTACTGCTAGCTCCAGCCCCACAGCCTTCCCTCTGACATATTCCCGCCTATGCAGAAACAGGAAGTTGCATCAGTGGGAAGGCTGTGGGACCAACATAAGCAAAGTGTAGTAGTTGCTGCTCGTTGTTGGTGAAAATCTGCTATTTAAAAGGCATGCGGGAAAGGGGGGATGTTTGAGAGACCGTATGGCATGCAGGCGAGAGAAGGAGAGACCAAATCACCTGTGGGATGGGGCGGGGTTCATCTGCCCACTCATCTTGAGCCCAGGCCCACCAAAAATTGGGTGTCTGGCTACGCCCCTAAGTAAAAGTTACTTTTACTTGTAAAGAAGTACAGGATAACATTTGTTACGTTTACTTTTACTGAAGTAGTAATTTCAACAATTTTAGCTATTTTTACTCAATTACATCTGATGCTTGCAGTTAAAAGTAAAAAGTAAAAACAGGAAGGAGACGTAAATGATGATTCCTCAGTAAACCAAATGAAACAGCAAAACTGGGAAAAGGATTTTGCTATTGCAAACCTTGTCATGCAAACAGTGCATCATCTCATCTTAAATGTTGCTGTTCAGTGAGTATGACCTATGAGAACATTAAGAGATGCCTGTGTTTGTTGAACCGGTTACTAATCTCCAGCCAAACAGCAGTGATGAGTTGGGTCACTTTAATGTGGAGATGAAGCTGAAGGTGGTAGCAATTCTTGGTGAACAGATGTGTATGTCTTTCTACCACATCAGAGCACTCATCATCCCATGAGAAATTTTACATTGGGGTAACTGTCCACTGGATTGATAAGAGTCTTTAGGGAGGAAGTCTGCTTGTCTGACCTTAAGACTGAAGGGTTCCCACACATTTAACGTTCTTGCACAATTCCCAAAAATATTCAAACAGAGTTTGCCATCAGATGAAAAATTCTTAGAACAACAGCAGACAATGATTCCAACTTTGTGAAAGCCTTCTTTGTAATTGGACAGCATGACGATGATAGTGAAGATAAAGATGAAGATGCAAGTGATGAATTAGCACTACTTCTAATGCTGATGATAATGATGATAAAGTATTCTTTGTTATATGGAAGTCAAGTGTTTCAGAGATTTGCTTGATCATAACCAGCAGACCCAATCAAAAGACATCAGTAATATTGCAACCTGGCCTCATTTGAAGAAACTTCTTATCAGACTGATCAATCCACTTTCTGCTAGTGCAATTGTTGAACCTTTTTTTGCTGTTCTGGATTAATGACTCACAAGCACACTGGCAATTTTAGTTTTACTAAAAGCAAAATGGATTGAATTGTAGAGCAATAAAATTGTTGGGATAAAACATTAACAATGAATGCAACTAGCAATAGTTGCATTCATTGTAGTTGTGGTACTTTTACTTTTTACTCAAAAAGTATTACATTAGGCAATAACTTTTTTACTTTTACTTAAGTCATTCTTTAACGTGTTCTTCACTGTACTTTTTACTTTTACTTAAGTATTAAAATAGACATTTATTTTTACTTTTACTTTAGTACTTTGACCTAGTACTTTGAACAACACTGTGCAGCTCTGCATTGTCTCTGCAGAGACAGGTTGAAACAATGAGGCCTTGATGGCAGCTTTCTGGCACAACCTAACTGACCAGATTAAGGATGAGTTGATGTGTCCAGCTGGTCTCATTTTTATCTTTATATTTGGGCCTAGACACATACACATACACACACACAAACACACATGTGTATATATAATTCCAGCTACCCTGCTATCACTTCTATATCACTGCCTGCACATCCCTTGCAGACAGAAGTGGTCCAAAGCAAAGGAAGAGGCAGGATCTCTGTCTTTATTGTTTGAGACGAGGATATTTGACTGTGACATGCACCTGAAAGGGCAAGCTGGGCTCTGAGGCCTTTGATTGTATGGAGATGCTAGCCTTCATTGACTTAGAACTGCTTGAAAGTTTGTCCTCCCACATGGAATACCACTGAGATCAAACTCCTTGTCAGTTTCTTTCATGGCCGTTGATTGCAGCCCCTTAGGCTAGACAAATGAGCAATAAGTCATCATGATTTTTAAACTAATAGTGAGTATTTGGCATATGGAGTACATAGTAAATGTCAGCAGATAAAGACCTGCATGGTCCATCCAGTCTGACCAACAAGGTGGCCAGAGTTGAATCTGGCGCTAACACCGATATACTTCATCTCTATCTCTCCCTGCCAGTTTTGGGACCCAGAACCTAGAAGTCTGCCTTGCATTGGTCTTACCTCCCAACCTCTAAAGCTGCCGTCAAACTCACTCCATCTATGAGGTCATTTAAATTTTACTTTAATTGGATTCCATCCTTTTTCTATATAATGATCCTTTGTTTGTTCCCACACATTCTTGAGTTCTGTCACCATTTTTATTTTCACAACTTCCCATGGGAGAGCATTCCAGGCATCCACCACCCTTTCTGTGAAAAAGTATTTCCTGGCATTGTTCATAAGTCTCTCACCCTGCAACCTCAGCTCGTATGGTTCATTGATTCATAATCCTGCCCATCCTCTTGGGGTTATCTGACTTCAGGAACATTACAGTTATCCAATTACTGATTGGCAACAGGGACAGACTGTTTCTTGCTATCCTTCCTATTTTTCTTCTCATGTCCTAAATCTGTGGATCCTGTCCTCATAGTCTATGCTGTTTAAGTGCCTCTGGACCTAACCACGTTTGTCAATATTTTTTGCAAGAAATACACTGAGGCTCTTCCCAAGCATTACAAATACAATTGTGCCATTGAGCTACTGCCTGGGATGATGCCACCTTATATTCATATATATCCATTATCTGGACATGCCAAATTGTATCCAGGAGAGCCTAGTATAAGACTTTATCTGCTCTTTTAATTATTGAGTTGGAGAGGATTTCTCTTTCTGTACAGAAAAAGAATGGATCCCTCAAGCCCTGCATAGATTATTGAGGCATTAATAAAATTATTATTATGGATAGCAGTCCCTTACCATTCATCTCTGAGCTGCTTGACAGGCTCCAAGGTGTAAAGTTATTTTCTAAGTTGGAACTGTGTGGGGCTTATACCCTTTTCTGGATAAGATGAGTGGAAGTCTGTCTTCAACACAAGGGATGGCCATAATGAGTATATTGTCGTTCTGTTTGGTCTCTGTAGTGCCCTGGCAATATTCAAAGCTTTTGTCCATTATGTTTTCTGGAATATTATTTAAAGTATGTGATGGTCTTCCTTGATGATCTGATTTTCTTTCCTAACCTAATCACTCACAAGACATTCTTTCCCAGCTATGCTGGCACCAACTCTTCATTAAAATTGTCTGTTTTCTAGGATGCATGATCTCAGGTGAAGGTTTTGAGATAGATTCTAACAAAGTTGCTGCTCCACTTGAGTGGTTTGTTGCTGTGGGCCTTAAGCACTTCAGTGCATCTTGGGTTTTGTCAGTTGTTATAGGCCATTCATTCAGAACTTCTCCAAGGTAGCAGCTTTTCTTCTAAGAACTGTTGGAACCCCAAAGCTAGGAGACCTTTGATACATTGAAATAATTCTGTGCCTCTGCATCTGTGTGGTGCCATCCATATCCATCCAAATCATTTACTCTAGAGGTGGCTGCATCAGAAGTTGGAACTGGAACAGTCTATCTCAAAGACCAAACCCTTGAGCTTTGCTACACCCATTTGGTGACTCGCTTGGAACTTTTTCCTTTCTAACTGCATTTATAATATAGGGAACCTAGAACTTTTCTCCATTAAGTAGACCTTGAAAGAATAGAGGCATTTATTAGAGGGTACCACCTTATGGAGGTTTTGAAAATGACAATACTACCAGGCCATTAAACTCAGAAAATGCATTATATTTAAACACTCCTGTGGCGAAAATCTATTTTGAGGAAACCAGAATCTCTACCTTTTCAATTTGCTGGAGTACAAGAATGAAATTGTTTCCTATCTTTAAGCCTACAAACTGATGCTGATGCCTTTGAGACAATTAGAAACCATCTTATTTGCTGAAGCACTCCAGAATGTACTCTGATAGCAGATGCATTTGAACTGATATTTCAGACATTATGTCTTATTGTCTTAAGAGTCAAATAAAACTATTTTGTTATTGAAGCATTTAGGAATGCACTTAGCAGAAATGGTGAATCAGTGCCTAAATCTTAAGAATTAGCCAAAATTGTATAAAGTATGTGTTGATGCTTTCTGGAAGCATGTCTTACCTTGTCTGTTTTGAATTTTAACCTATGCATGCATTTGTTGTGGTCCTTGGTGGGTTATAAATACAATAAATAATATAAATAAATACTCCCATATATTATACAGTTTACTTCTACCCAGGAAAATAGTACTCCTGTATTATTATTATTATTATTATTATTATTTATTGCACTTGTATCCCACATTTTCCCACCTTTTTGCAGGCTCAATGTGGCTTACAAAGAACTGTTGTGGCATTGCCATACCAAGGTAAAGAATACAATTGGTGTTACAAAGAAGTCAAAGAAGACAAGAGGATCTGGTCAAGCAGTTATTGAAAGATACATTCTGGATACATGTGGAGAGGTTTTGTGTTAAAGTTAGTTAAGGGTTCTCGAGGTAGGCCTTGTTAAAGAGAGAGGTTTTCAGAGATTTGTGGAAATTAATTAATTCTTTGATCGTTTTCTAGTGAGTGGGGAGTGCATTCCATAATTGTGTACTCATGTAGGAGAAGCTGGTCGCGTGTGCTAGTTTGTATTTCAATCCTTTACAGCTGGGGAAGTGTAGGTTAAGAAAGGTGCAGGACGATCTTTTAGCATATAAGTATAACAGATCACTAGAGCATATAGGAGCCCTTTTACTAAGCTGCATTAAACAACTTGCATGAATTTTGCCAGGTAGTAGCCATTAGCATGGACTTGAGGTAATGGTAACCAGACATCAAAATAGCCATTGCAGTAATAGACCCACACTAACTGCTTAATGAGAGTAGTGACAAGGCATGGCCAGCCACGACAACTAACAGGTGGGTTGGTCACATATTAGCTGTCATAACTGCCAGTGATGCGGCTACAATTAGCATCAGCTCGAGAGGTGACCTTAAATACAGTTGTAAAGTCACTGCCCAAACTTGAAATAAGAGACTTAAAATAAGAGTAAGAGCTATGGTGGCAGTTGTCCCCCTCTTGATCTCCTGGACACTTTCCCCATTCCTAATCCACTTCAAAACCCACCCCCCTGGACAGTTCCCCACAAGCAGAAACTACCACCCCCATAGCTATACTGCCATTTTTGGGTGAACCTTCAAGCTTCTTCTCTGCCACTGCCCTGCCCCTATCTGCCCCTTCCCTACTTCCCTGTCACCAACTATCCAGCATCTCCCACAGTCTCTCAGCCCCACTGTATACCTGTTAAAAATTCACTTATGAAGTGCTTCACACACACACACACTGCTTGCAGCTGGCCCCACAGCCTTCCCTCTGAAGTGGTCCTGCCTATGTCACACACATTGTCCACTGCTGGTGACCTCCAGAAGTTAAGAGAATTTTTAAAAAGTATACTGGGGGGGGGGGGGGAGATTCAGAGACTATGTGAGAGATGCAACCTCAAAACAGAATCCCCTGCAGAGTACAGCCTCCCCTCAAGTATAACCCCCCCCCCCAAGAAAAAAGCCCTCCCCCTACCAGCATAACCCCACCACTCCCTCACAACCTTAACTTTCCTAGGACTCACTCAAGGGTTACCTGGTAGTCTAGTAGCATATGGCAGGAGCAGCACCCCTCTGCTCCTACCTTGCATGGATTCAGATACCTAGTGGTTAAACTGTGCTACCAGCACTCAAAGGTCATCCTTCCATATAAGGCAAATTGGTCCTTATACGGAAGCAATACCCCCAGCAATAGTACTGCAAGACCACTGAAAGGGGTAAGGAAGGCCATTTGGAAACCCAGAGTCATACAAGGATGGAATGGAGGGGGACTGCTCCCATGCCATGCCACTAAACAGCCAGGTGGGTCTCAGGGAGGGATTGAAGATGGAGAGGGGTTATGCCAGTGGGGTGTGGGTGCTCTGGGGGTGTAGGCACCAACTCCATGGGTGCTGTGGGTGCTTGAGCACCCCCAATATTTTCACCTGCCGGAAGTCAGAAGTTCCCTTCCCAGCCAGCCCGATCTGCCCAGTGCCCGCCCTCTTCTCCCTCAACAGTCCTCCACCCTCGCCTTCCTGCGTGCCACCCAGAATTTTAAAGCTCATCTTAACTCAGGGTCCCGACAGCAGTAGTGAAAGGCGAGCAGGCTCGGCATGTCAGCCTTCCCTTCTCTCTCATCTCTGGTCCCGCCCTTGTGGAAACAGGAAAGGAGGCCAGGAACTCGGAGAAGAGGGAGGGAGGGGGACCTGGAACTCAGAGGAGAGGACGAGGAAGAGGGAGGGGGAGGGAGGGGGATTGCACCACCTATAAAAAAAAAAAAATTCAGTACCACCAATCATTTTGAAAAGTTGGCTCCTATGTCTGGGAGTGATTATGCTTGGGGGAGTTGTGAACCACGGGATGTTCTTGGGGGGAGGTCTGCTTGAGTGTGTGTAGGCTCTAGAAGGGGTTCTCAAGGGAGGTTTTGCTGTGGGGGGGGGTATGTTGGGGGGGGGGAGAGAACTGTCCGTGGAGGTGAGTACTGAAGTCCTGGGGAGATCAGGACTTCCGTGCTAGAAGGATCATTAGTTGGTGAAGTTCCAGGGAGATGGGGGGGGGGGGGCAACTGCCACTGCAGCTCCTATTTGTTTAACATCGTTGGGCACTAGGGCCCACTTTCCATACATGGGCATGTAGCGTGGGTCATCCATCTACTGCTGAGGCAGGGAACTTGGGCCCCTGTAGTAAAATTCTGCCCTTTGAATTGTAGGCACACTCCCTGTACTTACCACAAAGGCTTTTGTACTTACCACACCTTACTACAGTTAAAGTGCAGTGAGGGCAAACATTTACCACAATTTATTAAATGGAGCCCCCTTAACGACCCCAGCAACACTGAGAAAATCAGAATGAAAATAAGAAGGAGAGCACAAACACTGATGAAATGTGTGAAAAGGAATTCTACAAATACAAATACCAGCAGACTCACATCCTTTGCTCCTACAAGAACAACACATGAATTTTTTTCTCATGATTCATAGCCATTATTTCCAGGCCTATAAAGTACATCACAACTGTGTATTTTGAAAGCATTTCTATGTTTCTCTATATTTTCTAAAGGATAGCTGAATCACACATCTGGATCATGTTTATATGGAACAAATGGAAATCAAGCATATGTAATCCACCAGCATTAACTTTGATACTTCAGTCTTCACAGGCCCAAGGCATGCGAGTTTCAAAAAAACCTGACATAAAATGAGAGAATAATTCTACATGCAATATGTTGGGAGGTTTTGACCCTGCAGTTCCTGTTTCTTGGGAAATTACTTACAAGAAATTCCTTGGGCATTCCACTCAGAACCAGAGCTGTGATCTGTAGCTGTGAGCCTAATGGTTAGAGCAGCTTGTAGAGAACCAAAAGATGTTGATTCAAATCCTACGGCAACTGGGGATTTTTTTTTTCGCCTGTTTCATCCAACTTATTTTAGCCTAGTCATTATGGTGATAGTCCTTGGCTGGAAGTCAAACACCAGGACTCCTTCAGGAACTGTGCAACCGTTAAGGATGTGTTTTTTTGTTTTTTTTTTTGTTGAACTTGAAGCACAAGAAAAATGAAGGCTCTTTTATTTGTTTTAGGTTATGATTCATTTTCAATAACTGAAACAGCCAGCTTGTCCCTTCAGTGAAAATCCCTTACAGCTACATTTTAAATATAAAGCCCCTCCCCCCTCCCAGCAGACCCCCGCCCTCTTCCTGCATTTTATCCCACTTTGAAATCCAACACCAGTGCTGCCAGGAAGACTGGGAATTGCCCTTGCCCCATGTTCAACCTTGGATTGGGATGCAAGAAAGAAGTCTGGGAGGCATACAAGAAAACCTTGGAGAGGAGAATTCTTGGAAAGTCTTTAATTCTGAGGATACTGTCTAGCTGTAGCACATACTATTATAAAATATTTTCACCTAATTTAAAAAAAAAAATTGAAGCTAGATAGCATTTGGCAAAATTCACTAAAGGGGCTTGTTAACTCCTTGTCCTCTGCTAAGTTACTATTCCCCTGCCTGACTCCATCACCCCATCATTAACATTTGCCCTCTACCACAACAGTCAAACCTCAGCCTCATCCCACCATTGCCCCTTTTAATCCCCCTTGTCCCATGCTGTCACTCTCTCATTGTATCTTTCAATCTCCTCTCATCTCTAATAATTACTCCCTCTCCCTCTCTCTCTCTCCCCTCCTTGCACCCAACATACGCTCTCTCTTTCTTTCTCTCTAAAGCCCCCATCCATGTCCCCAGCAATTAATGACTCTGAATCCCCGCCCCCACCCCAAGTGTCCAGCAGTCTAAGAGCCGGTATGATGTTAGAGCATTGGAGGTAGGTTGAGGACTTCTGAGGGTGGGAGTTTGAATGTAGAGAGAGAGGGTTGACTCAGCCCTTTCTACTCCTCTTTCTTTATCTTCCCTCAGCCTGTTTCTTTCCTTTTCCTTCCATTTCTTCCCACTGCCTTCCCTTTCCTTCCATTTATTTCTCACTCTCTATTCTGCTGGCAGGGCAGTGCTATCTGCTGAATGCAGAATATCAGGGTAGGACTGAGGAAGTGTGCAGATAGCCAGGAACACAAAAAGGAGAAGCTGCCTAGATCCACACCAAAAATAAATGCAACACACAGTGGTGATTTCAAAATAAATATCCCAGGACCACATTAGCATCACCCACCAATGCCTTAATCCTACAGCTACCATTTCCCTGATACCCTTTATTTCTGTTGATACTGATTAAAAATCCCTGTGATAGTAAAGATAAGGTTGCAACAGTTGCTCTAGTCCTCACAGCCTGCATAAACTTGAAGTTTGGGGGGGGGGGGGGTTGGGGGGGGGGGAATCATTAAGGACCCCCAGAATTACACGGTCATGCTAGCCTTGGAATAAGTCTAGACTGGATCAACCTATGCTAAAAACCTGGAGCCATCTGGCAGCTTTCAATAAAGGGTATGTATCTTCTGTCTGTTATTAAGAACTGCCCCCCCCCCCCCCCCCGATATTCAGCACTATTTAACCAGCCAGGAATGGCTCCTGGCCGGTTAAATAGCATTTAACCAGCTATCTGGAAATATTCAGCAGGAGATAGCTGTGCCCTGATATTCAACCTGGGCCACATAACTTTCATGCAGCCTTGGCTGAATATTGGCCGGGCCTGCATAAGTACCGGGCACCCAGCCCGCCCAAAAGAATCCCAGATACTCAGTGCTGGTGCCTGGGCATGGCCTGGCACTGAATATCAGGGGATAAGTTAGCTGGTGACGATCAGCATTTTAAAAAATGCTGATCACCACCAGCTGAATATTGGGAGGAGTGAGTACCCACTGTACCTACACATAGAGCTATTGTAGTGGTGTATAGTTGGGTACAGTAGGTATTTCTCTATTCCTGGTTGGCTCACCATACAGTATAAGGGGGTTATGGTGACATGTGTACCTGAGAGCTTTTATGTGAAGTCTACTACAGTGCCCCCTAGGGTTCTCCACTGTTCTACTAGGATGACTGTGTGGCCAGTCTACTAAGAATGATGGCTCCCAGACATCCCAATGGTTGTTTTTTGGGCGTTTTTCTCTTGGACATTTCATTTTCCAGAATTGGACTTAGACATTTTATCGAAAATACCCCTTCACGTATGTAGTTAAGGCTAAGCTTGACATTTTTCTAAACATAAGAGAACTATTCCCTATTAGTAATGTGCATAGAAAGAATATTTTGCTTTGTTTCATTATTTGATTTCATTTACACTTTTGCCATTTTGCTGCAATAAAAAGTGGCCTGTGGGTTTCCCACAAGCTGAGGCCACTTTTAGCGCAACACTAAAATAATTGCATTTTCTACTTCCCCCTTTAATGGCCATATACTCATTTCCCAATTGGCATGTGGCCATTAGCGCATAAGCCTTTACCACCATCTATTTACTAGGCGAGGGCTCGTGCGTGAACCACATGCTAATTGTTTAATGTTCAGTGATGCAACTGGGCTAACCAATTAGCGCTGGGCACACCTTCTCTCAGTCACCAAGCGTGCACCGATCTGAAAGGTACCATGGGGTGCATGAGTGCACCCTGCAGTAGTTGAATTTTATCTGCAGTAAGCACATGTTAGTGCTTACCGCAGTTTAGTAAATGGACCCCTTCATTCTCCAAGTTATTTTTTTCTTTTTTTTTTTAATGTTTTATTTATTGAACTTTAATAATGCATATTCAAGCAAACACAACTTGTACAGAAAAAAATAACAAAAGAAAATTATATATATATATATATATATATATATATATATATATATATACAAATAATTTCCCATGCATAACAAAGTCCATAATAATTTAGAGAGATCAATTCCAAATATCCAGAGGAAAAAAGAGATAAAGGCAAGACAAAATGAGTCAGTCACTACAAGAATTGCAGTTTAGTCATCGGTTACATCACCTTCCACATCCTTCCGCCGAGAACCAGATCTTGCAGGAAATTAATGCATTTAATTGCAAAGGTTCAAAAGAGGCATATTTTACAGACTTAAATTTAACTATGCAATTGCAAGGAAACTTCAAAATGAACAAAGCACCAGTTATGCTAAGCCCAGTCTAAGAAGAACATCTCTGTGTTTGTTCTGGATTTCCCGAGTTACATCGGGAAACACCCTAATCTTACAGTTTGAGAAACTATCATCCCAATGTTTGCAATACATTTTCATAAGCCAGTCTCAATACGAACTCAGGGCTAAGGTTACCAACAATGTGACTAGAGTGACCATTTCAGAGTCTGAGGGCCTGATGCTCAAAGCAAACCGGGCTTGCAGCATTTCATTTAGACTGGTTTTAGCCAGGCTCAATGAAATGTTTTTCAGCATGCAATGCACAGAGGCTTTTGGCCACTTTTTCACTGTGCACGGAAACAGTGACCGAATGTCTTATGCTAATGAGCTCGCTTATATTAAAATCAGCTCATTAGCAATTCTGTGCAATGCTCAACACAGCCTTGCAAGGAAACTCCCTGCCCTAATGACTAAAACCTACTGACAACTTCTGAGCTGTCAGTAGGTTTAGTTCCAAAAGTTCCTGGTTTAAAAACTCCCTGGTGGTCCAGCAGACCCCCCAACCCCCTAACCTTTAAAACTCCCTAGTGGTTCAGTGGGCCCTGACCCCCCCCCCCCCAAAAAAAAAACACCTTTAAAACCTCCCTAGATGTCCAGCATACTAACCTGCCAAACCCCCCTGCCTCCCCCAGATCAAAAAAATCACTGGCAGTCCAGTGGACCCCCTCTTGAGCCCTCCCCCCCCCCCCTCCACAACCTAAAAACTCTGTGATGGTCTAGTGACCTCCATCCCTCCACCCCTCCTCTCCATATACCTTCGATAGTTGGAGTCAGAAGGGCAGGAGCAGCGCCTTCTCCCTACTGCCTCTGGACCCACTCTTCCCAAAATGGTGACACCCATCCCCTGTCCAGTGCATCCTAGGATGCGTTGAGAGGGGCTAAACACCATATAAGGGTGGGGTCCCTAATCCACAAGAGGTTTTTGGGTTGCAGGGGGTCTTGAGATGGGGTCCACTGGCCCACCAGAAGGTTTTAAAGGTTGTGGGGGGGTCGAGGTCGGGGTTCACTGGACCACCAGGGAGTTTTAAAGATTAAGGGGGCTGGGAGGGGTCCGATCATCACTGGACATGCCCTCAAGAGCTGTGTCTACCACATAGCTCTTATGCGCATGCGCTGGGAATGCTTTGACCCTTTTACCGTCCAATACTTAAAACTAACAGCGTGTATATAATTTGCATGCTGTTAGTGTTGAGCATTGGTTGGTAATTCCGACTTGGTGTTGAGCCAGTGTTTTTCTGGTACTGCTCTCTACAGCACCGAAGTTTTGTGCATTGGGCCCTGAGGTCTCTAATATAGCAGATATATCCAGGAGATAATATATTTTAGATATTGAAGGATTTGACTCAGAAGGAATCTAGAAAACCTCTTCTAAACATATCCCAAGGGAACCTTATCAAGTGGCTCAACTTATTCCTTATTAACTTTAACCAAACTGGCCTAAAAAGCCTGGAGAGAAGCAGTTTTGTTCTGCACAAATTCAAGCATGAGCTTAATCCTTTGAATTTCTTCCTCATTCTTCACAACCTTTTGCTCAATCTCCTTCACTTTAATATTAACTTGATTTAAATGTGGTATCAGCACCTTACCATGATCAGAGATGGTTTGTCATATTGTTTCTAAAGGAATGTTTTCTGTGCATTGCAGAAGAAACTGACCAGACAAAAACAGATAATTGCAACACACTTGAAACAAAGAGAGGGGCATAATCGAACGCAAACGTCCATCTCCATAGGCGTCTATCTCTGAGAACGAGTACGTGAAGGGGCGGGACAAATTCTATTTTCGAAAAAAATGGGCGTCCTTCTTTTTTCCGATAATATGGTTTGTGCCAGCCAAATGCATCGGATTTGTGCGGATTTGAGCTGGGCGGTATTGTTTTTCAGCAATAATGGAAACCAAAGGCGCCCAGCTCAAAAACGACCAAATCCAAGGTATTGGGTTGTGGGAGGGGCCAGGATTTGTAGTGCACTGGTCCCCCTGACATGCCAGGACACCAACCGGGCACCCTAGGGGGCACTTGTAACAATTAAAAAAACAAAGCAAACTACCTCTGAAGTCCATAGTTCCCTTCCCTTGAGTGCTGAGCCCCCCAAATCCCCCCCCCAAAACCCACTCCCCACAACTCTACACTTATGGCTGAAGGGGGGCACCTAGATGTGGGTACAGTGGGTTTTGGGGGCGGTTTGGAGGGTTCCCATTTACCACCACAAGTGTAACAGGTAGGGGGGGATGGGCCTGGGTCCACCTGCCTGAAGTCCACTGCACCCACTAACAACTGCTCCAGGGACCTGCATACTGCTGTGATGGAGCTGGGTATGACATTTGAGGCTGGCATACAGGCTGGAAAAAAAAAAAGGTTTTAAAGTTGTTTTTTTGGGTGGGAGGGGGTTAGTGACCACTGGGGGAGTCAGGGGTGGTCGTCCCCGATTCCCTCCGGTGGTCATCTGGTCATTTAGGGCACTTTTTGGGACTTGTTCGTGAAAAAAAAGGGTCCAAAAAAAGTGACCCAGATTCGCGCTAAAAACGCCTTTCTTTTTTTGATTATCGGCCGAGGACGCCCATCTCTCCTCGGCCGATAAACATGCCCCAGTCCCGCCTTCACCACGCCTCGGACACACCCCGTCAACTTTGGCCGTTTCCAAGACAGATTGCATTTGAAGACGCTCAAAATCGTCTTTTGATTATACCAATTTGGACGCCCACGGGAGAAAGACGTCTATCTCCCTATTTGGGTCAAAATATGGGCGTCTTTCTCTTTCAAAAATAAGCTAGAGATAGCTCCATTCTGTACTGAAAAAGTATCCAACTGAGGACTTCATAAAATCAATGAAGATCCAGCCCTCTCTAAGGGGGGCCTGTCCCCAGAATTACTGCCATTCATACCAGAAGACTGATACATATGCTACTTCTGTTGGCTCCTGCACCGCTGGCTCCCACTCAATCCACACCTTCGTCAACTGCACCAGCATCCATAGGTATGGTCAAAGCTTCAGAAGAAACATACACTGATGGCTGAACTGGAGGAAACCAATTATCTGGGATCAATGAGATTTCCGTGCCAAGTGACAAACCAGTTCACCCATCTCTGTTTATTAACAGTGTTTTATGAATATGAATTTTTATATTTATTTCTGATTTTAGGAGTGACTACTCAATTGGTTATGTATATTACTATTGAGAGCTGGATGGTAAAAACCTTGTTTAATCTTTATTTTTCTGCTTTTTATATATATTTGGACTTTTGAATGTATTTGTAATTTGCTTTATAAAATATTATTTTTTATGTTGTTATAAATTTTCTCTAGACCCTTGATGCAGCCTGTAAGCCGAAACTTGGCCAAGTCGGATCTCCCCTCAATAAAATTTGATTGTATTGGTGACCACCTCTGCTGTCTGTGATGACCTTGTCTGCATGGGTTGCTTTTCCTTTTGTTATCAAATTATCTGAAAAGCACCAGAGCAGTCCTGGGGCAGAGTCTGGGAACAACAATGTTAGCTGGAGACCAGCGATATTCAATGCTCATGTCTTGATAACTATCCGATAACATGACAGCAAAAAGCTATCCTCTTACCAAATGGTTAGCTAGGTAACGACATTGAATATCATTATTATCCAGGTAGTTCTTGGCTCTGCCAGTTATACCCAGGTATTTTGCACTGGCTAATACCAGGATACTGGCACTGAGTATCTATATATAAATTAATCATAACAGCTGACACTTAAAACAAAAACTGACCTCCACAACTGAAAATCAGGCTGGTAGTTTTAATGTATTCACTTCAATGACCCCTAATCCCACGCATAGTCCTCCTGTGAAGGAGTGGCCTAGTGGTTAGGGTGGTGGACTTTGGTCCTGAGGAACTGAGTTCAATTCCCACTACAGGCAGAGGCAGCTCCTTGTGACTCTGGGCAAGTCACTTAACCCTCCATTGCCCCAGGTACAAATAAGTACCTGTATACAATATGTAAGCCACATTGAGCCTGCCATGAGTGGGAAAGTGCAGGATACAAATGTAACAAAAATATATTATCTATTCTTCATTATTATAATAAGCAAAACTGATTTTTTTTATTTGAGGGTATTCTTTGCTTCTCCATATAATTTGAAAACTTCAAAAAAAATCTACATAAATTCAGAAAGTGAAATTATTGCTTCCTAAAAATTGTCCCTTTTATGTGCTCCAAGAAGAACATCTGTGAATATTTCATGATATTGAATTCTTTCCTTTGATAACAGAAATTTGCACATGGTTAAGAAATATTTCGCTATATGATTTTTTTTTTGTGAAATAAGTGCAGTACATCATTACACATCAGAGATTTTTTTTTCCTATAGGAAAGAGGCAAGAAATGGAATCAGCTGATGGCAAAGAAGTTTTAAGAACACAGGAATCTCCATGCTGGTTCAGACCGATAACCCATCAAAACAGCCTCCTTTATCTAACAGTAGCCAGTCTTGGTGTCCTGGAAGCATATGGCACTCCTGTAGAGGAGATCTATTTTTTATTGTTCACTCCCAGATGTAAGAAGTGATGATATACAAAAAAAAAGCTTTGGAGTTTGAAGTTGGAGCGCTTAGAAGGAATAAAATGTTGGAGCCAAGCGGTAAAAGGCATTTGACGCACGTAGACCATTACCGCCCGGTTAACGCATGAGATCTTACCGCTAAGTCTCAGACCCAAAATGGACGCGCGCCAATTTTCATGTTGCCGCATGCCCATTTTTGGTCAAACGTTTTAAAAGCCATTTTTACAGGTGCGTGGAAAAATGGATCTGCACATGTCCAAAACACGCACTTATACTAGCACAGGCTATTTTTCAGCGCACCTTAGTAATAAAACCCCTAAGTTAGGGGTGTTAATGGCACATGAAGGTGACAATCAAGGTGTCATGGGTTCTTTATGATTTATGACACAAATACTAATGAAATGGACAAATAGTTCAAAATGTTAGTTTGGGGAGAACAGCGAGAGAGAGACTTAGGATGGGAGATAAACACACACAGACACAGTGATCTCATAAAATTAATTTCCAATTGGAAACCATGGACTTTAATTTCTAAATGAAATCCTGCTCAAGACACACCAATCAAATATAAGAATATTATCACACTAATTGAAATATATTCAAAAGTTAATTCTACCTAACAAATGTTGATATTCTGTCCACAGTTTAGCGAGCATCGTCCTATAGCAGAGCCTGAAAGGTATAACATCTGAAGTCCTCTTTTTCAAATTCACCAAATCTTTATGTTATAATCCTTTGCTGGGCTCTCAAGTTCTTTGGTTGCATCCACATTAATTCCTATTGATTTGCTCTGCTCTCTGTTAAATGAAAAGCATAGTTAAGCCTCTAGTAATTAGCATCTTGTTGAGGTCAGTGAAGGTCAGAGGTCTTGTTTTATCTTTTACACTTTGGAGAACTTTCTCCATTGGAACTTGTTCCCCCCCCCCCCCCCCCCCCCCCCCCCGGCCCCCTCATCACTTTGGTTGCTCCGTTCTTTTCTTTGGTAATAATGCCTCATTCTTTCTGGGTATCGGTATTCTTTTTCCTCTTTGTTATGTTTTTGTATGTTGGGGCTGGAATAACCTGTTCTTTTTTTTTTATGTTTGTGCTTGCTTTGAAATCATTTCAGAACGTTTCATCAATGTTAATATTGATAGAGAAACATTATATGAAATTAAATAGAATGCAACAAAATTGGTATATTTTATTAGATTTAACTTTTTTTCATCTAGTGACCAGAGAGAATGAGGGGGAATTTATTGCTGTAGCCTCTATAGTGAACTGTTCTCTCAGGTTCATGTCCGAGTGATAGTCCTTGGCTTTCATTCATATCAGGTACATCTTCCTTTTTTTTCATCTTTCTCTTATCTTTGCATTATTTTCTTAAGTGTATATTCAACCTTTCCATCTGGGCTTCCACGTGATAAACAGCAGCAGATATTCTATTTTTTCTGAACAGCAACTGTCATGAAAGCATTTAGTTGGGGAAGATTTGAGGTAATTAATCATCTATGTGACAAAGCTTGAAAAAAGAAATTTAGGTTACAGAGACCAGAGACCCCATAGATACTCCATAAATGTTCTCTGTTTTGCCTCTAAATTGGACAAGGATTTATTTACCCCTCCCCCACACTTAGATGGCTTTTATTCAGATCTCTTAAATACATCTACCGCAGTTCAGAGCAGGCATAATTCTGGAGCTTTCTTTTAGTCATAAATCTCCCATGGATGGCTTTCTATAGGTACTAAAATCAGAGAATTCTAGCATTACAATTTACGAATCTAACAATATGCAGAACACATGTGTAACTCAAATGAGTACATTACAATGGACACAGCTCCTTATGAATATGCACTTTCTACATAGAATTTGTTTTCATCATGCCCTAATTCATCCAAAATTAATTGGATACTTAGCCTCTGGCAACTCTCCTGCAGGCCTAAATCACTGCATCAGCACACCCTGACATCCCTCTGTTCTGTTCCCCCATGCATTCAACATATGGCCATTGACCCCATTCTCTTCTGATTCTTCACCCTCAATCTATTCTCAGTGACCTCCACTCTCTTATGATCTCCCCTACGTTTGACATCCTCCTGCCTGACCCCCTCCCCCACTCAGTGCTCATCTGAGCTTTCATCTTTTTCACCCATTCAACAAGGTGTTAGATGCAAAAATAACAAGGGCCAAATTTCAATTATGAGCACCCATTGGGGAATGGCCCCAAATCACAAGAGAGGTATTTTCCTCCCCCAGTCACCCCTGCCTGGATCGTCCATTCTATCTTACCCTCTTACTTTCAGTGCTGTGCTAAATGCCAGTCCTGTAGCAGAAGCCAGGGCTGCCGAGAGACACAGCCGGGCCCAGGGCAAGACTGCCCCCGCCCACTGGCTGCCGTGGCACAACCTCCACACTCACACAGCCCCCCCCCCCCCCCCACACACACACTCACGTCTCCTCCCTCCCCCACACACACATTCAGGGCACCCGCTCCCTTTCCTTCTGTATCTGACTGCTCCTGCTCCCATGGGCCGGGCCCGGGACCCAGATGATTGCATTAATGTGATATCTCGGGTCACCTGGGTTATCATGTTAATGCTATCATCTGGGTCCCAGCTGGCACACAGGAGAAGGAGATTGACAGACCCGGAAGAAACTTGCTGGTGCTGGGCACCCCCCCTTGGAGGCCGGGCTCGGAGAATTCCCACCCACCCCCACCCCTCTCGGTGGCCCTGACAGCAGCTTTTCTTCAGCCCGTAGCTGCACTGTGGGAAATTACAAACCTCAAACACTGACAAAACATGTGGTGCCCACCTTCCTCCTTCCACATTGAAACCTGTGTGAGGGTTGGAAGGTTCCATGCTGAAGTTACTTGCTAAAGAGGATTTGTACTGCAGGCTGACCTTCAAAAAGGTAATATCAGGCTTGGATCATAGCATGGTAATATTCAGCTCACAGTGCTCAGTGGCTTTTAAGCTGCTGACAGCTGTAGGTTGAACTGAGCCTGGCTATTCAATGCCATGCTATGTCCAGCCACCAGCATTGACTATCTGAGTTATAGCGGTCACCCAGAAGCTAATCTCATACAGGCAAATATTCAGATCAGTGTTCAGTTAACTTGGTAGATAAAGTTCGGACAGCCTTTTTACTGTTCTTTGTTCACTTAGGGGCCTTTTTACTAAGCCACGTAGGCGCCTACGCGCCCAACACGTGTCAATTTGGAGTTACCACCTGGCTACCTAGAGGCCCGGCTGGTAATTTCATTTTTTACACGTGTCCGCTATGCGCGCCGGAAAATAATTTTTATTTTTCTGTGAGCAGTGGAAACTGGGCAGTAATCGCTATTCTACGTGTGTAGATGATTACCGCATGAGACCTTACCGCTAAGTCAATGGTTGGCAGGTAAGGTCTCAGACCCAAAATGGACGCGTGCAAATTTTTATTTTGCCACATGTCCATTTTCGACAAAAGTTTTAAAAAGGCCTTTTTTATAGGTATGCTGAAAAATGGATCTGTGCACGCCCAAAACACGCACCTACACTAGCGCAGCCCATTTTTCAGCGCACCTTAGCAAAAGGAACCCTCTCAGCGGCCCTGGCAGCAGCTCTTCTTAGGGTCCTTTTACCAAGCTGTGGTAGAAAGGGATCTGCGGTAGCAGCAGGGGGCATTTTTCCCACACGCCAAGGGCCTTTTACCACAGTGAGTAAAAAACTATTTAAAAAGCTTTCCACGTGGTAAGATTACTCTTACTGCATGGCCATGCAGCATGGAGCAGTTACCACCACTCATTGAGATGCAGTGGGAATCAAACCCAGTTCCCCAAGGTTCTTAGGCTATTGCACTAACCACTAGGCTACTCCTCCAAATGGCTAAAGCATGTGGCTTATGTAATGACTACTTCTCCCAAATCTTATGGCTGATGATGTCAGCAGGAAAGAACAGAAAGTAAAAACATATTTGGCTCATTCCTTCATGGGATTTAGAGGGACAGGGTGACTTGTTAGCTACATGCTAAGAAAAATAAAAAGAGTTGAAAATTGAAAAATATCATCAGCCTTAGAAATGAAGCAGGCACAGGTAGAAAAGGGCTTGGGCTTCCTGTGTAGGAAAAGAAAACAGAAGTGTGTGTGCTTCAACTGCAGATTATACAGAAGAAGACAGGCTCCATAGTGAGGAGTGTGAAAGAGCAGATGAAGGGAGGACATACATAAAGAGGCATTTTAGATATGGTCTAAATCCAATTTTGGATGTTTTGCGGAATACATCCAAAAATCCAGTTGCAAACATAGCCATTTTTGAACCTGAAAAACATCTATCTTTTTTTTTTCTTTGAAAATGGCCATTTGCTAGATGTTGTTGTGCTCAGGGCTTCTATCTTTTTGGACCGTTTTTTTAAGAACCTCTGGTGCAGAGCATACAAATACAAAAACACCCATCTTAGATGAAGAGAGTTGACATATTTATTTATTTATGACATTTATATCCCGCATTAGCCCGAGAAGAACTCAGGTTCAGCTATTTTTTAGGGTATAGCAGATGTTTGTGTAGATAATATATATGACCCCCTGAGTGAAAAGGTACCAAAATGGGAGTTAATAACAGAGATAAAGGCTATAAAGTTTGGAGGGGTAAATTTGGGCAACCTTCATTTTTTGAGTTTTGTGTACTATAGGGTCAGTAGAAAGGGACTGTGCAATTTTTTTCACAACTTTGGATAACAGAGATATAGATGTTTTTAGTTTGCTCTTTTTTCAAATGCATTTTTCCAATACAAATGTACTTTTTATTGATAAATGTTTCTCATTTTTTTAAAGATGTCCATACCTAAGGCTGAAAGTTTCAGGATTATGCGGTTGATATCCCTCTATTTTGTGGTATAAATAAGTCACATACCCCACTTTTGGTACCTTTTTCATCAGAAGGTCACATATTTGCTAAAGTTCAAATGAGGAGAAAAACAGGTCAGAACTACACCTGCCCTTAAGCATGATCTTGACTGATTCTTTCACTGTAATAACGCTTTCTGATATCGCTTCTGATGAAGGCCCTCGTTTTGCATTCCGCTTTTTCAGCGGTCATCCAATGCATGTTACAATGAGAGCAGTGAATGGAGCTATGAATTATGATTGGAGTATTATGAACTGTTTAAAACTGAATTTTAAGTGACATTTAATACAAGCAAGTTTTTTTTTTTTTTGGGGGGGGGGGGGGGGGGTCTGTGATCGTAACTTCTAGCCCTTTAAGATTGTCAGCAAATCTATCATTAAGGACATGTACAGTTCTGCAGTGTTTTTCTCCTTATTTTTATCTACACAAATGAGTCCCATATCTTAAACAATTTATATATAAGTGGAGCATATTTATAACCATATTTTGATCTGAGGATTTCATGAACTAAAATAACTACATATATATTTCTATGAGTCAATGTTTGTAGGAGGATCTGTGGGTGGAATGGATACAGAGGAAATTTGTACAGTGGAGGACATTAATGGAGATTCTCTACTACAAATTGAATATCCTTTTACTGACTGCTCTGAATTATCTTTGGAAGACAAATATCTGATGACTATATTTTCTGATAGTGTTTTATGATACTGACAATTCTTCATTCTAAATACTTCAAAAGCCAAAATAAGTTAGGGGCCCTTTTACTAAGCAGTGCTAAAAAGTGGCCTGCGCTATCACCAGCATGGGTCTTTCCCACGCATTATGGTCATTTTTAGCTCTGCTGGGAAATGGCTGATTTTCCTATTTCTGCAATAATGGCCATGCACTAATTTTCTCATTAGCATGTGACCATTACCGCATGAGCTCTTACCAACACTTAGAGTCCCTTTTACAAAGCTGTGGCAAAAGGGGGCCTGTGCTGGCATCGGTGCGTGTTTTACATGTGCGCTGAGGCCCCCTTTTACCGCAGCAGGTAAAAGGGAAGTCTCTCTTTCCTGCAGGAAATCGCCGTGCAGCAAGTAAAGCACTTGCCACGTGGCCATTTCGGGAGGGAACCCTTACTGCCACCCATTGAGGTGGCAGTAAGGGCTCCCACACTAACCTGGCAGTAACCAATTATTCCAAACATTAGCAGCCATTTTAGGAGACTGAACCCAGTTCTTCAAAACCGATGACCCACGGCCTGACTCATAATGGAGCTAACAATTTTTTTTAATTACAATTTGTGTTATGAACTTAGGGTTCCTACTTAGCTGTGCTTTTGGGCTTAATGTCCTGTAATGCAGAATTTCAGGGGCCCTTTTACTAAGCTGCGGTAAAAAGGGGGCCTGCATTAGTATCGGTGCATGTTTTTTTATGTTCGCTGAGGCCCCCTTTTACCGCAGTGGTCAATAGGCTGTCTTTTTTTGGTCAAAAAGAAATGGCCATGCAGTAAGTGAACTACTTGCCGCCTGGCCATTTCAAGGTGAAGCACTTCCTGCCACCCATTGAGGTGGCGGTAAGGGCTCCCGCGCTAACCTGGAGCATAGGAGCCAACTTTTCAAAATGATTGAGAGTGCTGAAAATTTTTTTGTACAGGTAGTGCATTTCCCCTCTCCCCCATCTCCTCCCCCCTCTCCCATCTCCTCTCCCCCCCCCCCATCTCCTCTGAATTCCAGGCCCCCCTCCCTCTCCTCCGAGTGCCAGTCCCAACCCCAGCCCGACCTCTTCTCCCACAACAGTCCTCCGTCCACTCCTCACCTTCCTGCCACCCAGAATTTAAAACTCATCTTTCTTACCTCGGGTCCCGGCGTTAGCAGTGAAAGGCGAGCAGGCTTGGCGCTTCAGCCTTCCCTTCTCTTTCAGCTCTGGTTCTGCCCTCATTTCCTGTTTCCGCAAGTGCGGTACCAGAACTGAGAGAGAAGGGAAGGCTGAAGCGCCGAGCCTGCTCGACTTTCACTGCTGCCGCCGGGACCCGAGGTAAGAAAGATAAGTTTTAAATTCTGGGCGGCAGGAAGGCGAGGAGTGGATGGAGGACTGTTGAGGCCGAGGGTGGGAAGGTCGGACTGGCTGGGAACTTCTGGCAGGAAAATATTGGGGGTGCTCGAGCACCCACAGCACCCACAGAGTCGGCGCCTATGACCTGGAGATAACTGGGCAGCCCGCAGTGCTGCCTGATTAGCGCAAGGTAAGCACCGGCACTTCAAAAATAGAAAATATTTATGTAGCACTGGAAATGATGGACGCTGGGGGGTGGGAACTATCGCTGGGTTCCTGCAGCAGCCCAGCAGTAGTTCTGGACTGGCACACAACGTGTTTGCCACACACCAACCCTTTAGTAAAAGGGTCCCTTAATGTGCAGCAAGCCTAAAATTACCACTGTTATTTATTTATTTGGATTTTGATCACACCTTTTTCAGTAGTAGCTCAAGGTGAGTTACATTCAGGTACTCTGGATATTTCTCTGTCCCAGGTGGGCTCACAATCTAATTTTGTACCTGAGGCAATGGAGGGTTAAGTGACTTGCCCAAGGTCACAAGGAGCAGCAGTGGGATTTGAACCGGCCACCTCTGTGTCAAGAAGGGGCATTCCCACTATTTTTTTATTGCAGGTCATGCGTTAATATTCAGATTAAAGCATGGAACCCATTCCAGGTTAATGTGGAAGCGCTTAGCAACACCTGTTTAGGAGGCGGTAAGTGGTAGCACGTTCACTCTCCATTAGCTAATTAGTGCATGGCAAGTGTAACTCATTAACTGACTAATTCTTCCACATCCACTCTCTGCCCATGCCATTCCTCAGACAGAAATATTCAGTAATGTACAGTTTAATGCATAGAAACATGCAAACTACTTCAAACCCTCTTAACACAGTTTCACGGTAGCCTAAATTTGGCACCAATAAAAAAAATCTATGCGGAACACTATTCTATAAACGGCGCTCCAAGTTGGGCACTGCTTATAGAATAGCACTTCTATAAGCAGCGCCCAACTTGGAGCGCCGTTTATAGAATAGTGTTCCGCATAGATTTTTTTCCATGCCAATAGTGTTCCGCATAGAGCTGATTTCCATGCCAAACTGCGGGCACGAGGATTTATATCAACTAAAATCTGGTGTAAATCCTGGCTTATAATTTAGGTGCAGATCTCCGATATTCAATAATACTGCAAACATCTTTAGTGAACACCCCCTGACTTGCCTATGCAGCTTCCTTGACCCTCTTTTGAGTTGCACGTTAAAAGATTTGTGCATGGATTTTTCTAAAACAGCGGGATAGCAAGATGTGCACACAAATCCAAATTGTTGCCACTTAACGCCAATGATTTATGTCGCACCTAAATCTTGGCACTGATTGGCTCGTTAGCCAATTATGGGGCCCTTTAATTAAGCTGCAATAAAAAGTCCCTACGCTAGTGGCAGCGGCTGCTTTTGGCGTGTGCTGAGGCCCTATTTATTGCAGCGGGTAAAAAGGCCGAAAAAAGATTTCTCTTACCGTATGGCAATGCAGGGGGGGAGCACTTACCGCCACCCACTGAAGTGGTGGTAAGGGCTACCGCTGGGTAACCCCCTGTGGAAATATTTTTTGAATATTTGCGCTAGCATCTGAAATGTCGCACGCTGGGGGTGGAACTACCAATGGTGCCCGCATTGGGCCAGCAGTAGCTCCAGATTAGCACATGGTAAGCCCGTGGTGGGCTTACCGCTACTTAGTAAACAGACCCCTTAGTTACGCACACATCTCAGAACAGCGTGCACTTTTGTGCACCATTTATAAAATCCGGGGGGGGGGGGTGTAAGTGCTTAACACACTTTAGTAAAAGGACCCCATAGTCTATGCTACTTAAAATACAACCAGATGAAAAAGTATTTCAAAATAAGCAAGGAAAACTAAATTGCACCTTTTAAACAAGTAAGACAAGAACTGCTAAACAATTCACATGTGCATTTTTTTTCCTAAAAATTATTTGTGCCAGTTTAATGGGGGAAAATATCTTTTCCGTACATTTTTAGGGGAAAGTGTTATTTTGTTTTCTAGCTTTTCTATATTCAGTATAACCCCACTTTCAGGTGGGAACTGCCCTAGGCAAAAGCTAAAATGTTCATCTTCAGAGGCTGCAGTGAAACTTCACCACAGCCTTTTTGCTGCCCTAACTTCATGTACTTGTTTAGCTGTCTATTTGGATCAAATATCTCCACTGACTGGCTACGTTATGATTCCACCCAGCTCCACCCCTGGATTGCTGGTTAGGGAAATATTCAGTGGCACTATCTGGTTAAGTGTCGCTGAATATCAGTCTCTCCTGCCTGGTTAAACCCCTATGAATATCTGGTCCCTGGCTGTATGGTGGGGGGATAACTTATACACAGACAGACGATGACTATAAGCTATTTATCTTAGAAACAAGAAAATAATTATGAAGCAGTTCATATGAATACTTTTGCGCCCTAAAACTAGATTCATATTTTTAATAGGAGCATGCTTTGTTTTTTCACTTTTGTGCTAGATACACCATGGGAAATTATTTTACTCAATAGTTTTATATAAATATATCTATCCTGAACATGTGATAGCTGTGGTTTGTATGGTTTGGGAGATAATGAGCCTCGTTTTACATAGAACGTAGAGATTGGAATTCAGATGTCCAGGTTGGGACATGCTCAGTTCTGGGGGTATTTTAGAAAAGATTCTCCAGTGCAGAGCCTCTTCTAAAATACTGGCTGGACTGTGTGGGTATTTGCCAATATGTTCAGTGGGAACTGTCATTTTTAAAATAAAGGGGTAAATATTTAGTGGCCCCAGCTGGCATTATGCCCCAACAATGCCAGGTGTCCCGTTTCGGGGCCTTACTGGTGCTCCCGTGGCGGGGAGCGATGATCAACGGGGGACGCGGGCTCCGGTGCGGCAGAGACCAGCCGCCGACGGGGCCAGTGCTTCCGCGGGTCGGGCCGAGGCTGGCGACCCGCGGCAACGAACACCGGCCTCAGGGAAGGGAGGACGCCGGCCAAGATGGCGTCGCCGGCGTCGTTGTCTCCCCGGCCAGAGCTGAGCCGCAAGCAAGTCCCGCCCACTTGCGCCGGATTGGCGCAGGGAAGGAGGAACTCCGCCTGCGAGGCAGGTCCACCAATCCCGGCCCTCCTTGCCTGTCAGGGCTGAAGGAATTGGCTCCTCTCCAGGGAGGGGAGGGACGGGCAGGGGATTTAAACCCCGGAACAAGGAGGGCTCGGCGCTTCCGTTTCAATTGTCAGAAGCCCCACGGTGGATCGGAAGGCTAGTCACCTCCAGAGACTGTGTTCCTTGTCTGCGCTAGCCGTCCTTGCTAGCCACCTCCAGAGACTGTGTCCTCTTCAGCTAGCCGTCCTTGCTAGCCACCTTCCGAGACTGTGTCCTCTTCAGCTAGCCGTCCTTGCTAGCCACCTCCAGAGACTGTGTTCCTTGTCTGCGCTAGCCGTCCTTGCTAGCCACCTCCAGAGACTGTGTCCTCTTCAGCTAGCCGTCCTTGCTAGCCACCTTCCGAGACTGTGTCCTCTTCAGCTAGCCGTCCTTGCTAGCCACCTCCAGAGACTGTGTCCTCTTCAGCTAGCCGTCCTTGCTAGCCACCTCCAGAGACTGTGTCCTCTTCAGCTAGCCGTCCTTGCTAGCCACCTTCCGAGACTGTGTCCTCTTCAGCTAGCCGTCCCTGCTAGCCACCTCCAGAGACTGTGTCCTCTTCAGCTAGCCGTCCTTGCTAGCCACCTCCAGAGACTGTGTCCTCTTCAGCTAGCCGTCCCTGCTAGCCACCTCCAGAGACTGTGTTCCTTGTCTGCGCTAGCCGTCCTTGCTAGCAGCCCATTAGAGACTGAGTTGCTGACTACCAGCCAAGCCGACCGTCACCCCGCGGTTCCAGCAGTCCTGCTGGCCGCCTGCAGCTGGGGGCTCAACCCTTGGTGAACGGCGGTCGCCGCGGGTGAAGATTCGGGGTGCGCGGCGGTCCTCGGAGGTCTTTCCAGGCCTCAGAGAACCTAAGGGCTCACCAACGACCACAACAGGACAGGAAACGGAAGCCATGAGCTCGCCTACGCAGCCCGATCTACGGGACCTGGCCAAGGTACTTCAGCAGCAGCAGGAGCAGCTGAACGCCCTGTCGGGGGCGCTCCAGAACGTATGCTCTCAACTTTCTACGCTTCAGGTACAGAACCAGGCCGCTGCGGGCCAGGGGGCCGCAGCGGCTCCCTGTTCGGGAGGGTTCCGCACGGGACCTCGGTTCCCTGAGCCGGCACGATATAATGGGGCCCCCGGAGGTTGCCGGGGGTTCCTCAATCAGTGCAACTTGGCCTTCCGGATGCAACCGGAGACATTTGCTTCGGACCAAAGTAAAGTGGGATATATCATGGGCCTATGTGAAGGGAAGGCCTTGGCCTGGGTGGCCCCACTTAACGAGCAACAGGACCCCATCTTGGATGACTATAGTGAATTCCAGCACCGGTTCCGTATGGTGTTCGACCTTCCTGGGAGACCATCTTCCGTGGCATCGGAACTGCTGCGAATTCATCAGGGTGAGGGAACGGTGGCCGATTATGCCATTCGTTTCCGGACTTTAGCCACGGAGCTCCGTTGGAACCCGGAGTCCTTAATGGCCATCTTTACGGAAGGGTTACAAGAACGAATCAAGGACGAATTGGCAGGGCGAGAGGTCCCCGGCCAACTGGACGCCCTGATTTCGCTCTGTATCCGCGTCGATACCCGGTTCCAGGAGCGAGCGAGAGCCCGGGCGGAACGGCAGAAGTGGGCACGGGGTACGTCCCGGACTACTAAGGGGCCATCTCCTCGCCGTGGGAACCGGGACTCCAAGGAGAATGGGGAGGAGCCGATGGTGATGGGCCGTCAACGGCTGGCCCCTTCCGACAGGAAGAAACGCTTGTGGGACGGACTGTGCCTCTATTGTGGTGAGGCCGGACATTTTATTCGAGCCTGTCCCTCCCGGGCGGGAAACGTCTCCCCCAAGGCACCTTGAGGGGAGGGGTCTTGGGGCATTCCGCTCCCCTACCGGATTCCTTGATCACACTGCCAGTAATTCTACGGTGGCACGAGACCGCTATCCAGACCCGGGCCCTGGTGGACTCTGGGTCGGGGGGCAACTTCATCGGGCACGAACTGCTACAACAGATGGGCTGGCCCACGCTCCCGCGGCGGCCGGCGCTGCAAATCACCTCCATCCAGGGAACTACATTACCGCAGCTGGTCACGGAGATCTCCTTCTTTTTGGAATTGCAGGTGGGGGAGGATCACCGGGAAGAAGTTCAATTCCTGGTACTATCCCGGACCCTCCATCCAGTGGTTCTAGGATTGCCCTGGCTACGGAGTCATAGCCCTGTTATTGACTGGACCAAGGGAAGTATCCAAGCTTGGGGTAGTTCCTGTCAGGAGAACTGTTGTAAGGGCCGGACCGGCAGCTGCCCCGCATTTACTAGTATGCCCGGGGGGGCGCGAATAGAGCTGGGCTCCCTGCCCATGGACTATAGAGACTTTGCAGATGTGTTTTGTCCAATGGAGGCGGAAGTTCTACCGCCTCATCGGTCGTTTGACTGTGCCATTAACTTGATGGCAGATACCATGCCACCGCGGGGCCGACTGTATACCCTGTCCCGAGGGGAGTCCAAGGCTATGCAGGAATACATCTGGGAGAATCTGCGAAAAGGCTTCATCCGGCCCTCTACGTCCCCGGCCGGGGCCGGATTCTTTTTTGTTACTAAGAAGGATGGCTCCTTGAGGCCCTGTATCGATTATTGGGGGTTAAATGCCATCACGGTAAAGGATCGCTTCCCTCTACCGCTCATTCCCGCACTCTTTGACAGGCTGCAAGGAGCCCAGATGTTTACCAAGTTGGACTTACGGGGGGCCTACAATTTAGTGCGAATCCGGCGAGGGGACGAATGGAAGACGGCTTTTAACACCCACGAGGGACATTTCGAGTATCGGGTGATGCCATTTGGCCTATGTAATGCTCCTGCGGTGTTTCAGCGACTTATTAATTTTGTGCTCGAGGATTTGCTGAACTCCACGGTAATTGTTTATCTGGACGACATCTTGGTGTTTTCCCAAAACCCCGCGGAACATGTGGGCCATGTTCGCGCAGTGCTGCAGCGGTTACGACAATACCGCCTGTTTGCTAAGCTCAGCAAGTGCGCTTTTCATCAGAGATCGTTACCCTTTTTGGGACACATTCTGTTACCCGGGGGGCTACAGATGGAGCCGGACAAACTCCGGGCGATTCGAGAATGGCCACAACCGCTGGGACTGAAAGCACTGCAACGTTTTTTGGGATTCGCGAACTACTTTCGCCAGTTTATTCCTCAGTATTCACAACTGACGGCGCCATTGACAGCGCTCACTAGAAAAGATGCGAAGGTCCGGGACTGGCCGCCCGAGGCGCAGGTGGCTTTTCGCCAGGTAAAGGAGGCATTCAACTCAGCGTCCATTTTGTTAGCCCCGGATCCAGAAAAACCCTTTATTGTGGAGGTGGATGCGTCCGCGTTGGGAGCTGGAGCGGTCCTCTCGCAAGTGAATTCCAAGGGCCGGCGTCAGCCTTGCTCGTTCTTCTCTCGTAGATTCTCCCCGGCGGAATGTAATTATACAGTAGGGGACAGAGAGCTCTTAGCATTGAAATTAGCCCTGCAGGAATGGAGACATCTGCTGGAGGGAGCGGAACATCGATTCACAGTGATCACTGACCACAAGAATTTACTGTATCTTCAAGAGGCTCAACGGCTCAATCCCCGACAAGCCCGGTGGTCAATGTTTTACGCCAGATTTCATTTTCAATTAGTTTTTCAAGCGGCTGCTCAAAATACCCCGGCGGATTCCCTCTCCAGAGCATTTGAGGTTCCTGAGGAGACTAAGGAGACCTATTCCATGTTGGATCCGGCATGCCTCAACGCGGCCGTGGGGGAGGTGGCTCCTACGAAGGAACTAGTGCCGGCCGCTGACCGAGCGAAGGTAATGCAATGGGGGCATTCGTCCCGATGGGCGGGACATTTTGGGTACCAAAAGACTCTGCGTCTCATTACCAGACAGTATCAATGGCCTCAGATGAGGCGGGACATTCTTCAATTTGTCACCACCTGTCCTCTGTGCGCCCGGACCAAACCGGTGATCGGGACCCCCATGGGGAAGCTACAACCACTGTCCGTACCGACAGGGCCCTGGACGGAGCTTTCCATGGATTTTATCACCGACCTCCCCAGTTCCTGGGGACATACGGTGATTTGGGTGGTAATTGACCGTTTTTCCCGAATGGCCCATTTCGTTCCCTTGCCGGGACTTCCTTCGGCGGTCACATTAGCTCAACTCTTCATTCAACACATTTTTCGACTTCATGGGCTGCCTCTTCGGATTATTAGTGACCGGGGCCCCCAATTCACCTCGCGCTTCTGGAGGGCCTTGTGTACAGCATTGGGGGTGAAGACCCATTTCTCATCAGCATACCATCCCCAAACCAATGGCATGGTTGAGAGGACGAACCAAACGTTAAAAGGGTTCCTACGAGCATTTGTCAACAAACGCCAAGATAACTGGGTCTCCCTACTTCCCTGGGCCGAGTTTGCATATAACCACAGTGTCCACTTGGCCTCGGGAGACTCTCCATTCTTCTTGGTGTATGGACGACATCCTCGACTTCCAGCACCTTTCCCGTCTGGATCTCCGACCCCCATGGTTAATGTAACTCTGGCAGATCTGCAAAGAGTCTGGGAAATGGCCCGAGAACAACTGCAGAAGGCAGCCACCAAATACAAGGTCTTCGCATATCAGCATCGGAGACCCGCTCCCGACTTGCAACCAGGGCAGAAGGTCTGGTTAAGCACCAAATATCTCCGACTTCGGATGCCCTCTCGGAGATTGGGACCTCGGTATATTGGACCGTTTGCAATCCAATCACGAATTGGAGCTGTGACATATCGGTTGCAATTGCCTAGTACCCTGCGAGTACATAACGCCTTCCATATTTCCCTATTGAAAAGTTTTCAAGGATCTCGATGGCACCCCCAACGGCAAGAGACCGAAGATCTTGAGGCAGATCCTGATCCAGAGTATGAGGTGGAGGATGTTCTGGATTCAAAGAAGCGGCGGGGAAGGCTATATTACTTATTGTCTTGGAAGAATTTTGGCCCCGAAGACAACTCCTGGGAGCCCGCGGCGAATGTCCATGCTCCGGAGTTGGTCAAAGCCTTCCACGCCCGGTATCCTTCCAAACCCGGGCCCGGGGGAAAGGGGGCATCCGGGGAGGATACTGTCCCGTTTCGGGGCCTTACCGGTGCTCCCGCGGCGGGGAGCGATGATCAACGGGGGACGCGGGCTCCGGTGCGGCAGAGACCAGCCGCCGACGGGGCCAGTGCTTCCGCGGGTCGGCCCGAGGCTGGCGACCCGCGGGAACGAACGCCGGCCTCAGGGAAGGGAGGACGCCGGCCAAGATGGCGACGCAGGCGTCGTTGTCTCCCCGGCCAGAGCTGAGCCGCAAGCAAGTCCCGCCCACTTGCGCCGGATTGGCGCAGGGAAGGAGGAACTGCGCCTGCGAGGCGGGTCCACCAATCCCGGCCCTCCTTGCCTGTCAGGGCTGAAGGAATTGGCTCCTCTCCAGGGAGGGGAGGGACGGGCGGGGGATTTAAACCCCGGAACAAGGAGGGCTCGGCGCTTCCGTTTCAATTGTCAGAAGCCCCACGGTGGATCGGAAGGCTAGTCACCTCCAGAGACTGTGTCCTCTTCAGCTAGCCATCCTTGCTAGCCACCTTCCGAGACTGTGTCCTCTTCAGCTAGCCGTCCTTGCTAGCCACCTTCCGAGACTGTGTCCTCTTCAGCTAGCCGTCCTTGCTAGCCACCTCCAGAGACTGTGTCCTCTTCAGCTAGCCGTCCTTGCTAGCCACTCTGAGACTGTGTCCTCTTCAGCTAGCCGTCCTTGCTAGCCACCTCCAGAGACTGTGTTCCTTGTCTGCGCTAGCCGTCCTTGCTAGCCACCTCCAGAGACTGTGTCCTCTTCAGCTAGCCGTCCTTGCTAGCCACCTCCAGAGACTGTGTCCTCTTCAGCTAGCCGTCCCTGCTAGCCACCTCCAGAGACTGTGTTCCTTGTCTGCGCTAGCCGTCCTTGCTATCAGCCCATTAGAGACTGAGTTGCTGACTACCAGCCAAGCCGACCGTCACCCCGCGGTTCCAGCAGTCCTGCTGGCCGCCTGCAGCTGGAGGCTCAACCCTCGGTGAACGGCGGTCGCCGCGGGTGAAGATTCGGGGTGCGCGGCGGTTCTCGGAGGTCTTTCCAGGCCTCAGGGAACCTAAGGGCTCACCAATGACCACAACAGGACACTAGGCCATGTCTGGGCACTGGCATTGAATATCCGGTTATGTGTGTCCGGCTATCCTTTTTGCAATTAAGTGCAATATTCAGCACATAACCTCCTAAGTTAAACTGGAGAAAGATATGAATTTTGGGCCAGATTCTATATACGGCACCTGAAAAATGTGTGTGGTAAAAAATTGCACCTAGGCATGTTCTGCAAAGTACGCCTAAATTTTATACAATAGACAATTGGCTCAACAAGCAAATCAGCATTTTTGACAGCACTTAACAAGCAATAATGAGCACTAATTGACAATAATTGCAAGTTACGCGCACAACTCGGTAAGCGCATTCTATAATGAACTGCGCCTAAATGGTGAAGCGCACAGTTCAAAATAAATGCACACAGTTCAAAAAGAGTGTATTTATGGGTGTTTCATGGGTGTTCTATAATGTATAGTTATAGGATATGGTGCAGTCCGCCAAAATCTACGCACTCGGATTTACATCATTGGTGTAAATGGACATATGTTGATTTAGACACAATGATATCAACTAAGCATATTTTATTTATTTATTTATTTATTTATTTATCACATTTGTACCCCGCGCTTTCCCACACATTGCAGGCTCAATGCGGCTTACATAGTAAATTACAATTACAATCACAAAGTTTTTAAAGAGAATATTATGAACTGTAGTAAATGTAGTGAGAGTGGGGTTTTGAGGAATAAGTGAATTGAGCATGTCAGGGCAAACAAGGTAGGAAAAGCAAAAGGAGAAGGGAATTGGGAGGGGTGAAGAGATGGAAGATGGAGAGGAAAGATAAGGATAGGAAAAGTACATTCTATATACTGCGCATAAATCTTATAGAATATGCTTAAGCAAAACTGAGTTCCATGTGGATTTTATAGGTGCCATATACACAGGGCTTTTTTTTGAGGGGTACTTGGGGGTACTGAGTAACGGCACCTTTTCCATTGGCTGCTAAAATTGACCCATGGTCCCCAAGTTTTAATGAAAGAGCTCAGGCTCTACACACCAATTCTGCCTTGTCATAGGTTCTGTGACTGGTTGCAGGGGGCCTGGCTATTGTGGGGAGGGTCCCTCAGTGATTACCCCCACCCCTGAAGGGTGGCCTAGCATTTGAATACCGGCACCTTTTTCACTAGAAAAAGTGCACTGCATATACAGAATCTGGCCCTCTGTGACTAAATTTTGGTAGTATCCATTTAGGCCACATTTTACTTGGTGTAAATCCTGACACCTAAATTAGGTGCAAATTGGGTATATTCTATAATAATGCCCTGCCCATGGCTACGTCCCCTTTTCAACTATGAGACTTAGAATTTAGGTACGCCATGTTATAGAATACACTTAGGGGTCCTTTTACAAAGCCGCGCTAGTGTTTTTAGCACGCGCTAAAAATAAGCGTGCACTAAAGACCCCCCCATATATTCCTTTGGGCATCTCTGGCATTTAGCACATGCTAATCATTAGAGCACACTAAAAATGCTAACACACCTTTGTAAAAGACCCACTCAGCGAGTTGTGCATGTAAATCTCAATTAATGCCAATTAGTGCTGATAATTGCTTGTTATCATCCAATTAACAGTGTTGATTAGCTAGTTAAGTAATTAAGTTACGTTCATTGTTATAGAATGCGCTACGGTTTCTGTGCGGATTTTCAAGCACCATATATAGAATCTGCTGGTGGTTGGGGGGGGGGCTTATGTGGTCTGATTTATCCAATTAGTCTGATTAACTTAGGTGGTTAAGTGCTGAGTATCAGTGGATAGCCCCACGCAGGGAATTCAACTGCATAGTTGCCTCTCCTGCAGTTAAATTGCTTTGAATATTGACCCCATATATTTTGAAAATATGAATAGCATGTACTTGGCAGCTTCCATGTGGACTTTTCAGCACTTATCCATGGAGTGGCGATTTTGTCGTTTCCATATTAAGTGGCGCTGCTTCCATGTGTAGCTTCCCTGTTTACAAACCAACATATATAAGTACCACCAATTAAGAGGTGAAGCCATAATTTTAACTTGGTTTTATTTTGGAGAAAGATTAAAGAGAATAAATCCCTCAATCCCTCAGGTAAAGCCCTGGCCAAAACAAGCATTTTTAAAAAAAATCCTATCCATGTCTTTGAAGAGATGTAAAACCCTGTGTGAAACATTTTTCCCATGCATGTGTATTCCCGTTGGAAAAAAAACTCATTCTATTACATTGTTAAAAGAATTATATAATATATCCTAGATGAAACCATGTATATAGAAATGTGTGCTTTTTGCGGGACGGATAAACTGCCCAGCAAATTAATGCATGCCTGAAAACTTCCTTGCTAAAGTGATGCATAAAATCAATATTCTGCTGTTTTTTCTTGGCTGCCTGTGGCAATGTCATGTTTAGAACACCTTTTAGCTCTTTTCAGTGTTTATTTTTTTAATCCCTTTTCCTGTCTGTGTATATATTTGCCATTATTTTAAAAACATATCTTTATATACATAGTAGCATTAACATGTGTATATTGCATATACTGTAAATACTGATTTAAGAAAGCCTCTATTTACATGTGGAGATCCATGCCATGCAGAGATTTCAAGGCAGCTTGGTTTGGGTGGGACCTGGTGGGACCAAAATCTATATGTGTAATTTCCCATTCTTGACAGCTAACACCTACATTGGTGATTTAAAAAAAAAATAGAAGATGTTTTAAGATACAACAATGGGACATACGTGAAGATACAACAGCAAAAGCAAATAGCTTCAATACGTCAACAAGTTGCATTATTCTACATTGGGGGGAGGGGTGCAAACCCTGAAGAGCACTGCTAGCATATTTTCAAAGAAAAACCCCATCTTTGAAAATGCAGACCAGCCACACTGGGTATTTTAACCTACAAAAATGTTTTGTACTTTTTGGGATCTTGCCAGGTATTTGTGACCTGGATTGGCCACTGTTGGAAACAGGATACTGGGCTTGACGGACCTTTGGTTTTTCCCAGTATGGCAATACTTATGTACTTAAGGACAGGGAAACTTTCAGGAACATACTTTAGGTAAGTAAACAGGTATTCAAGTACAAAAATAGCTCTGAAAATTGCTCTCCTCAATATGACATGAACAAACACAGAAGTATAGGACTTTCAAATTCTGTATTCATAAACTATTTCACAGTATATATAAAGTGATTTTCCAGTTTGCCCTTATATTTGCAAAATCTGTGGATACCGTTATCCATGGGCATACTTTTCCTTTTTAAACTGATCTAGAGTAAAAGTATTTGAATAGATTTGAATCAGCTATTTCTATGGTTATTTTTTCCATATAAAATACACAAGAATCAATTTTTTTAAACATTGCTTACATGTGTTATTTCCCTCTCCTGAGCTAAACATGGTCCTAGGCTCTTACTTTACCATGCTAAATTTGCACAAGTTGTTGACATCACCACGTATGTTTTGCGAATTAAGAGCTGGGCAACTTTCAAATATGCAGGTAAATGGCTTCTGAAAACTGTCCCACCTGTGCACACTTTTTATTTCTGTCATAAAATATTTAATTCCTATGTATTAAAGTGGAGCAAAGCTTTTCAGTTGCTGTGTGGTAATTGCCAAAATGAATGTATGTCAACTGTTAGACTCTGTGTTAACTATTGGGGGATTCTCAGCGTTTTTGAGAGGGCTGCTGTGCAGTTAAGGCAGAGAGAAAATCACTATCATATATTAGCATGACAAATAATGTGTGATGTTGCATGAAGAGGGCAATTCTATAACTGGGTGCCTCCAATTAGGTGCATGGAGTGTGCACAGTGGAAACCTACTCCCCGATATTCAAAACTGTTTAACTGGCCAGGAATGGCTTCTGGTCGGTTAAATAGAGTTTAAGCACCTAACCATGGATATTCAGCACTGTTTAGTGACTAGCTTGTTAGGCACGAATATTCAGCACCTAACTGGCTATTTTGAGCGGTCAAAATAGGTTACTTAAATAGCAGACCTATCTTTGACCACTAAAATGTTAAGAGAGTGTAGGAGAGGGAATCTGCAGGACTACAGCAGAGACATTACTGTGTGGGTAGTACTTTTGGATAATCACTTTTCTACCCACACCATTTGTCTGTATCTTTTTTGAGATCACAGATTTGGCATTTTCCATTGACTGACACAATTGGAGTTTGTGACCATTGCTAGACCCCTGACGTAGGTGATTTCACAGAAACATGGACCATATCAGGTCTGAATAATAATAAGAAATTGAGTTGATGTTCCCACTCTTGAAGGCTTCTTGCTACACAGCTCCAGTATCGGCAAAATAATCGAACTGCTAGATGACCGAGGGGTAAAAGGGGCACTCAGGGAAGACAAAGCCATAGAGGAGAGATTAAATGAATTCTTTGCTTCGGTCTTCACCAAGGAAGATTTGGGAGAGATACCAATGCCAGAAATGGTATTCAAAGCTAATGAATCAGAGAAACTGAATGAAATTTCTATAAACCTGGAGGATGTAATAGCGCAATTTGACAAATTGAAGAGTAGCAAATCTCCTGGACTGGATGGTATTCATCCCAGAGTACTGATAGAATTGAAAAATGAACTTGTGGAACTATTGTTGGCAATATGTAATTTATCTTTAAAATCAAGCACAGTACCATAAGATTGGAGGGTGGCCAGTGTAACACCGATTTTTAAGAAAGGTTCCAGAGGAGATCTGGGAAATTATAGACCAGTGAGCCTGACGTCAGTGCTGGGCAAAATGGTAGAGACTATTATAAAGAACAAAATTACAGAGCATATTCAAAAGCATGAATTAATTAGACAAAGCCAACATGGAATTAGTGAAGGGAAATCTTGCCTCAAAAATCTAGTACATTTCTTTGAAGGGGTGAACAAACATGTGGATAAAGGTGAGCTGGTTGATATTGTGTATCTGAATTTTCAAAAGGTGTTTGAGAAAGTACCTCATGAAAGACTCCAGAGGAAATTGGAGAGTCATGGGATAGGAGGTAGTGTCCTATTGTGGATTAAGAACTGGGGGGCCCTTTTACTAAGCCACGTGGAGGGGCATAATCAAACATCGCTGGCGAAATAGTTCGCCGGCAATCTATTTTGGTGGCGGCGCAACAGCTGGCCGGAACCATATTATCGAAAAAGATGGCCGGCCATCTTTTTTTTTCGATAATACAGTTTACCCCGGCCAAATGCCAGAGTTTGCCGGGTTTCAGATCGCCGGTTTTGTTTTTCAGCGATAATGGAAAAAAATGCCGGCCATCTCAAACCTGGCGAAATCCAAGGCATTTGGTCATGGGAGGAGCCAGCATTTGTAGTGCACTTGTCCCCCTGACATGTCAGGACACCAACCGGGCACCCTAGGGGGCACTTCTAAAAATGTTTAAAAAAATACACAAATAGCTCCTAGGTGCATAACTCCCTTACCTTGGGTGCTGAGCCCCCCAAATCCCCCCCAAACCCACTCCCCACAACTGTACATCATTACCATAGCCCTAATGGGTGAAGGGGGGCACCTACATGTGGGTACAGTGGGTTTTGGGGTTTTGGAGGGCTCAACACTTACTACCACAAGTGTAACAGGTGGGGGGGGGGGGGGGATGGACCTGGGTCTGCCTGCCTAAAGTGCACTGCACCCATTAAAAACTGTTCCAGGGACCTGCATACTGCTGTCAGGGAGCTGGGTATGACATTTGAGGCTGGCATACAGGCTGGCAAAAAAGGTTTTTATTTTTGTTTTTAGTGTGGGAGGGGGTTGGTGACCACTGGGGGAGTACGGGGAGGTCATCCCCCATTCCCTCCGGTGGTTATCTGGTCAGTTGGGGCACCTTTTTGAGGCTTGGTCTTGAAAATAAAAGGACCAAATAAACCCGGCGAAATACTGCTGAATACTGCTTTTTTTTCCCATTATCTGCGAAAGCCAGCCATCTGGTAGCCACGTCCATGCCCACCCATGTCCCGCCTTCGCTACACCGCCAACACGCCCCCTTGAACTTTCACTGGTGCGGCAACGGGAAAGCGGCGATGCTGTCAAAAAAGCCTCTTTCGATTATAGCGATTTTGCCGCTTTTGAGAGATCGCCGGCCCTCTCCCGATTTATGTTGGAAGATCGCCGGCGATCGCTTTCGAAAATAAGCCTGATAGGCATCTACCCACACCCAACACATACCAGTTCAGAACTACTGCCTGACTACCGCATGGCCCGGGTGGTAATTTCATTTTTAAAGCACCCCCACTATGCACACCGGAAAATTTCCAGCATGTGGCGCTAACTCAGCAGTAATCAGCATTGTATGCGTGCTGACGATTACCGCCCGGTTAACGTGTGAGTGGCGGTAAGGTCTCAGGCCTAAAATGGGCGCATGCCAATTTTTATTTTGCCGCACGTCCATTTTCAGCCAAAAAAGGCCTTTTTTGCAGGCACACTGAAAAATGGACCTGCGCACATCCTATACACGTATCTACAACAGCGCAGGTCATTTTTCAGCGCACCTTAGTAAAAGGACCCCTGGTTAAAAGACAGAAAGCAGAGAGTAGGTTTAAAAGGTCAGTATTCTCAATGGAGAAGGGTAGATAGGGGGGTTCCCCAGGGGTCTGTGCTGGGACTGCTGCTTTTTAACATATTTATAAATGATGTAGAGATGGGAGTAACTGGTGAGGTAATTAAATTTGCTGATGACACAAAGTTATTTAAAGTTGTTAAATCACAAGAGGATTGTGAAAAATTATAAGAAGACCTTCCAAGACTGGGAGACTGACCATCTAAATGGCAGATGATGTTTAATGTGAGCAAGTGCAACATGATGCATGTGGGAAAGAGGAACCCGAATTATTGTTATGTAATGCAAGGCTCCACATTAGGAGTCACCAATGATATGTTGAAACCCTCTGCTCAGTGTGTGGCGGTGGCTAAGAAAGCAAATAGAATGTTAGGTATTATTAGGAAAGGAATGGAAAACAAAAGTGAGGATGTTATAATGCCTTTGTATCGCTCCACAAATATTGTGTTCAATTCTGGTCACCGCGTCTCAAAAAAGATATAGTGGAATTAGAAAAGGTACAGAGAAGGGCGACAAAAATGATAAAAGGGATGGGATGACTTCCCTATGAGGAAAGGCTAAAGCAGCTAGGGCTCTTCAGCTTGCAGAAAAGATGGGTGAGGGGAGATATAATAGAGGTCTATAAAATAGAGGTCTATAAAATAATGAGTGGAGTGGAATAAGTAGACGTGAATCGCTTGTTTACTCTTTCCAAAAATACTAGGACTAGGGGGCAAGCAATGACGCTACAAAGTATTAAATTTAAAACAAATTGGAGAAAATATTTCTTCACTCAATGTGTAATTAAACTGGAATTCATTGCCAGAGAATGTAGTAAAAGCAGTTAGCTTAGCGGGGTTATAAAAAGGACTTGGGGAAAATCCACTGCTTATTTCTAGGATAAGCAGCATAAAATGTATTGTACTGTTTTAGGATCTTGCCAGGTACTTATGACCTGGATTGGCCACTGTTGGAAACAGGATGCTGGGCTTGATGGACCTTCGGTCTGTTCCAGTATGGCAATACTTATGTCTTCATGTAATATCAACTTGGTTATTTGACATTATTCCTCCCAATATTCAGCGCTATTTAACCGGCCAGGAATGGATCCTGGCTGGTTAAATAGCACTTACTGTAAGTGGCTAACCATGAATATTACAGAATTATGTATGTTTTTATTGTACACAGCCAAGAACCTGTTGGATTGTGTGGGTTAGTAAGTAATGTAAAAAAAATAAAATAAATGAATATTCGTGGTCAGTGCATAGTAGCTAACTGGCTAAGTTTGGTGGCTAAATCAGGCTGCCCAAATTGCAGGCCTATCTTTGGCCACTATAAACTTAACTGGCCAGCGCTGAATATTGGCTTTGCTGGTTAATTTTAAACCAGCCAAAAATAAACTGGACATTCAATGCTGGTCACCAGAAACGACCCAGTATTGACTCACCACTGACTGCAGGAGTTAGCCAGGATGCCTCCCACAATCTGAATATTGGCCCCATTGAGTCTTCTTTTAGTCTTCACCACTCTTATGGAAAATCTCCTATAAGTACCCACTTCAGTACATTATGCATGAGTACATTCATATATTTCATGTTCCAGTAGATGCCTATGAGATACTGATGAAAGTGAGCACAGCAGAACCTCAGTTTCTTTGGATTCATAAAGGTGGGAATATTTAGTGGGCAATTCTGTAACAGAGTGCTTATATATAGGAGCCCAGAGGATACCTATGCTATGTCTATGTGGTGCCTACTTTCCTTGATAGAATACTGGTGTAAATAGGTATATACACACATATGCAATTAGGTGTGAGCAGGGGCGTAGCCATTGGCGGGCCCGGGTGGGCCTGGGCCCACCCAATTTGTGGTCAGGCCCGCCCAGCACCAGTGTTCCTTCCTGCACTGCGATTCCGGTCGCAGGCTCGGCTCACAGCGATTCCCACACGCGGCCTGCCAGCTGCCGCTCAACAATCTCCTTGCAGCTACTAAAGCGCTAACCTGGAAGCCTCTCCTCTGCAGAGGAGAGATTTCCGGGTTAGCGCTTAGTAGCTGCAAGGAGATTGCTGAGCGGCAACCGTCAGGCAGCATGTGGGAATCGCTGCGAGCCGAGCCTGCGACCGGAATCGCTGCTGGGCGGGCCTGCAAGGAGGGTGAGGGAAGATGGGGTGAAAGTTGCTGCACGGGGGAGGGAAGATGGGGACAGCAGCTGCACAGGGGGGAGGGAAGATGGAAGGAAAGATGCTGCACAGGGAGGAGGGAAGATGGAAAGATGAGGCACGGTGGGTGGGGGAGATGCTGCACGGGGAAGAAGGGAGAGATGCATCAAAGGGGTGGAGGGGTGAGGAAGGGAGAAGTCTTGCCTGCATATGAGGTGGAGGGGAGGGATACATGCTGTACAGAGAGGTGAGAGGGGGAGAAATTTTGAACATAGGCGTGGAGAGGAGGGAGAAATGGTGGGCATAGGGGTGGAGGGAAGGGAGAAATGTTAGAAATGATGGTAGAGGGGAGGAAGGGAGAGATGCTGCATGGGAAGGGGAGAGAGATGTTGGACCCAGAACACAAAGGAGAGGGCGAGAGAGATGGTGGACAGTGGGAATGAGAGGGGGAAATAGACATTGTGGTGGATGAGAGGGAGGGAGAGGTACACAGTAGGTGGTGACGGGGGGAAATGCTGGGCCATGGGGGAGAGGACAGGAATGAAGAGAGAAGGGGCAGAAAAATATAAGGCTACCAGGGTGGGGAGGGGATCAGATGCTGGTTAGAAGGGTGGAGGGAGGAAGACGATGGGAATGGTGGAACCCTGTGGGAGAGGCCAAGAGGGGGAGGAGGGGGTGCCAAGGAAATGAATGAGAGATAGTGATTACAGAGGGTAGAATATGGTAATGGGAAGTAGATTAAAGATAAAAGAGAAAGTAGAGATGGGGAGGAGTAAGATGGGGAATGGGAGAGCTAGTGGGTGAAAGAAGAAGATGGAAATTTGATAGGTAGTTGAAAAGTAAAAAGGAGACGAAGAAGGGTGAGAGAGAGGCAGAAAAGAGCTAAAAAGGAATGATCAATATGTCAGAGGCAGGAATAGTGAGGGAACAGACAAGAGAGAAGAAAAAAGACAAATGGACTGCAGCTGCTTGAAGAAGAATTAACAGACGACAGAGAGGAAAGCAGAAAAGAGAAATTGGAACCAGCAAGATGGAAAAATAAAATGTCCAGACAACAAAGGTAGACACAAAGCATTTTATTTTGAATGTTTTAAATGGAATATGTTAGCTTTTGGAAATGTGCATAGCAAATGTCTTTGTATTGTGTTCTGTAGAAAAGGAAATGCATCTCTGTTTTATGTCTCCAGTGTTGCAGTAATGCTATGTTTAACTTCTTGGGGTTCCTTTTCAATTTTTGTCTAAATATTTTTATTTCTAATTTGTGATCCCTTGTTCTATATTTGGTGAGGGTCTGTTGATGTGATAGTAATGGCAGGTGGGAAATTGGAAGGGAGGCAAAGAGGAGAGGAAATTGGGGAGGGGAGCCCTCTTTTATTTTCTGACCTGGGCCCAAGCAGGTCTAACACCAGTCCTAACCCTTGCTGTATAGCTGGTGAGGATTCCCAGGCATCCCCAGCGAAGAACCTCCTCCAAAGGCGGCCAGAACTCCCTTCTACCAAGCTCTGGCAACAGCATCCTTGAGCCATCGACAGCTAAGCATGTGTGGGGTGCTGGCATCAGTGGCTTAGGGTCATTGCTGCTGCCTGCCAAGCTTGGTAAAAGAGAGTTCTGGCTACCTTCAGAGAAAGTCTTCAGCTGACTGAGCTTGAGGATCCTCATTAGCTAAAGTATTTATATTTTGAGGTGGAGGTAGGGCGGAGCAGAGAAACGTTTGTGCCCACCCACTTTGGGCTCAGGCCCACCCAAAACTGGCTGTCTGGCTACGCCACTGGGTGTGAGCACTTATGCAAAAGGAAAGAGTTCCTTTGTAAGCAACTCCTGGTGCTGAGAGCTTAACTTTGATGTTTTCAGTGGGCACTTTGGTGATATGGTTTTCAATTATAGAGTGTAGCTTGTGCCAACTATTTTTAGAACCTACTGGTCTGTGGTTACAAGGGGCCACCTTTCTTGGAAAAAATTCTGCTTCCCTCCTACTGGTAGGTCATCCAGCATGGCTTCTTTTATGGCGGCTATGATCTCCTGGAAGTAGGCAAAAGCTTGCCCCCTGCTTTGACTGGGGGGCAAGCTTGTTCTGGTTTCCCAGTAGCAAGTATATTGGTGCTCTAGAGTCCAGTGTAATATTTATTTTATAGCACTGTCTTTTCAGAGGTGTTAGGGCTGTTATGGTGTGATACGTTTCCTATATAGGTTTTGAGTGTCTTTTTTCATGGACTTGTGTTATTTTGCAGGTCCTTATCACCCAAAATTAAAAATACTCAGGACTAATAGTCTCCACCAAGGCATAGCTAGGTGAGGCCCAAGGGGAGCGACTGCTCCCCCAAATGGATTTTGAATGAAATGGTACCTATGTGGATCAGCCCTTCAGCCTCGCACTGGAAGCTATTATAAAAAAGTTCTGCTCCCCCTGATGTCAAAACCTGGTTACGCTTCTGGTCTCCACATCCTGTAGAGTCACCACACAAACAACAACCTGCCTGCTTTAAAGAAAGTGTCTGGCAGTGGAAGGAGCATGTGCTTTTCCTGAGGTGATAATCACAGTTTGAAGATGTTTTGTACGGTGTGTTGTAAGGGGTATAGCTCCATTGTTGGGGAATATTGTGTTGTGATACAAAAATGGAGGTGCAGGGATTATATTGAGTTTATCTCCAATCCTGGAGAGAATCCAGATTTCACTTCCATAAAGAAGAATTTGTTGAATGATGGGGGTTATCAGTTATAATTGTGTTTTTACTGGGTAGTTAAAATTGGCTGGGGGAGGGTTTCTTTATGTATCGAAGGCCATGGTGTCTTATATTGCTGATTTAAAAGTGGGAGAAAGAGATGTATGATGTGCACAAATGTCATTTTGGCTCTCTCCCCTTATATCTAGCTTGTGCCCCTGTTGCCACCACAAGTTTTTCTGTCTAGAGACGCCACTGGATATCTGTCAAAAGCAGGGGATCAGATCCTCCTGAACCAAGGTAGCAGCAGGGCTGAGAGATAAGGGGATCTTTTCTGCCCTGACACTACATCACCAGTGATATCCCAGAAAGTGCCAGGGGGATTGGCTGCCCCCTGTCACATATTCCCCTCCCCCTGGGTCACATATTCCCCTCCCCTGCCCCCCATCACCTCCCCTCCCCCTTGTCACATATTCCCCTCCCTTGCCCCCCCCCCCGTCACCTCCCATCCCGTCACCTCCCCTCCCCCTTGTTACATATTCCCCTCCCCTCCCCTTACTTGCTATTTACTGCCCTGGTGGAGTAGTGACCTCTTCGGGGCAGGAAAGAGCCCCCTCTTTCCTGCCCGGAGCGCTGCCTTGCCCTGAATCTTTCTCGGTCTCGGCTCAGGATTCAAAATGGCCACCAAGAGTTGAAGTCTCGCGAGGCCGCTTCAACTCTCGGCAGCCATTTTGAATCCCGAGCCGAGACTGAGAAGGATGCAGGGCAAGGGCAGGCAGCGCTCCGGGCAGGAAAGAGGGGGCTCTTTCCTGCCCCGAAGAGGTCACTAGACCACCAGGGCAGATAGTAAGTAAGGGAAGGGGAGGGGAGACCCACGGCGCCGCCTGCCCTCTTGTCCAGAAATCCGGACAAACAAGCGGGCGGGCAAGATGCCCCGGACATGTCCTTAAAAAGAGGACATGTCCGGGGAAAACCGGACATATGGTAACCCTAATCTCACGGAGCTCTTCAGGTAGCACCACAGCAGCTGCTAAAAGAACAGTCAGTGCGGAGTTTATGAGCCAGCACTTGCTCAAAGACACTGCTGTAGCCCCTACTACTGCCTTCCACAAAGGCTTCTTGTTACCACAGAAACTGATGTGAGGGGAAGTCACGTCAGGTCCTCTAAACACTCACTGGCTCATAGGCCCTTACTGAATTTTCCTCCTGTTGATCCAACTGCTACTGCTGGCACCAAATTAAATTAAATGAAAATTCAGTCTGTTGTCTGTCTCTGTTTCATGCTAGTGGAAAGATGTGATGGCAGCACAGTACCTTCAGAATTCAACACTGGAGACAGTTACCTACCTTACAGTGTTGCCAGGTACACGGCCCCGAAACCCGCCCAAAAAGTTCATACCCCCACCCCTGCCGTAATCAACCCCGCCCCCGCCGTCATCGACTCCGCCTCCTCCGCCATCGACCCTGCCTCTTCCGCCATCGGCCCCGCCTCCTCAGTCATCGGCCTCGCCCAAAATGTCACTAGCCCCGCCCAAAACATCATCTAACCCCGCCCAAACATCACTAGCCCCCGCCCCCAGCGGGCCGAAAAACCGCACAAAAACCACCGAAAAAAACAAAAACCAGCCCAAAAAACCACGACCTGCAGCGGGCAAAAATTTCCTGCAGCGGGTCGCAGAAAACCATCCAATTGGGCGGGAAAACCGCCCACCTGGCAACCTTGCTACCTTACCTATGATCTGAAGAAGAGGGGGCAGAGATGGCAAACTTCATAAACAGCAGTAAGCCTCTTTCTGACAGGCCTCACTGTCTGCTTGAGTCACAAACACCACCTCCCATAAAAAAAGTTACAGATTTTTTTTTTAATGGGAGGTGGTGTTTGTGACTCAAGCAGCCAGCATCGCCTGTCAGAAAGAGGCTTACTGCTGTTTATGAAGTTTGCCATCTCTGCCCCCTCTTCTTCAGATCATAGGTAACGTAGGTAACTGTCTCCTGTGTTGAATTCTGAAGGTTGCTGTTGTGATCATGCTTTTTCAGTTACTGTATGACTGCTTTGAGCCACTTCTTTGCACTTATGATATTATTTTTATGATCACTGCAATGCTATAGTTTGTAGGAGAGAGTGGAGTACCCAAGCCATGAGTTACATAGGTAGCCAGAGCTATTCTTCATATTACCCCTCCTGCAGAGTATTTACTGTTCCAAACACAGGGGGATCTTCTGTGAGGAGCCACAATTTGTGATGCACTTTCCTTTGTTCAAGTAGGTATTGTACTAGGTGGTTTGCTGGGTAGCTTGCATCAGCACCTGGGGTGCCTTGGCATGAGTTGTGCACCAGGTTGTATTAGATGTACAGCTATGGGAAGGCTGTTTGGTATCTATATTAGACTACAGGATGCTATTTTTTTTTTAAATGTTTGTTTTGGTATTGTCTTGTAATAACAGATTCTGGACCAATTGCTTGTTATGGGGCCCTTTCACTAAGGCACGGTAGGGCTACCACATGCCAAATTGGCCCTACTGCAAGGGTAGCATTGGAGTCCAGCAGTAATTCTGAAGCTGGCATGCAGTTTCCCAAGGTAGAAAATAAAATAATTTTCTATTGTCTACCACAGGGGACATTCCAGGTGGTAGTCAGCAGTGTGGCCACATTGCCACGCGCTGCCCGATTACCTCACGAGCAGTGGCATAGCTACGTGGGGCCAGGGGGCCTGGGCCCTGGACCCCCTGCCGACGACCCACTTGACCCCCCCCCCTCCCGCCACCAACCCGCCGTCGCCTGCCTTTGCTGGTGGGGGACACCACCATTTAAAACCATTTGCCTCTCTTCAACAAGACTTTGAGCTTCCTGCTTTGGACTACAATCCTTATTTTCATGTGCAACATTATCTCCGTTCTTTACCCTGGTAGAATCTTACCGAGGATGTCCAAGAGACATTAGATTAGGTTCCCAGATGCCAGTACCTTTGACCTTACCATCATCAGTATTTACAGGATATGACCCCAACATAAACTATGCAAAGTTTTCCTTGCAGTGGTCTACTGAGTTTCAATGTACGCTTTCCAAGGAGCAATTTCAGGCCTTCTTGGTGGGCCTTCCAAAGTATACATCATTTGTTTTTCAGCTAGAAATGTTATACAAATCTGCATTGCATCTCTACCTGTCTCTTTATCGAGCCTGGAAGGCGGGGGTTGGCCCCAGCGGGCGGATGCCCTAAGTCTGACGTCTCTGAAGCACAGTTGGAACATAGGTTTGGCACTGCCTATTCATAAACCTATAAAGGGAATTTTAAACCTATAAACCTATAAAGGGTTTTTTTTTTTTTTTTTAAACCAGAGTACAATTACTCAATATATCCACCAGGTACTCACTGTTCCTTAATTAAACACTCAACTTTACAAATGGCTTTTATTTCTCTAATCCATAGATATGAACAATTCCACAATCTAACACAAAGTGCCCACAGTATTCCAAAAGACCCCTCCCCCTCTTTTTTTCACTCACACTCATGCACAACCGATATTGTTATTATTATCATATTACCATACATTTCCTTAAGAAACCCTAACAACAAATATATATCATCTGAACTCAATTATATTGGAAGAACCACGGGATATCTATGGATTGGAGAAATAAAAGCCATTTGTAAAGTTGAGTGTTTAATTAAGGAACAGTGAGTACCTGGTGGATATACTGCCTATTCATAGTTACCTTTTTGGTGCCAAGTTCTCTTCACAATTTCTCAAATGTGTGGATGCACAACATACTATGATCGAATGATACTTTTTGGTATCATCACTCAGGCTTGCAACACTTGTGTGTGCCACAGATAAGCAAGTGCGTCTTCTTACCACTCAACACATACGCATGTGTCAGATGGGCAACTGCTTTTTTTTTACTGTGAAACACGCGTGGTTCAAACTGTGTTTTGTACTTGTGTGTCGTGACCAACTATAACAATTCACCATTTTATAAAAACAAGATTTTATTTGAAAAAAACTGAATGTTTATTAAAAATGTAATGGTACATTGCAACATTATATGTTCAAATTGATGTTCACTGAGTAATCTTGAATTAATTTGATAATTTGAAAATTCATATTTTTGTATTTTTTCAACATTTGAATGTCTGATTGACCTCCAGAAACTCTTCTATACAATACATATTGAAGTCCTTCATGTTGAAGAGCAGAAATCTGAGGAAAGATGGATGAGGATAATCAATCTGATGACCGATGCCATCCTTCAAGCTTGTTATTTGTTCTCAATATGCCTTCTATTGTACTTTCTTGCACTGTCCACAAATTTGGTGGAAAACGTAGCTGTCTGCATTTGCCTTTATGACTTCTTCAATATATGTATGCTAAAAAAAACTTACTAGTCTTTCTGATGCATGCTTAACTGTCACCTGATTAAAAGACGTGGCGGGGCATTTTCGAAAGGGATGTCCAAGTTGCGATTTGGACGTCCTTGCAAAACAGCGAAATCCAGGGGCGGGGAAACCCGTATTTTCAAAACAAGATGGACGTCCATCTTTCGTTTCAAAAATACCATCAGGGATGTCCAAATCCTTAAATTTTGGAAATCCCTAGACATGGACGTTTCTGACTTTCGGCGATTTTCTAAACCAAAGACGTCCATGTCAAAAAATGTCCTAATGGAAGCCATTTGGTCGTGGGGGGAGCCAGCATTTGTAGTTCACTGGTCCCCCTGACATACCAGGACAACAACCGGGCACCCTAGGGGGCACTGCAGTGGATTTCATAAATTGCTCCCAGGTACATAGCTCCCTTACCTTGTGTGCTGAACTCCCCCAAAACCTACTACCCACAACTTTACACCACTATCATAGCCCTTAAGAGTGAAGGGGGGCACCTAGATGTGGGTACAGTGGGTTTGTAGTGGGTTTTGGAGGGCTCGCTGTTTCCTCCACAAACATAACGTAGGGGGGGGATGGGGCTGGGTCCGCCTGTCTGAAGTGCACTGCACCCACTAAAACTGCTCCAGGGACCTACATACACTGCCATGGACCTGAGTATGACATCTGACGCTGGTTTAGAGGCTGGCATGACATATTTTAAAAGATGTTTTTTGAGGGTGGGAGGGGTTAGTGACCACTGGGGGAGTAAGGGGAGGTCATCCCCGATTCTCTCCTGTAGTCATCTGGTCATTTCAGGCACCTTTTTGTGCCTTAGTCGTAAGAAAAACAGGTCCGGGTGAAAACATCCACATGTTCGTCAGGTACGTCCTTGCTTTTTTCAATTATAGGTCAAGGACGTCCAAGTGTTAGGCATGCCCAAGTCCCGCCTTCGTACGCTTCCGACATGCCCTCTTGAACTTTGGCCAGTAGTAGTCCTTGCAACGGAGTGCAGTTGGAGACGTCCTAAATCGGGTTTCGATTATACCGATTTGGACGTCCCTGGGAGAAGGATGTCCATCTTCCGATTTATGTCGAAAGATGGATGTCCTTCTCTTTCGAAAATAAATCAAATGAGCCCAATAGTAACCTTTCTGACACACGCATAACTGTTGCATGATTAAAAGATGCAATAGCCCTTCTGATGCATGCTTAAGTAACTGACAGCACTGGATAGCAGCACTGAAAATCACCACTATCCACATAAATTGTGTCTCTGCCCCGACTGTGTTCTTGGACCTTTCTTGCACTATTTGGATAATGCAAGGCAGGCTGTAGAAATATTCAGCAGCACTGTCCGGGTACTGCTGCCGACTATCTATCTCAGTGGCATTTATCTGGGTATCCCCTATGTTTCAATTTATAATAAGGGAAAAAAAATCCTAACATTTGCTAAAATGAATAGAATTCCAGAATAATAAATCAGCATGGAGTTGAAAGGATTAGTGGCTCTTTCCTTGAGAAATACCCTACCCATTTGTGATTGAGATATGTGCTAGAGGAGACATCAGTAGTAATTTGATAACCGCCTTTGGTGAATCTCTTCATAAAGGTGGTTAATAAATCCCAATAAATAAAGAGAAATAAATAAATAAATTGCTCTCAGCTGTGCCTGATATATTTTCCTGACTGATTTCTATTAAACTCATGAAAGATGTAGAATAATGGGTAGCAATGATAAGTTCTGTTACATGCTGAAAAGGAGAAATTGAATTTTCTTACTCTAACAAAAGATGCATTGGAATGCACTCTTAAATCATTCATCATATTGGTACTGGTACGTCTTATTATGGGCAAAAGGTGTTAAGTATTTTGCTTTATATGTAGGATGAGAGAAATCTTTGTATACCTGACCCCATGTAAATTAATATATTGACACTAAGCTGGGAGTGGGGTCAGTTTGCAGAGTGATAGGGCATTTCTGGAAGTAGTTTGGGGAGGAAACAGTTTGTGGTGTGGTGGAACAGTTCCTGCAACTACCCCATCCTCTAAAACTACTAACCCCACAACAGTCGTGGGGTTAGTTTTAGAGGATGGGGTAGTTGCAGGATTAAGGTTTGCAGAGTAATGATGCACCTGCAGGGGGGTTAGATTTTGATGGTGGCCATATTTAGGGGTATTTTTTGGAGGGTATGGTAGTTTTGGTGTGGGGCAGGTGGGGGTTAGTTTTAGAGTTGAGGCAGTTTGCAGAATAGTGAGCCAGTTACAAACAAGGAAGATTTGGGGGGTGAAGCAGATGCCGTATTAGCAAAGCGGCCACTTCTCGGCATCTTCCCGGGCCCCGCCATAACAGCAAGGGCCCGATCCGTGTGGACCTCCACACATCTTCCGGGTCGCCCGAACCGCCTGTCATACCCTGGCTCAGCCCCCATGAGCCATAGCTCCTGTAGCTCGGGGTTTGATTGCTTCTTTTTGCCACAGGGGGAGGTCCTTGTGCCCGTAAGGACTCTCCTACCCCCCCCCCCCCAGAAAGCTGCGGCCTACCCAGACCCTGTCCCCCCATTTTTTTCCAGGCAGTCCTGAATATCCAGCAAAAACAAGTCCAAGCCGACATCGGACAAATGCACCCGGTCCCTTGCAAATAATCCCGCACACTGCGTGTCCACCCAGGTGTGCCTGATTTGAAGCCCCCCCCCCCCCCCTGCTATAATCCACACACTGACCTGCTGGTTAATCTTGCTCAATCCCCGGCGCCACTTGCGGGCCGGGTGGCAGGCCAGTCTAGGAATAATGTCTGAGCTCACCACCCTTGTATATGGGAACCATGCCATTACCAGCCTCAAGTCCTATTTTACAGTGTCGATGAGCCTTTTGCCCGTCCAGTCGTCCACGTCGTTGCCACCCAAATGGAGAAGCAACATCTGAGGGTGCCGGGGCATATCCCGCACCCGATACAGTAACGGCAGGTGCTGACTCCATCTCATTCCACGCTGACCCCACCAGGATAGTCTGATCCCTCGCCGTGCCAATCCCAGATGGACCCTTCCTGGTCTCCGCACCGCTCGGACACTAGCCCAGTGGACGAAGGAATGACCGACAATCCACACTGCATATGTCGAACCAGCATCTAAAAGTGGGAGGGCACACCAGTACACCCGTGGACACCCCCGAGATCAACAAAGAACAAACTAACAAGTGTTGCAGGATAGGCCTAGCAGACTGTAGTTCTAGGGATTGCGCCGCCCAACCCTGTCCGCTCAAAAAGGCCAGATGTAACCCCGATAGGCCCCAGAACCCCACCTGCTAATACTGCGAATGCTGTCCGCTCCTAAACCTGCTTGACTGGCACTTGTTGCCGCCCCAATGCGGAAGGAATGCATACCGAACTGACTTGGGTTCTCCCCTGCCACCCCGAGACACCGACGGAGTACCGCTGCAAATTGGTACCTCGTTAACACCGCACTGTCGGCATGCACCAAAAGAGAGGGGGAGCCAGCAGGCTGAACCTCTAAGTAGTCTGACAACACAGCCAGTGGACATGAGTCCATACCTCTAACCCCCCGCAACACTATTGTGCTACCCACCCCCCTCTGGTCTGATTTAGACCGCACCAACTTGATGCACAACACACCGTCCTAAATGCATACATTTTCGTACAGCAACCCCAAGGACGCATCAGCTGACCCGCGCCTCGCCACCAGCTCCTCCACTCGGAAGGCACCATAAAAAGCCAAGGCAAAGGTTGCTCGGAATAGCCTGGCTTCAAAAAACGACCGAGCCACCTCCCCAACTACCTGTAAGAATCGCACTAACAAGCCGTGGGTGATCGGCCGAGGCACATCCCCCATCGGCGGAACCGCTCTGCTCCAGCCTTTAAAGGCACTGCTCACTAGGAAATGGGTACTAGGTTGACCCCATCCGAAAGCCTTACTGAAAAACGTGAAGCCCGCCAGCTGCCGCCTAACTGCACTACGCGAGCTCCCTTGCCTCTTAGCATCAGCGATGTATGCAGCGAGCAGCTCATCAGAAGCCTGCCCCTCGGACCAGCCCTCACTCTGCAGAAAGCTAGATACGCGGGCGTAGCCGCTGACGTAGGCAGACCAAGTTGTCGGTGCTACCGAGGCCCTCGGCATCTTCCACACCTCAGGTCTCCGAGTCGCCAAAGCTGCTCCGGCATCTGCTGCCCTTCCAAGACCACCTCCAGTGCTAGGGCCCTGAAAACCTGAAACTGAAATCGAGACAGTGTATCAGCTACCCGATTATCCAGCCCTGGTACGTGTCTGGCCCTGAGGTGCACATTCAGCCACAAACAGCGCAGCACCAATTCCCGAATCAAAGAGTTCACCGTCAAGCAATATGCTGCCTGCTTGTTCACCACCTCCACCACCCCTTGATTGTCGCACCACACCAGGATACTCCTATCCCGCAGCTGCCCCGGCCACAACTCGCAGGCTACCACAAACGGAAACAGTTCCAAAAAGGTGATATTCTTCATAAGCCCTGTCTCAACCCAACTTTCCAGCCACGGGGCTGCACACCAAGCACCCGCACAGTACACTCCAAAACCCGAGCTCCCCGCTGCATCTGTAAACAGTTCAAGATCCACATTGGACACCTCTGCACTCCGCAGTGCCAGCGTACCGTTAAATGCTGACAGGAATTCCAACCACATCCGCAGATCACTGCGCACCCCCACAGATAATCGGACATGGTGTGGCTACACTACCCCGGATGTCGCCACTGCCAGACGCCGTGAAAAGGTACGCCCTATTGGGATAACTCTACAAGCAAAATTTAGACTCCCCAGCAAGGACTGGATAGCCCCCAGCGTGGCCTTCCTGTCCTGCAACACCCCCCATGATCTGCCCCTCCAATTGAACCACCTTCTCTTGTGGCAATCGCTCCTTTGGTCCCTCGGTCTGATTATTGCTACTCTTTGCACGCTTCTGTCCCTTCCTGCCCTCCAACAAACTGAATATATCAATGCACCGCCTTTGCCTGATCCTCTTCCGTAATGAACGCGGCACCTGCTCCCAAAGCTCTGAGAAGGCCACTAAGGCCGGCAGTTCTCTAGCCCTCTCTCCGGCACCTGTCGTCGTGCCCACCTGCCAAGTCCCGCCTCCCGTCTGAGAGGTAGAGGAGGATGATGTAGAGGAGGAAGAGGAAGAAACAGAAGAAGAGGAAGAGTCCCTACTCCGCTTCCCCTGCCCCCTCCGCTTGTGCCACGCACCCCTCCCCTGCCCCCCACTAGGGCCCACTCTATTACCTTCTCCGGACGCTGCAGTACCTGGCACCGCTATTCCAGCAACTGCCGCTGGGCCATATTCCTGCGCGCCATTCTGCCACACTGTATCCTCTGTGCTGAGCAAGGTCCGCTCCTGACCCGCCGTCATCCGGTGTCTAGCTCCTCCTGTTGCGAACATCGAAGGGCGCTCTGCCTCTCGCTCCTCCCGACTTGCCGTGCTCCTTCCGGCGCCTTCCGTGTCATTCCAGCCCTGTGAAAATAAAACAGGGGAAGCAGCAGGACTGGCCTACCTTGTGCCCCACCCCACCTCCCCGGCGGGCGCCCCTCCTCCTGCCATACACACCCATCTCGCGTCTCCCCCCCTGCAGGCTCGCCCATCCAGGGAGCAGCCCAAGGGAGGGCCGCCACCGTCGTCCATGGGGGCGGCCCAAAAGGGGGCCAGGCCCCCCACTGCTGTGGGCCCCACCCAAATGTGGCAGTGCCCGTTCCCCGTGGGACTCCCTCCCCGGCACCTCCTAGAAAAAACCCCGCTGAGGTCCTTGGCACATTCCGAGCCTCCCCGCTGCTCATCCTGGCCGCCCTGACAGCCTGCTCTCTCCCCGGACACCCCTCAACCCGCTCCTCATGCCGGCCTCTGGGATTCCTATCGCCCCCACTGCTCTCTCCACTGCGATCCACCGCCCGGGGAAACAACGCCTCCCCCTCCAGCCCTGCCCCGCCCCATCCCCCTCATCCCGCACAGCTTGCCTGCACCCACATAATGTGTTTTCTTTTTCCGCATTCCTAAAACTGCGTCCACAGTGATAGCCGTCCGGGCCACCTCTTTAGATCTACGTGCTCCCGGGAGCACCCCCACCCCTCCGTACTCACATGTGCCGGACTGGTGCCCATGGAATCGCTGGTGAAAAACGACAAATCTACACCCTGATCTTCTCCCGCTTCACCTGCTCCCAACACCATGGGGAAAGCCCTGAGTTGAATCAAACACCCAACGCTGCTGACGCTGCACTGATAAAGGCAGGCCCGTGCCTCTGAGCCATGACAGCCGTTGAAGGTATCCTGCCTTATTACTGCCTTTAGCAAGCTTCAAACCGCCTCGGAGGAATAGGCAACGCCCTGAGCCTCGGAGGAACCCTCTTTTATTCCCCCCTCCAGACCCGCCCCCCCCCACGCCGCCATCCACCAATAACAGCCCTCCCAGGGCCCACTGGGTAGCCACTCACCATGCACCCTCCAGCGCGTCACACGTGTGATGCGTCTCACACCCACCCCTCTTAGAACTGACTCGAACGGGCCCCAGCCCGCGTTTAATGGGGCCCGTCGAGACGCGCTCTCGGGCCTTTTATTAATGGCCAAATGCTAATTTTCCCTTTAGCGCATGGCCATTAGCGCATTAGCCCTTACTGCCACCTATTTTGTAGGAGGTAAGGGCTCACACGCTAATCAGTTAGCACTTGGCAATGTAGCTGCGCTAACTGATTTGCACAGAACATATCTACGCTCCACCCCCAGCGCTATAAAATAAAATCTATTTTTTAGTTTGTGGTAAGGCTTATCACACCTTAGTAAAAGGACCCCATATATATATATATATATATATATATATTTTAGCCAGGCCTGTGGTGGTATCTAGATACTGGGTTGGGAAGGACTGCCAGGTTAACTGCCTGCAAAATTTTTTCATTTTAAATGCTAGTTTCTTTCATTTGTCTGCTTTCCTGTTGATAATTGTGTTCTTTTCATTCAGTGTGTGTTTTTTTAAAATTGTAAACCGCCTTGTTTTTATTGTTAAAGGTAAGGTGGTATATCAAGCACAATAACATATTAGAAAGAACCCACACCCATTCCCCATCAGAAAACACCTACCATGAACGCACCAAACTGGGGTTCCAAACAGAAACTAAACCCGGCTGTCACTAGGACCTCAAGGACGCCTTGTGCAAGCCGGCAATAAGAAACAGCTCCCGTCCTCCTGTCCCACAGCAGTGCACAACACACACAGCAAGAGGAGCCAGAAGAGGAACACAAAAACGCACAATGCCACCCACAAAAGTATGAAGACAGCAAGTCCCCCACCCTCTGTCTCAGAAAAGCAGCACGGATTGACAGATCAGACAGTACTTTCACCAGGATAAGAAAAAAAAAAGGGCAGTGGTGTTCAACATACCCCAGCACTAATCACTAATGTTCTTTTCCCCACCATACCCGGCTGCTACTGAAACTAATAGCATGCCCCTCCCCCACCATTGTTGGTGGGGGCTCAGGAGGGAAGCTCAGCTCACTTAAGGAGCCCTTGGGTAAAGCCAATGGGCTTGCCTAAGTCAGTCATTCTTGCACACAGAAGAGGAAAAAAAAGGAGGATCCACAGGCTTTCAGTTTTAACTCTTAACCAATGGCGTTAACGCAAGCGTGCCTAAGTTATGCCTTTTCAGCCAATAGTGCTGCTCGATGGCTCTCACATGACAGTTTTCCCCCTGCCTTTTACATGAACACTATTTAGTTCAATTCAGATCTCTAGCTCGTCTGGTGCTGGCAGGAGCAGTAGGATGTCTGTGCATAAGTGGACAACTCGAGGGTGACTTTCTGAAACACTTTTGCACTTTCTTCCTGCATCAGCTGGGAGTTCTGTGTGGCGGGTATTCAGACCCCTAGCCCTTGGCAGCCTGAGGGGAAGAGTGGCATGTCTTGATATACTGAAACCGTAAGTATTTTGTTTTCATCAAAGCTATTCTTCAAAACATGTTGCATGCAAGTATGTGTGTATATTGGATGCAGTTTTTCTTTAAGACTCCCGCCCTGCTATTTTTTATTTTGCTACAAAATGATGGTTGTTGAAAGTTATCCCCCTCCCCCCCCCTTGCAAATTTTCTTCCTTGCAATTCCAGCACAGTTGGAAGAATAAAAAAAAAAAATCCAGTTTTCCCTCAGGGCAGTGTCTGTATGAAAGCGGTACCTCACATCTTAATGCTGCCAGTCTGCTGCTTTGTTTAAAAACACCACACATACTCAACCAAAGGGAAAAAAAATAATCCAAAAGAAGAAACAATCATACTATTTACTTTTATTTATCTCTGTATGTAGTTTGACCTGATTTGTCCTAAAGAAAAGGACAAACTTGGCTGACTCAGTCATCCAAAGCACTTTCCAGACATCTGACAGTTATTATAATTAGCTATGAAAGACAGCAAAGGCACTTGAGGGCACATAGCTCTCACATTCTGAACAATGGGTTCAAGCGAGGGTTCCCCTCACCCCCATCTGCTTACAAGCAAAAATGTTTGGCACGGCTTTACAGAGGACCAAGCACAAATTTTTTTTTCTTCGCGCTCCGTAGCCTTTTTCATATTACAAAGATTGTCTGGTCCGAGGTCTCGCACTCTTGCCTTGCATTATGAAAGAAGGGGCGAGAACGGAGCAGAAAGGGAGCACCCATTTGTTAAGGACAAGGCTTCCAAATCGTTCTTGTTCGATCCGATGTAGTGCAGATATTTTCCCTGTGTAAAATTTCTTAGTTACAAGTAAAAACAAAAGATTTCGTTTTATTTATTTATTTATTAACAAACAAAAGAAATCTAAATGGCTTGATCAATGTATGGCAGATTACTGCATTGACCTGTAGGCTGCCTTTTTACATTTCAACTAGAAATGTTAGGAGGATGTTATGCGTGTATTTCTAGAATCTGCTTTATTTTTTTTTTGTAAAAGTTGTAAGTATACAGTAAGGAATAGAACAAAGATTTTTAGCCTTAAGCATGTCTTTTTTTTGTACTATGTATTTGAAAAGGAAGAGCTGTGATCATATTTCTTTATTTATAGATATGAAGTAGAATAAAGAAAAATCTTAAAGACTCCAGACGGTACTAATTACGATAAAAAAAAAATGTCTGTGCTACTGTCTGTGTGTGCTCTAATTAAGGGGCTAGAACCTAGTAATTCACTTTTTTCTTTTTTAAAGAAGGACCAGTATGATTTTTCACATATTCCTTTTTAAATACATGTCTTTTTTTTTTTCTTTGTCTGCACTCATGTTATCTCCACCTCCCCCAACCACCGCCCACTGAGAGCTGAGACACCTGAAGGCTAGACACATAGACATAATGATCAACAGAGCTCTAGCCTGTCTGGATTCCAGCCAGTTTTTTCCCCCCCTCTACAATCAAGGAGCCTGCCTGCACGCAATGCACTCCAAGTCTCTGCTGCTCTGTGGAGAGCAGGCATGGAAGTCTTACACATACTGCGGAAAGATTAAAGACAACAATATCCCCTTTCTCTTACCATGTGCAGGCCCAGTTTTCTCAGTTTTAATCCTTTTGGTTACTATGGAAAGCAAGTATATATATGTATGTACGAGAGAAATGTTTTGAAAGTATGTATTCCAGTATAAAGATCTGTATAAAAGTGGCTTTAACTGGTAAAGCCTGGCAAGAGACGGATTTTCATTTTAACTAACTCTTTTATTTTAAGGAATATTTTCCCCTACATATGCAGACATTTTGTATCAATTCCATCTTTGTTAAACCTGGCATGGTCATATATTTTTTAATTCCAACCCAACAAAAGTTGGAAATAATTGTATACTAAAAGGGTAGAGAATGTATATTTGTCTTTGTGGGGGGTGAAATCATTCTACGTAAACTTAATATGAAACTGGCAAGTGGAAAAAAAAACTGGTTAAAAGAAATCAAAGTCAAATTGGTGTGGGGGTTCCAGAGCTATGCCCCCCCCCCAAATATGGCCCACTGTATTTCTTTTGGAAGGAGGAGTTTCAACTTCTGCAGCATAGAAACAATGAAAACACAGGGAATTCCTTCTTTCACATTTCCTCTGCCTATCTTCTACTATCCCAACCCTCCCAAACAGTCCCTACACTAAAAGAACTACCTACTCTGCAAACTGCCCCACCCCCAAAATATAGCTCCCCACAATTGTCCCGCCACTTAGCAAATTGCCCCGCCCTGAAAAACTTGTTCATATTACCATTTGGATTTACTCTGCAAAAATATTCTTAAGCAAGCCTATTGGTGTTGCTGCTTCTTACTATTACTTTACATTATTCTGATGTATAAAGGAGAATGTAGTTTCATGTTTAGATAACAGGTGAATTCCTTCATGTCGATTCCTTTTTCAGACTACAAAGGAATTTTTGAACGCTCTGCAGTGACTGCACAAATCTTATCAATTTTTGTTGTAAATATTATTCTGTGGTAAATATTATTCTGTGGTTATGTGATTTGAAATGAGCCCCAAGAGTTACAAAGTTACATAGGTTACTTTGGTGCTCAATTTCAAAGCACATAAACTTAGAAAATGACATTGGGGGGGGGGGGGGGGGGGGCTCATTTTCAAAGCAATTAGACTTGCAAAGTTACATGGATGTGTATTTTCAAAGCACTTAGGGCCCTGTTTAATAAGCCACACTAGGTGTTTTTAGCGCACGCTAAAAATGAGCATACGCTAACACTAGAGACACCCATATATGGGTGTCTCTAGTGTTTAGTGCGTGCGAAAAATGCTAGCACACCTTAGTAGCACAAAAAAAAGCACAAAAGGGCTTCTAGAACTGGAACAACGGTTCCATTTTTAATAAAGTGGACCCGACACGGGCTGTGTTTCTGTGCTCAACAGCGCCTGCCTCAGGGGTCTAACGAAAATGAATGATGAGCATAGCATGTATATAACGTCATCATACATAAAGGTGACATTTATATTCAACATATAAAAAAATTGTATAAAACCTTATTTACAAATAATTTATTAAATAATGTGGGGAAAAAAGATCCATGCAAGTATGACCAGGTGTAGCTGCTTTACTCTGTGTAGGTTTGGACACTCTCTTCTTTTGCTGTCAGCCCACCTTACTAATACTACTAATCATTTCTCTAGTGCTACTAGACATACGTAGTGCTGTACACATATACAGGCACTTTCTCTGTCCCAAGGGGGGGGCTCCCAATCTAAGTTTTTGGTGCCAGGGTTAAGTGACTTGCTCAGGGTTACAGTGAGCTGCAGTGGGAATTGAACCCAGGTTACCAGGATTATAGTCCACTGCACTAACCATTAGGCTAGTCCTCCACACCTTAGTAAACAGGGCCTTTAGATTTACAAGGGTGGTCTTTTAGAAAGGCATGTTAGCGTTTTCAGTGTGTGTGCTAAATGCTAGAGACACTCGTATATTCCTTTGGGTGTCTCTAGCATTTAGTGCATGCTTATTTTTAGCACACGCTAAAAATGCTAGCGCGCTTTTATAAAAGGACCCCAAAGTTATGGGGTCTTTTACTAAGATTTCCTTTTTTAGCATGAGCTAAAAACGCTAACACACCTTAGTAAAAGACACTTTTACATAGTAACCTATGGAACTGTGCTTTGAAAATGAGCACAAAAAAAATCTCCTAAAATTCTCTCGCCCAATAACACTTCTCAGTAAGTAAGAAGTTGGTTACTCAATGAAAAGTGTTTTAAATTATTAAAGTGAAAATGTGATCACTGCACGTCAAGAAGATGAACAAACTGAAAAAACCAACCAACTAGACAAAAAATAAAACAGGAGGTAGAGAGTAACAGCACAGGATAGGAAATGTTTACAGTGAACTTTGGGGTCAAAGTGGAAAGAAGCTGTGAATAAGGACATTTTATTTTCATGACTGAAGAGCCACTGCAGGGAAAGTACAGTGGTGGATAGGGAGAAGGGAGATGAGATGCCTGAAGAATATTTCTCCTTGAATAGAGAAAGAAGCATAAGGTGTGAGCTCTGAGCAAAGACAAGACAAAGTGAAGCCATGAATTACAAGAAATGATAGAAAAAAAGGAAAATGGAGTTTGCTTGTGCATGCCTAACAGCAAAGAACATCACTCCTTCAGGGGAAAAATTAGATATATACATACAGGTTGAAAGGTGTGTATATAAGTTCATTTTTTTGTGTATCATCTGACATGTTCAGATATGATGACACAGTATCTATAATGTACCATACAGAACACAAGGTTTTATAGAGAGCTGCATAAATGCAGTTAAGTAAATTGAGCCTAACAGGTTCACTTTGCAGTTTGAAGTTTACCGTTTACTCATGACCACTGTGGTGCTCATGAAAATCAAAACTCTGATGTGAACAAGTAAAAATCTGCAAATCCTGGAAAGTCTGTATTAAAGACAGTAGACCTGGAACTAATACTGTACTTGGACTAAATAAGTGGAAAAGAAACCACATGTTCCTGTATCTCTAGTTTTAAATAAGGCTATACAGAACTTCAGCAGCTATGAGCACCGGAGACATCATATGAACTATACTTTGTTTTAAAAGTGCTGAGACCGTTTCTTTATGAACTCAAAAGTGATTCTAACACTTTACTAGCAAAGGATGATTTGGAATGTTAACCTATATAAACTCCGCCATTTTGAGTAATAGATCTCACCAGTACGGTATATAGCAAGATATTCAAGATTTACAGTAAAAACATACTTGGCATTATCTTAATAGCTCAAACAAACCGTTATGCATGTATTTCTCATGCTGTTCTCTCCTATCCATCGGATTATAGTTTCTAGAGCAATGTAAGCTGTTAATTTGAAAAACCAAGAGGGTTCTCATCAACACTCTGAAGATATGTGGTCCTTATTTCATCCCATAGTAAAAGCAGTGCTCTAAAAAGCAAGATGTGCCGTTGGCTAAGAATGGCACTTGGGTCTACTAAAACCACATTTCAACTTCAGAAAACCAGCTATTTGGTATAGATTAAAACAGTTTTGGTATCTCACCGCAAGCATCTTTCTGCGTCACTTTGCAAAACACGAAGGCCAGGTTTCTTGGAATTGACGTGCTGCAATACTATAGATTGACCAGATGGCCACATGTTCTTTTCTTATTTAGATGAGTTTTCTTTTCAATAACATCTTTCTTCCTAGCCTGCTTAAAAATTCCAGCAAATGAAATCAGCATAGGATTTTCAATTCTAATTGACCATGTGCAGAGGAAAAGGCCAATACAGAAATCAGTGGAGCCATTGTGAAGCACACTGCATCAATCTCGGCTTTGTCTTCCGCTCTTACTAGCAGGAGCTTAAACATTAAGGGTGTTTAATTTATATGAACTGCAACAGAACTGTGAGACAAGCTATGTATGGAAAAAATAACTTGCAGTTGCTTGATTTGTACTGTCTTATTGTATTAAATATGTGTTTTTCCCTATCCATGCTATTTGAGATGGAAGGAAAACATTTGGTAAAAGATATCCAATATAAAACTCAGGTTAAAACCAATTTTCTTTCTTTTGCCTGAGTTAGAAGGTTACTGGCATTTATTTTTTAAACTTCTAAATGTTGAAGAAATTTAAAGTTCTAAAACTTGGACAAAATCCATGGTAATTGACTATAGCACACGCAGCCACCTGACACAGACTGGCCAAAAATAAACATTTGTTTCATTCATGTGTTTATAATATTTATATTCTGCTGCATCTTATATCCTGAGCCGATCACAATGCAAGGTCTGAAATAATGCAATCAAGACTCATCTATTACACAACTATAAACCATAAAGGCATAAACAGGAGACCAGCAGAATAAGTTTAATTTCAACATTGATTAAGTTTCCTTGTTACACATTCATTTTGTTCATCTCCAGCAGATTTAAGTAACTGCTAGATCTGCTAAATGGGCAGCGAAAAAGGAACTTGTCAAAATGAGACTTATGCCTGGTGTGCTTTGTTTTGATGAGCGTGGCGCAACAATTTTAACCTGCTGCCTTTTAAATGTGAGCAGTCCCCTAAAACTTTGATAGCCTCCTTGCTTGATTGTCATGTTTTGTTTTTATTTTTTGCTGTCTCCAGCCTTCTAGTGTCTAGAAAATATTTTGTGAATTCTTGGGTGTTGCAGTTAAATATACCCCTTTTTATGCCACTGAGATAATAGAATTAGATATACTTTAATCTTTTCTACGATTACCTTAGCATTAAGGGTTGAATTCTATAAATCACACCTAAAACGTCGCTTAAGCGCTATTCTATAAGCCATGCCTAAAGTTAGTGCTTAAGTGCAGGGGTCATGTGTAAATTTGGACGTGTCCATTTGCACCAGTAAAAGTGTGGGGCAAATGCCTTGCCTAAATTTACGCACAGAAACCCCTTATTTAGTTATTGTGTATGTAACTAGAATACACGCCCACACTCTGCCCCGAAATGCCCGTGACCTTCCCATTTCCACGCCCCCTTTTCTGGGGCATGCTTAAAATCTAGGTGCATATCTATTAATTGTTTTTAATTGGTGCCAGTAATTGCTTGTTAAAAAAATGTTATTGGCACTAATTGGCTCGGTCAATTAAATTGGGTGCACGTCCAAATTTGCATGCACAGTTTTTGTGACTGATAGAATTAGGGGGGGTAAATGTACCGAATTAAGATAAGTGGTTCTAATAAAGAGCCTTGTTTACTAAGCCAAGCTGTAGATGCACACAATTTTTTAGCACATAGTAAAAATTAGCACGAGTCAATGATCGAGACACCCAAAGAATATAATGGGTGTCTCTTATCGTTGGCGCACGCTAATTTTTAGTGCACAATAAAGGTTAGCGCACCTACAGTTCAGCTTAGTAAACAGAGCCCAGAAGGCAAAGCAAAACATAACTATGAAGGAAATACCTTAAAATGATCTATATGCTGATGTAATCCTTGCTTTATACTAGTTCTCAATTAGACAGAATTTATTTACTAATATGTACAATAATCTTTAAAAATAAAAGTGTAGAAATAACTGGCTTAAAAATTGTTATGCAGTTTTTACTTTATTGATTTTATCTTTTTTTTTTTTTTTACTTTGGCTTCTTTAAATACGAATTCATGTTCAAAGCGCCTTAATTGCTGTGTAATTGGGTTGGTACATTAATTCTTTGGTTCTCATTTAAAAAATATGCTAATTTAAAAGCAATTAAAATAAATATTCTGTTTTAATCAAACAGTTTTAAATCTGTAACATCATTCACCATTTATGTAGTGTGACTGTAAGCCCTCTAAGGACAGGAAAATGTCTACTTTACCTTGAGCTAAAATTGAAAAAGATGTGCACTAATATACAAATAAATACAACTTTATTGCTTGTAGTCATTTTTCCCAATTTGTATTATATATGTATATATTTATAATATATTTGTGAGCATAGCCCTTAAAAATCATGGTAAAGCACCGATGTAGTTAAAAAAAAAGTGTTGGTGGAGTCGTAAATCTCAAAACCCGAGTAACTCTACAAATGACCCACTTAGTTCACAGAATATGTGAAAACACTCAAATATATATCTTGTATTGAAAGAAGGAAAACGCCTCTAGGACCTCCTGACCATAACGGTCTAGCAGGCTACTGGCATCAATACGACCTCACAATTGGTCTATTTTGATCTGTTTTCATCATAGGCTTTAAAAAACCTTCTTCTAAAGACTTTCAAAAACGAGTTCAAAAGCCCTTCTGTTAAGCGCCTTCAAATTTAAACATTTAGGTCTAAATTCAAATTCATGGTTGGTACTTAATGTATAATTCACAGTTTGCACTGCTGCAGCTGCAGTCTCTCAATGTACTTTATTGCGGAGCACCCCGGAATAACGGTGGCCAGCGTTTCGCCCCAATTCTAATGGGCTGTGCTGCATCAGGGTCCAAACCACATACTTTGGCACAGTGTGTACTCATATTGAGATAAACCATGACGCCACCTTGAGTGAGAGCTGGTTTGACAGTCTGTGCTAGGACTTACTCGTTGACAGTCTGTTACACCCACTAGCAAAGTTTCCCACGATATCAGATTCAAGGCGAGATGTGATAGGAACATTTAAGTACATCTGAAGTATAAGTGCAGAGGAAGCAGGTCTTTTTTTTGAATGGAGAAGAAGCTCTGGAACAAGGGAGTGATAGAATGAGGATGAAAAAGGACAGACTTGAGAGTAATCTAAGGAAATATTTCTATATGGAAAAGGTAGTTGATGCATGGAGCAGACTTCCAGTGAAAGTATTGGAGATGAGAGCTCAAAGTTTGGGACAAACAGTGAGGATCTCTGAGGGTGAGTGAGGGATTGTAGAGCTTGGTTGGATTGGGAGACAAGATAGGCTGTATGGTCTTTATCTGCTGTAATTTTCTTTTTATTTGTTTTTGCGACCCTCAGAAGTTAGACTTTTTAGATTTACTTTCGAACCTTCATCAAGGAAGCCACTTGTTACTCAGCTTTCCAATAGATTCTGTGCTTTTTTGGTTTTGAAGTGCTAACAGTCTATTTTTAACATGTAGCTTTAAATAAAAGACCAAAATTAAATGAAGAGAATATTTTTAATCTTCAGATTTTATCCATCCAGCAAAGAATGTCTTTATGCTATTTTGTTCTGAAAATGTCTTAAGCCCTTCTGTATGCATTCGGTTTCTCAAAAAGCATTTCACAGATGGCTAGGTTCCATGTTTGAGTCCTGTTCCCAGGAGAGGTTTTTTTTTTTGTTTTTTGCCATGGGCATAGAATGGAGAAACTGATTGAAAATTAGTTCTTTTGTTTTAATTAACCAGATGTGAGAGGTACATTAATTTAAATATGTGAATAAAAGGATTTTGTCTTTCCTCCTAAAAGATATTTCTTTTACAGTTGTACATACAAAGTTGTTGTTTTTTTTGTCATTCTTGAAGAAAAGATTGTAGTGTGAAAATGTGATCATCAGGGGGGGGGGGGGGGGGGGGGGGGGGGGGCTCCCCTCCCCACCCCACCCCAATTAAGATTCTGAATAGGTTGGCCAAAGTTGGGCATGCAATTCTGGGTGTGGAGCGCAGATCCTGTGTGTAAACTAATTAGCTAATTGAGAATGACAATTATTGGCATTAACAAGCACTTGGCAGTAATTAGTTGTGCATAGATTGCCCTACCTCCTATTCTATAACATGCAAACCTAAATTTCATAGCAGGCAACTCCAAAGGGAGGTATGGCCACGGGAGACCATGGACAGGTCAGGGGCATTTCCAGAAAGTAGGCACAATGGGCCTAATTCTATATATGGTGCCTAAAATTAATGTGCGTTAGGCAATCACACCTAAGCATGTTCTAAATACCGCGTGTAAATCTAAGCGCGGTATTAGAATATGCATAGGCGTAGTCCATACGAAAATCTGGTGTAAATCCTTCGTGTAGATTTAAGCACACTGGCCCATATTTTATTACAACACACGTAGATTTTGGAATGCCCACAAAACACGCATTTCCATGCCCCTAAGCACAAAACACACATTTCCTCGCCCCCTTTTGCCTGCGCGCATTAGAATTTAGGTGCAGTACATTACAGAATATACTTAGCAATGTATCTTGCTAAGATTCTAATGTTTGCAATTGGTGCTTGTTAAGAGCTGTTAATGACACTTTGCTTGTTTAAAATAATTAATCTACATGTGTAGTTATAGAATATGCCTAGATTTACGTTCATAACTCTAGGTGTGCTATATAATGTGTTAGAATGCCTGTATTTGCACACCCAACTGCTATTAATTGGACAAAAGCATTTACACCAGCCTTTGGCAGGCGTAAATGCTTGCACCCAAAGGCATGAAATGAACACTAAGCTAGTATCCTGGAAAGGTTATTCCGTGCAGAGTGGCCTTCTACAGAATACCAGCTTAGGGGTTCTTTTACTAAGCTGCGGTAAAAGGGAGCATGCGGTAGCCTGGTGGTAATTCCGGATTGTAAAAGGACCCCTTAGTGCATCTTCCTGGTGCCTAACTTTGGATGCCGTTTATTGAACTTACCCCCATGCTTTGTTGAAATAATTTTTCTTACAAGCTAGAAATCTATTTACAAAGTGTTTGAGAATTCTTTTTAATGTGACTTTATTAACTATTTGTGTGTGTGTGTGTGTGTCTTAGAAACACAAGGAACAACTGTGTGTATCCTCAGTGTTACACTGATAACTAAGGGCCCTGTTTACTAACGCACATTAAAAAGGCATTTTTAACATGCCTACAATTAGCACGCTAACTGTGTAGATGCCTATAGGGATATTGTAGGCGCATAGACGGTTAACGTGTTTACATGGTTACGCGGCTTAGTAAACGGCCCGAGGTGACATCTGAACAAGCACTTTATGGTTTTCTTTTCAAAGACAGTACATAAGTACATAAATATTGCCATACTGGGTAAGACCAACGGCCCATCAAGCCCAGCATCCTGTTTCCAACAGTGGCCAATCCAGGTCACAAATATCTGGCAATATCCCAAAAAAGTACAAAACATTTTATACTGCTTATCCCAGAAATAGTGGATTTTCCCCAAGTCCATTTAATAATGGTTTATGGACTTTTCCCTTAGGAAGCCGTCCAAATATTTTTAAAAATCTGCTAAGCTAACTGCCTTTACCACATTCTCTGGCAACGAATGCGAGTTTAACTACATGTTGAGTGAAGAAATATTTTCTTCGATTCGTTTTAAATTTACTACATTGTAGCTTCATCGCATGCCCCCTAGTCCCAGTATTTTTGGAAAGCGTAAACAGACGTTTCACATCTACCCGTTCAACTCCACTCATTATTTTACAGACCTCTATCAAATCTCCCCTCAGCTGCCTTTTCTCCAACCTGAAGAGCCCTAGCCGCTTTAGCCCTTCCTCATAGGGAAGTCGTCCCATCCCCTTTATCATTTTCGTCACCCTTCTCTGCAACTTTTCTCCAAGCTGAAGAGCCCTAGCCGCTTTAGCCTTTCCTCATAGGAAAGTCGTCCCATCCCCTTTATCATTTTCGTCGCCCTTCTCTGCAACTTTTCTAATTCCACTATCAGGCTTATTTTCGAAAGAGAAGGGCACCCATCGAAAGCCGATTTTGGGCATCCTCAAACGTTCATGGGGTTGTGTCAGCACCGTAATGAAGGCGGGACTGGGGCGTGATTAAGAGATGGGTGTCCTTGACTGATAGTGGAAAAAAGAAGGGCGTCCCTGACGAACACTTGGCCGACTTTACTTGGTCAATTTTTTCTTGCGACCAAGCCATGAAAAGGTGCCCGAACTGACCAGATGACCACCAGAGGGTATCGGGGATGACCTCCCCTTACTCCCCCAGTGGTCACCAACCCCCTCCCACCCTAAAAAAAAACTTAAAAAATTTTTTTGCCAGCCTTAAATGTCATACCCAGCAATATGCAGGACCCTGGAGCAGTTTTAGTGGGTGCAATGCACTTCAGGCAGGTGGACCCTGGCCCATCCCCCCCACCTGTTACACTTGTGGTGGTAAATGTGAGCCCTCTAAAACCCACCAGAAACCCACATCTCTGTGCCCCCCCTTCACCCCTTAGGGCTATGGTAGTGGTGTACAGTTATGGGTTTTGGGGGGCTCTCAAGGTAAGGGAGCTATGCACCTGGGAGCAATTTTTGAAGTCCACTGCAGCGCCCCCTAGGGTGCCCGGTTGGTGTCCTGGCATGAGAGGGGGAACAGTGCACTACGAATTTTGGCTCCTCCCATGACCAAAGGGCTTCGATTTGGATGTTTTTGAGATGGGCGTCCTCGGTTTCCATTATGGCCGAAAACTGGGGACAACCATCTCTAAGGTTGACCATCTCGACATTTAGGTCGACCATCTCTAAAGTCGACCTAAATATTGAGATTTGGGCGAACTTGACCATATTATCGAAACAAAAGATGGACGCCCATCTTGTTTCGATAATACGGGTTTCCCCGCCCTTCACGGGGCCGTCCTGCAAGGATGCCCTCATGAAAACTTGGGCGCCCCATTCGATTGTGCCCCTCCACATCTTTTTTGAGCTGCGGCGACCAGAATTGAACACAATATTCGAGGTGCGGTTGCACCATGGAGCGATACAAAGGCATTATAACATCCTCATTTTTTATTTTCCATTCCTTTCCTAATAATTCCTAACATTCTATTTGCTTTCTTAGCTGCAGCAGCACACTGAGCAGAAGGTTTCAACATATCATCAACAACCACACCTACATCCTTTTCTTGGTCTGTGATTCCTAACGTGGAACCTTGCATGACGTAGCTATAATTCGGGTTCCTCTTTCCCACATGCATCACTTTGCACTTGCTCACATTAAACATCATCTGCCATTTAGACACCCAGTCTCCTAGTCTCGTAAGGTCCTCTTGTAATTTTTTCACAATCCTTCCGCGATTTAACGACTTTGAATAACTTTGTGTCATCAGCAAATTTAATTATCTCACTAGTTACTCCCATCTCTAGGTCATTTATAAGTATGTTAAAAAGCAGCGGTCCCAGCACAGACCCCTGAGGAACCCCACTAACTGCCCTTCTCCATTGAGAATACTGACCATTTAACCCTACTCTCAGGAATTATCTGTTATCAGAATTGCTCAAATATTCATCCCTTTTAATACTAGCCAGAGTGGAAAGCATCACAGTTGTAGGCTTTGCATATTACTGATGTTATCCCTGTTCTAGTTTGTTCACTGGCAGGGCAACAGTTGTCTGTATTTTGTGGTTTAGAGGAGACAGTGAGACTGGATTAAAAAAAAAAAAAAGATTCAAATCATTTTTGGTTTCATGATTTCAACTGGTTGCTGCCAAACTATGAAAAGTAGGACTACTGGATCCCATTCTTAGTTGTGTTTCTACATTAACCTTATGTGTATCTTTTTTTTTTATTTTTCAGACATTCTTCTTTCCTTAGAAGCAGTAAATTCATCTTGCAATTTTTTTTTAAATTGCAGTATTTAACTTTTTCAAAAATACTTGTGCCCCTGTATTGTAGTAGGGTCTGTGCATTGCTTGCATAGCTCTAAGGTTGGAATCCAATGGTACATACCATTAGTAAGGCAGAGATCTAGATTTGATATTTAATGAATGTTGCTTGCCAAGTAATGTTAAGCTGCTTTCCCAGAGAGTTAATTGTGGGGGGTGGGGGAATGTGATGTCTGATTCATGATGGCAACACTGAGGAAAGAAATCAAGTGCTGAAGTTTTGTCCACATGCACAAAAGGGTTAATTTTTCAAATCTTTCTGTATGTGGACTCAAAAAAGGAGAGCTAAGCTGCTGGTGATTTGGATGTATATACGGATTATTCTGTCATGAAAAGAAGAAAACCAGAATTGTAAGATGACACTGCAGGGGTTGTCTGGACTTTTCACCAAGTACAAAGTCTGTTCAGTGCCTTAATTCTTAATGCTGACCTTTGCCTCCTTTAGCTCCTCCCTGCTTCCCTGCTCCAGGTGCAACATCTTTCCAAGTGCTCTAACCTTTTAGCAGTTTACCTCAAGAATAGCTGCCATGCATGTTTCATCCTGAATGTTATAATAAAGGAATCCTTTAAGCCTGTGGTTCCCAAACCTGGTCCTGGAGGCACACAAACAAACAGGTTTTTAGTATATCACCAGTGAATGTTCATGAAATAAATTTGCATGCAGTGGAGGCAGTGTATGCAAATCTCTCTCATGAATATTCATTATGGATATACTGAAAACCTGACTGGTTGGTGTGCCTGTAGGACCAGGTTTGGGAACCAATGCTTTAAGCACTTACAACTGGAGACTGTGATGAAAAGACTGAGCCTGTCTTGACATAAGACCTTTGTGTAACATAGTAGATGATGGCAGATAAAGACCTGTACAGTCCATCCAGTCTGCCCAACAAGATAAACGCATTGTATGTGCTACTTTTATATGTATACCAGACCTGGATTTGTCCTTGCCATTTTCAGGGCACAGACTGCAGAAGTCTGCCCAGCACTGACTTTAATTCCCAATTACTGGTGTTGTCACCCAATCTCTACTAAGCTTCTGTGGATCCATTCCTTTTGAACAGGATTCCTTTGTGTTTATCCCACACTTTTTTGAATTCTGGTACCGTTTTCATCTCCACCAACTCCCGCGGTAGGCATTCCAAGCTTTTTTGAATTCTGGTACCGTTTTCATCTCCACAAACTCCTGCGGTATGCATTCCAAGTATCCACCACCCCCTCTGTGAAAAAATGCTTCCTGACATTTTTCCTGAGTCTGCCCCCCCCCCCCCCCCTTCAACCTAAATTCATGTCCTTTAGTTCTACCGCCTTTCCGTCTGTGGAAAAGGTTTGTTTGTGGATTAATACCTTTCAAATATTTGAATATCTGTATCATATCACCCCTGTTTCTCCTTTCCTCCAGGGTATACACGCTCAGGTTAGTAACTCTTTCCTCGTATGTCTTGTAACGCAAATCCCATACCATTTTTGTAGCTTTTCTTTGTACTGCTTCAAGTCTTTTTACATCCTTAGCAAGATACATTCTCCAAAACTGAACACAATATTCCAGGTGGGACCACACCAACGACCTGTACAGGGGCAGCAACACCCCCTTCATTATGCTGGTTATTCCTCTCTGTAGACAGGCTAGCATCCTTCTGGCTACGGCTACCACCTTGTCACACTTATCACCCCAAGATCCCTCTCTCTGTCTGTGCATACCAGACTCTCATTATCTAACATATACAGTGGGGGAAATAAGTATTTGATCCCTTGCTGATTTTGTAAGTTTGCCCACTGACAAAGACATGAGCAGCCCATAATTGAAGGGTAGGTTATTGGTAACAGTGAGAGATAGCACATCACAAATTAAATCCGGAAAATCACATTGTGGAAAGTATATGAATTTATTTGCATTCTGCAGAGGGAAATAAGTATTTGATCCCCCACCAACCAGTAAGAGATCTGGCCCCTACAGACCAGGTAGATGCTCCAAATCAACTCGTTACCTGCATGACAGACAGCTGTCGGCAATGGTCACCTGTATGAAAGACACCTGTCCACAGACTCAGTGAATCAGTCAGACTCTAACCTCTACAAAATGGCCAAGAGCAAGGAGCTGTCTAAGGATGTCAGGGACAAGATCATACACCTGCACAAGGCTGGAATGGGCTACAAAACCATCAGTAAGACGCCGGGCGAGAAGGAGACAACTGTTGGTGCCATAGTAAGAAAATGGAAGAAGTACAAAATGACTGTCAATCGACAAAGATCTGGGGCTCCACGCAAAATCTCACCTCATGGGGTATCCTTGATCATGAGGAAGGTTAGAAATCAGCCTACAACTACAAGGGGGGAACTTGTCAATGATCTCAAGGCAGCTGGGACCACTGTCACCACGAAAACCATTGGTAACACATTACGACATAACGGATTGCAATCCTGCAGTGCCCGCAAGGTCCCCCTGCTCCGGAAGGCACATGTGACGGCCCGTCTGAAGTTTGCCAGTGAACACCTGGATGATGCCGAGAGTGATTGGGAGAAGGTGCTGTGGTCAGATGAGACAAAAATTGAGCTCTTTGGCATGAACTCAACTCGCCGTGTTTGGAGGAAGAGAAATGCTGCCTATGACCCAAAGAACACCGTCCCCACTGTCAAGCATGGAGGTGGAAATGTTATGTTTTGGGGGTGTTTCTCTGCTAAGGGCACAGGACTACTTCACCGCATCAATGGGAGAATGGATGGGGCCATGTACCGTACAATTCTGAGTGACAACCTCCTTCCCTCCGCCAGGGCCTTAAAAATGGGTCGTGGCTGGGTCTTCCAGCACGACAATGACCCAAAACATACAGCCAAGGCAACAAAGGAGTGGCTCAGGAAGAAGCACATTAGGGTCATGGAGTGGCCTAGCCAGTCACCAGACCTTAATCCCATTGAAAACTTATGGAGGGAGCTGAAGCTGCGAGTTGCCAAGCGACAGCCCAGAACTCTTAATGATTTAGAGATGATCTGCAAAGAGGAGTGGACCAAAATTCCTCCTGACATGTGTGCAAACCTCATCATCAACTACAGAAGACGTCTGACCGCTGTGCTTGCCAACAAGGGTTTTGCCACCAAGTATTAGGTCTTGTTTGCCAGAGGGATCAAATACTTATTTCCCTCTGCAGAATGCAAATAAATTCATATACTTTCCACAATGTGATTTTCCGGATTTAATTTGTGATGTGCTATCTCTCACTGTTACCAATAACCTACCCTTCAATTATGGGCTGCTCATGTCTTTGTCAGTGGGCAAACTTACAAAATCAGCAAGGGATCAAATACTTATTTCCCCCACTGTATGTCTCCTGTGGATTTCTACTCCCTAAGTGCATCACTTTGCACTTCTTTGCATTGAATTTAATTATCAAACATTAGACCATTCTTCTAGCTTCTGCAGATCCTTTTTCATGTTTTCCACTTCCTCCAGGGTGTCCACCCTGTTACAAATCTTGGTATCATCTGCAAAAAGGCGAACTTTACCTTCTAACCCTTTGGCAATGTCACTCACAAATATACTGAACAGAATCGGCCCCAGCACTGGTCCTTGATGCACTCCACTACTCACCTTTCCCTCCTCCGAGTGAATTCCAATAACCACCACCCTCTGGCGTCTGTCCGTCAATCAGTTCCTAATCCATGTCACCACTTTTGGTCCTATCTTCAGCCTGTCATGTTTATTCAAGAGCCTTCTGTGAGGAACAGTGTCAAAGGCTTTGCTGAAATCTAAGTAGATTACATCTATCGCACGTCCTTGATTCAATTCTCTGGTAAGCCAGTCAAAGAATTCAATGAGATTCGTTTGGCATGATTTACCTTTGGTAAAACCAAGTTGTCTCGGATCTTGCAACTTATTGGATTCCAGGAAATTCACTATCCTTTCCTTCAGCAATGCTGAAGCCTAATTGGTAAAGCAGCCAGCTGAGAGCCAGATCAGAAATCCAGTTGGTTTGAGTTGGTGATTTCCCTACAGGACTATGGCTCCATATTAGGAACTGTGGTATTGTCACTGCAGAAATGTCCTTACCACCGTAATGGTGAAAACCAGGTTTCTACTATGGCTGTGATAGAGTAGAGCTGTTAAAGGGATTCTTAAAATAGATGGTTCCAAATTTAAGCTTTATATAATAAATGGTTTCATTTATAGTAATATACACTTTACCTTTAATCTCTTGTAACAAATCAAGTTTATGCACTAGTATAAATGTTTCTTTGTATGTATTTGTTATATTCGTAAGCAAAAGATAGCAATAACACACAGAGGCAAGCATTGAATAAATAATTTTTTTTAAACATAGAACCTTTTCTAATTATGCAGAAATTAGCAATAGTATTTAATGTACCGGAATATACAATTAAAAAAAACTTTTTACAATTCCATTGCTGAACAGAATTGATAACACTGTCAGATTTTCCTCATCTTGAATATTTTATGAAGAATTAATGGCAAAGAGAGAGACCCCCACTTTTAAGGGTCCGTTTTAATAAGCTGCAGTATAAACTGGCCTTAGTGCATCCTTGCATGGGGTTTTTCCTCTCATGCTAAGGCCACGTTTACTGTGGGGGAAAAAAAAAAGAAATCGGCCATTTTATTGCTACTTAATGGCCATGTGCTAATGTTGCCGTTTACCACACGAGGACTTACCAACACCTATTTTGTATGCAGAAAGGGTTCATGTGCTAATCATGTTCTAATCCATTACCATGTGGTAATGTAGTTACGTTAACTAACGAAGAAACACCCACTTTCCACCCCCAGATATGCCCCCTCTTTGATTAAAATTTAAAATATTTTACATGCAGTTTGTGTGTGCAGATCACAAAATTTACCACAGGATGCCCTATTGTGTCCTGCGGTAAACCATTTTAAGTTGCAGTAAGCACATGCTAGCATTTACAGTGGCAAATGGACCCCTTAGTCTGTGCACTATTAAGCTGCAGTAACAGTTGTGCTTTTTACAGCACCTTAATTTCCCCCAGGAGTGACTAACCTGTGGTAGCTCAATACCGCAGGTTAGTCACTCCTTCATTATGCAGAACGTTGCTTGCTATCAGCCTCACACAATGTTATTCACGGTGCTCCCGGACAGCTTCTCATAAGGGCTGGCCAAATTGCCAATGCCTTCCCACCTCTGCCTCAAGAGCCTACTTTGAGCAATCTTTGTTGTCTAGTGGGGTAAGGGCAGGATTGATCTCCAGTTGCTCCTGTCCCTTGCTGGAGTTGGGTTCAAAATGGCACCAGTCATCCCTAATGGTAGTCTTATAGTACTGGCACCCTAGCTGACCCTTACACAGCAACTTGCCCTATTGGTAGCACTGTGAGACTACTGCTAGCGGTCCTTGCAGCCATTTTAAATCCAGTGGCCCTATGGGAGGCATGGTAGATGAGCTTTGGGGGAGAGGGGTATCAAGAGAAGCGTTTCAAGGCAAGGGGGAGTGTTATTGATGGTAAGGGAGAAAGAAGCAGTGTTCTGTTTGGAGCATTGTTTCTTCTAAGTCATAAAACCCATTAATTTTCCCCTAAGGGGATGATTCACTAAGCTTTTCCCCCCAAAAGGCACCAAGTTGGAACAAAGCCTTGGTGGAATGGGGCCCTTTTGGAATATCTGTATGATAGTAGAGGAAGGTAACTGTAGCACAGGATTTAATCACTTCCATTGTTTGGACAAACATTTTCTGTGAATGGATTTAGAGCACACCTAGCTATGAGGTGGGTTTTTTTTTTTTTTTTTTGGTTTGCTCAGGATCTAGGAGCTTTAAAGGATCTGACACACTCAGTGGATGGTTTAAAATCTGGTGCTGTGCAAAATTTGATGAGGAACTAAAATACGATCCTGACAAACTGAATAAATTCCATATATATAGCTAACTCTTAACTGTGGTTTTTAGAGCTGGTGGCGCTAAACAGAAACCACAACTGGATGTACAAAAACTTCCTGTTTACTACATACAACAGAATGCCACCAATACTTAGTCCCATCTTCTCCAGTTTGGGGCGTAGCCAGACTTAACAATGGGAGGGGGCCAGAGCCCGGGGTGGGGGGCACATTTTGGTCTGCCCCTCCACTACCCCGCCACCTCGCGGACGCCGCCCCCCTGCCACCTCGCTGCCCTGCCGCCTTCCACCCACTGCAGCAGTAAATATCTTGGCTATCTGGGGTCCCCAACCCCCGCTAGCTGAAGCATTGTCCAGTGGCGCCGGAGACTGATGCTGGACAAGGCTTCAGCTGGTGAGGGTTGGGGATCCCCAGCAGCAAAACCAGGGGCCCAGAGGAAATTTGGGGGGCCCCAGGCTCCCGTGTCCCCACATAGCTACGCCACTGGTTTTATGTTCGTGTTCACATTTTTTCCTTCTGTTAAATCAGTGGTAAAATAATATGCTTATTAAAATGTGGCACCTCCTTGTGGGTGTCTCTGGGTCTAGGGTCAACCTGGCAGGATCTCCCTGGATGCTTGACACCTGGTGCCTCTATCTGAGGAAGAAGGTGTTAATGGTTGAGATTTCCCTCCCTTCTTTGCCCCCCCCCGCCCCAAAACCAGGTAAAAAATCAAAACAAGTCTGACGGTGAACAAGGATGGCTGGCAATATTTAAAGAGTTTATTCAACTTAGTACAAAAGCAGACTTAAAACTGCTGAGGGGTCAAAATCCTTGAAGCATAACAATCAAAAGTACAGCAGGAATCTTACACAGTACATTCCTATAAAGCATTAGATAACTATTCAGATAAATTGAGGTACCGATCCCAACAATATTAACAGCTAGGTAAGAAGCCTTTGTATATCTCCTCGTGTCCTATTACAAACTATCCTCCCCGTTCTCCTTCCCACCCAGCCCCATGTCTTACCCATAGCTGGCAGGATCTGAATCTTTCCCTCTCTGCCACTGCAGCGCCTCCATCTGGACTAGGCCTTTCTTAGCAGCATCTCCAAATCTGCCAGGGTCTTCAGTAGTGCTAACTCTTTGTGGTTGTAGCTCACAGGAATTGCAGCCAGTAGAGCCCTTGGATTACAGTTAAGCTTCTCCAGTTGGAGAAGGCCTGCTCTCCTAACCGGAAGACCAAGACGTAGGTAGAATGTTAGTAAAACATGCAGGATTTTATTTTCATTTTACTTGAGTTGTATGTGCTGAAGCCAGCTGGGCAAAATCCTACCCTTTCTCATTGGGGTGGATAGTCTACCTTCCAGGTGAATACATTTCCTGCCACCTGTTTTTCAAAATATAAAGGAAGTTAAAGCATGGTGGGTTGTGAACACAACTGGCCAGGCCGTCTTTAAACAAAGAACTCAGCAGGTGATGCCCACAAGGAAGGACTTGTGGGTAAAAGAAATGCTACGGGATGCACTGCAAATCCCAAGTGTTGAGCTGGAAATCAGTGAACCCTAAGGCATGCATTTCTATCAACCCACTATGCCAGTTCACCTGCTAAAGCTTTAGCAGTCACAGTAGCACTGACTTTAGTACCTTCTGCAAAAATGGAAATTGGCACCTCATTTGGTGGTAACAGCTTTGGCACAATGTCCCCTTCCTTTATTATGGTGACTCCTGCACATCCCTCTTTCTCTCTCCTTTTACTACAGTCTTTCTCCTCCATTCTCTGCCTATCACCATTATTCCCCCACTGCTTCCATGTCATGTGGGCTAGGGAAAGAGGATGTAGGGGTGACAGACCATTGTAGCAATACCCCATCATTCATGATGCCCTGCACAGCCACACAAGTCACACTTCCCAGAAGCTAGTTTGTAGCAGAGCTGCACTAGGGCTGAGGATTGAAAGCCAGGGCTTAGTAGGTGAGCAAAAGACGGAAACCAAATCAAAAAACATAGAGGGCAGTGAACCCCTTACCTCCTTCCAAACTGCACCCATCTCTCCTCTAACCTCTTCCTCCTGCTGCGATGCTATTTCTTTTGGGACGATACAGCATAATGAGCCTACTTAGTCCAACACCACTGTCTCGCATAAGATGTAACAAGGGAATGACTTTTATTTTATGAAAAAGATGGTGTTACTCTCTGTTCCCCTTTCAATTTGAGACTCAATCATAGGTCTCTGCATTTTAGAGCTGCCAAAGAGAAGCAGTTTTAAAGATATTTTTCAGACTATGGGATCAGGTACAGGTACAATCCCTTCCTGCTCCCCCCATGTCATCCTGGTAAAATAACATTAATTCTGTTGACTATAGGGCTGGAGGAGAAGGGCAAAACACAGCTATTGCTTACCCTTGATCCAGCCTGACTGGCATAACAATCTTTACTAAAAACTTAATTATCCAAACTGTGTCTTCAGTCCTCTGTCTCTACATGTTCTTGGTTTTCTCTGCCTTCATGTTCCTTCTTTTAAGGATTGTCTTAATCTTTCTATTTCATCATAATTTCTCTTTCCTCCACTTGTATTTCTCTTTCCTCTCATTTCTTCTAGTCTTACTCCCTCCTGCCACTTCTCACCCTTTTCTGATTTTTATGTCTGTTCTGTCCACCATGATTCCTTCTGTCAGCAACCCCCCCCCCCCCCCCACACACACACATAGCTCATGCTTTCTCCAAATTCCTCTCTCCCTCAGCCTGTTTCTGCTGCTCTCTCACAGCTCCACTTTCAGTTCCTGTCCTCATCATCCAGCCTCTCTTCCTTTTTACAGTGCCTTTCTGCCTCTTCCAACATTTCTCTCTCCTAGCCAGTTACCCTTTCAATAATTCCCTTTTTCCCCTTCCTAGCCCCTTTTTTCCTCTCCCAGTACTCTCTATCTTTTGAACTGCTATAGGTATTATTTCGGAAACATGGGTAAAATTGCCATGGCAATAAAGTTAGCATAATCTGTCTGTTCCTTTTGTGGTGTCCATTTGCTGCATTCCCCTTCCCCATAGGCAGCTGCTTGTCTACAGCAACTCCCACCTCCTCAGCAGCCTATTAGACAGACTGTAGGGGGAGGCGAGAGTAGTAACTAAGATACAGAAGCACTCAGTGTTGCCAGGTGGGCGGTTTTACCGCCGTGGGAAATTTTTGCCCGCAGCGGGTTGCGGTTTTTTGGGCTTCTTTTTTTTCTTTTGGGCGGTTTTCAGGCGTTTTTTTCGGCCGCGGGGGCGGGGTTAGTGACGTTTTGGGCGAGATTAGTGACGTTCTGGGCGGGGCCAATGACGGGGGAGGCGGGGGCCGATGACAGGGGAGGCGGGGTCGGTGACGGGGGAGGCGGGGCCGATGACGGTGGGGGCGGGGTTGATGACGGCAGGGGCGGGGTGATGACGGCGGGGGCGATGGTGATGACGCGGGGGTGGGGGTGTCAGGGGCGGGGTTTGAGTTTGGGCGCGTTTTGGGCTGTTTTTAGGCTGGATTGGGTGGGAAAAAATTTTTCCACCTGGCAACCCTGGAAGCACTTCATTCTTGTGTTTTGCTGTAGCTCTACAGCATGGAGCTTGCCAAAAAGGTTAGTATCAGCCTATCTAGCACATTATCAGGGTTATTTTCGAAAGAGAAGGGCATCCATCTTTCGAAACAAATCGGGAGATGGGCGTCTTTCTCTCAGGGTCGCCCCAAATCGGCATAATCGAAAGCCGATTTTTGGGCATCCCCAACTGCTTCCCGTTGCAGGGACGACCAAAGTTCCGGGGGGGGGGGGGGGTGTCGGAGGTGTATCGAAGGCAGGACTGGGGCGTGCCTAACACATGGGCGTCCTTGAGCGATAATGGAAAAAAGAAGGGCGTCCCTGAGGAGCACTTAGGCGACTTTACATGGTCCATTTTTTTCTTACGACCAAGCTGTGAAAAGGTGCCCGAACTGACCGGATGAGCATCAGAGGGAATCGGGGATGACCTCCCCTGACTCCCCCAGTGGTGACTCACCTCCTCCCACCCTGAAAAAAACAACTTAAAAAACTTTTTTTGCCAGCCTGAAATGTCATACTCGGGTCCATCGCAGCAGTATGCAGGTCCCTGGGGGGGGGGGGGGGAGGTATGTGTGTGTCAGCGGAGGCATAGCGAAGGTGTGGACGTCCTTCTTTCAAATATTTTGGACATCCTGAACTGCCCCCCCCCCCCCCCCCCCCACAGGGACAGCCAAATTTCAAGGGAGTGGCGTAGTGGTTAGAGCACTGGTCTTGCAATCCAGAGATGGCCGGTTAAAATCCCACTGCTGCTACTTGTGATCCAAAATCCAAATAAATAAAGGGGATGTTGGAGGCATAGCAAAGGCATGGACATCCTTCTCACAGAAACATCCACATTTTGGATGTCCTCAACTGCCCGTCGCAGGGACGGAGGCATAGCAAAGGACGTCCTTCACCCATATTCTTAAAAGAAAAAAAAAAAAAAAAGACATCCCTGACGAGCACTTGGACGTTTTCACCTGGATTCGTGTTTTTCTAAGGTTATAGACGGCAATTTATTTAAGATTGTAGACGGCTATTATACACACAGCTTGTCTGCATGTATGAAGCCGTCTTTGGCATGCGCAGAGCAGCCACGCATAATGCCTGGCTTCTGTGCACTGGCTTCCCCTCCTTAGGAAGGACATCGTGTGCAAATGAGCTAACTGCGAGCAGCTCATTTGCATGCGATTTCCATCATGCATGCCTGTTCCTTTCCGAATCGCTAAGGGATCTGTAAGGGAAGGGCTTTTTCCGTTCAATTAGTGGATCTGGCTGAAGGTAAGGGAGCTATGTACCTGGGAGCAACTTGTGAAGTCCTAGGGTGCCCGGTTGGTGTCTTGGCATGTCAGGGGGACCAATGCACTACGAATGCTGGCTCCTCCCATGACCAAATGGCTTGAATTTGGTCGTTTCTGAGATGGGCGTCCTCGCTTTCCATTATCGTGAAAATCAGAAACAACCAAGTCCTGGGGATGACCATCTCTAAGGTCAGCCTAAATTTGTTGATTTGGGTGTCCCCGACCGTATTATCGAAACGGAAGATGGACACCCATCTTTCGATAATACGGGTTTCCCCACCCCTTGCTGGAGCCGTCCTGCGAGGATGTCCCCAGGAAATCTTGGGCGTCCCTTTTGATTATGCCTCTCTTTATGTGCCACCATTTTCACTCACACAAAACAATAGCAAATGCTATTGAAAATAATAGCAAAAGATTATTAGAAATAGCACTGCCTATGCGCGTGGTCCATCTGTAAAATGTCAAAGCTGTTCCAGTTGGATAGGCAGTGCCTTAAGATGGAGGACAGGAGATAACATTTTTTTTTGTTGTTTACTTATTTGACAGCTTTTACATTTTATTTGAAAGCTTCCCATATGTAGATATAAATGTCATGAAATAAAAATTGAATATCACTAAAACAGCTTTAAAATTATTGCAGCTGGTAGAAACAGCAGTTACAAACTCTGGGCCCTGTTTACTAAGGTGCACTATAGATGTGCTAGCGTTTTTACTGCGTGCTAAAAATTAGTGCACACTAATGCTAGAGACACCTATATATATATATATATAATTATCATTATTAGCATTTGTATAGCGCTACCAGACGCATGCAGCGCTGAACACCTGACACAGAGAGACAGTCCCTGCTCAATAGAGCTTACAATCTAAAGTAATACAGACAGACAAGACAATAAGGGCAAGTACTGGGTGAGAAGGAACATGTCTGTAGCGTTAGAGCGCACTAAAAAAACGCTAGCGCACCTTAGTAAACAGGGCCATCTGTATTTGTGCTCATTTTTTTACTCTGTTCTATACAATACAGGTGGCCACATTTCAGTGACGATATCCTGTTTTCTGATGGGTTCATCCTAACTGTTGTAATCTGCCTTGGGAAGCCTGGTATTATAAAGATGGAATATACTGAAATTAAATGGAAGTAAAATTAAACTTTCATTGGGGCACATGGAATCACATCTTCATCTGTTTTGTAGAAGTTTAGAAGTTTACATTTTAGATGCACAAATGGATTATTCTGTTTTGCGCATGTTTCAGGGGCAAGTGGTTTTATAAGTCAAAATAAAAATAAATATTTTGTTTCATGTAGATCTCTTTTGTTTAAACATAACTAAATGGGCTATAAGCCCTTAATGTGCTCCTTTGATTGTCTTATATTTTGTTCTTGTGATAACTTATTCAGTGCCAAAAACTGAAAACTCATCTCTTCTCTTCTGTCTGGTTAATAATAAAAGGAGCTCATTGTGAACACTATCCACCCTAAAATGTTGTTTTGTGGCTGTACATGAGAAATTGTGATATTGAATAAATAAGTTTATGTTTTTGTTCCTAGTCATTCATTCAAAGGTTATATAATCCTCTCAACAAAGCCAGTTAATCATTTAACTTATTAGTGGAACATAACCACAGAGGCATGATATGGTCGCATTTTCAATATGGTAATACTAGAGCCCAACTAAGGAACGGTGTATTTTGAGTTAGTCTTCACTGGACCAAACCTGCTTTCATTGTGGAAAGTTGCTGAAATACAGACGCTAGAATGCCACGTGCTAAGCATGAATTCTATATTGTCAATTATAAGCATAATTGGTGGGGTTTTTTGTTTGTTTGTTTTTATAATGCTAGCATAAGCAGAATGTTGGGTGTTATTAGGAAGGGTATGGAGTCCAGGTGTGCGGATGTTATAATGCCGTTGTATCGCTCCATGGTGCGACCGCACCTGGAGTATTGTGTTCAGTACTGGTCTCCGTATCTCAAAAAAGATATAGTAGAATTGGAAAAGGTACAGCGAAGGGCGACGAAAATGATAGTGGGGATGGGACGACTTTCCTATGAAGAGAGGCTGAGAAGGCTAGGGCTTTTTAGCTTGGAGAAGAGACGGCTGAGGGGAGATATGATAGAAGTGTATAAAATAATGAGTGGAATGGATCGGGTGGATGTGAAGCGACTGTTCACGCTATCCAAAAATACTAGGACTAGAGGGCATGAGTTGAAGCTACAGTGTGGTAAATTTAAAACGAATCGGAGAAAATTTTTCTTCACCCAACGTGTAATTAGACTCTGGAATTCGTTGCCGGAGAACGTGGTACGGGCGGTTAGCTTGACGGAGTTTAAAAAGGGGTTAGATAGATTCCTAAAGGACAAGTCCATAGACCGCTATTAAATGGACTTGGAAAAATTCCGCATTTTTAGGTATAACTTGTCTGGAATGTTTTTACGTTTGGGGAGCGTGCCAGGTGCCCTTGACCTGGATTGGCCACTGTCGGTGACAGGATGCTGGGCTAGATGGACCTTTGGTCTTTCCCAGTATGGCACTACTTATGTACTTATGTACTTATGTACTTATTTAAGTGTCAATATCTAGGTTCTGCTGTTTAGGCTGTGTCGATGGCCATCGTAAATAACGGGACTAAATATTACAGTTGCATGAATAACTGATGGCACTCTACACTTGGCAAGTGCTGGGCACACCCCCTGATTCACCCATGCTCCTCCCACATGCACACCACACATTATAGATCTTCTGTGTTTCTAGAATTAGGACCAAGTGCAGTTACAAGCCTAATGTTGTGCGATGGGCTGAGATCCTAGGGAACTGGGTTCAATTCCCACTGCAGCTCTTTGTTACCCTGGGCAAGTCACTTAACCCTCCATTGCCCCAGGTATGAATAATACTTAGATTGTGAACCCAGTTTGGGACAGAAAGTACCTGTACAGATATCTGTGTATGAATCACTCTATGCCTATGAAGGCTCAAGCGGTATATAAAATGTGTTCAATAAGTAAATAAACTGCAAATTGGCACCAGTTTACTCCAGTTATTGGTGATTAATTGGTTGTTAGTGCCAGTTACAGTTTTATTTTGCCATTAACCTGTGCACATAACTGTCACTATTGTATACCCTGTGCACAGTTTTTCATGCTAAGCATAAAAATATGTGCCCAAGATTATAGAATGAGGGGGTAAGGAAGCAATTCTAGAATAGGTGTTACTATATAAGGGGATCATAAATATTATAACCATCAAAATTGTGCCTAAACGCTGTTCTCAAGTACCAGCTTAAGTTGCGTGTATATGCATGAGGAAATGTTTGAGCCCCACCACTTGGCGTTGGTAGGGCTCAAACTTAAAGTATTTTATAAGTTACATGGGTAAATGTTAATGCTGGTATCTGCAGCACATGGGCATTAACACACTAGCTCAATGGCTGACTTAAGTGTTCACACTTACGGCCAGATTCGGTAAATGACACTGAAAAAAATAGGCATTATGAAAAATCATCGCTTGGCGCTGTACTATAAATGGCGCTTTGGCATGAATGCCTTGTATAGAATAGCGCCTAGTGGGGATTTGCATGCCCAGCTTTGGGCACAAGACTTAAACCAACTGAAACCTGGTGTAAATCCTAGTGCTTATGTTGGTCACGGATTTCCAGAACTCTGCAACATTGTGCGCAACTTTTGTGAATGCCCTTTCTGTGGCCATGCCCCTTCTGAGGTTGTGTGCAAGAGGATTTGGGGGGAGATCGTTATAGAATCAGTGTGGCTAGATCTGTGCGCAAATCTAAATTAGTGCCAAGTAACATCAATAAGAATGTAAGAATAGCCATAATGGGTAGCCCAGTATCCTCCTTCCAGTAGTGGTGAATTCAGGTCACTAGTACCTGGCAGAAACCTAATTTGTAGCAATATTCCATGCTACCAATCCCAGGGAAAGCAGTGCCTTCCCCATGGACATCTTCATAACAAACTGTGGGCTTTTCCTCCAGGAACTTGTCCAAACCTCTTTTAAACCCAGATACACTAACCGCTGTTACCAAATCCTCTGTCAATGAGCTCAAGCTTAACTATTTGTTGAGTGAAAAATATTTCCTCCTGTTCGTTTTAAGAGTATTGCCATGTAACTTCATTGAGTTGCCCCTAGTCATTGTAAAAAATCGATTCACTTTTTCCCGTTGTACAGCACTTGGGGCTTTTGTAGACCTCAATCATATCTCTTCCCCACCTCCCTCCCTTTGTTATCAACCAGTTATTGTTACTGGCTGTTATCTTACTTATTTGGGCACAGATCTCGGGATTGTGTCCTAATTTGGATGCCATTTATAGAATCCGGGGGCTAATGTATTTAAAACGGTTGAGTGTTTTGTAAAGGAAAGACACGCCTTTATAGAATAAGTCGCCTGCCAGATGCCTTCTATGCAATTCTATAACGTTCTTATTTAAATCTCTGCTACCCTAATTGCAAAGGTCTCAAGTACAAATCAATTCATGGATCCAGCTTCTCATTTATAGGTACAAGACTCTGGAATGTACTCCCAAAAATCATGAGTACTACGTACGACCACCTCAACTTCCGGAAATTACTAAAGACCTACCTGTTCGGAAGAGCACATCCTACTGACCCAACTTAATTACCTAAATCCAGCAACACAAAGATATCCAAACTTGTATTGAACTTTATGATTGATATATAACTTCGCTCTCTATGATTCCCTGATGTGTCTGTTCATATCCATTTCATTGTAAATAACTTCAATCTATATTTGTTTCTTCACCCTAGGTGGCTATCGCCTCATGACACTATGTAAGGCACATTGAGCCTGCAAATAGGTGGGAAAATGTGGGGTACAAATGTAACAAATAAATAAATAATGAGGCACATAAAATTTAGACTCCTACCAGCTCCCTCTGGGCACCTATTCTATAAATCAGGGGTTCTCAACCCGTTCTCAGGACACATCCAGCCATTCAAGTTTTCAGGATACCCACAGTGTATATGCATGAGATAAATTTACATACACTACCTACATAGTTTGCAGTGGGAATTTTTTTTTTCCTGCCAGAGCTTGGACTACATAAAGCCTGAATGGGAAGAATACGGTGAGGTATTTGGTACACAGCGCTATTATACATGATTGCTGACACCCAATCCAATTCCTTCTGTTTAATGTCCTAATTATTTACAAACATAATGTTGATTCTCCCTGACGAGCTAAGACCTAAAACATAGAAGTGCAGTTATTAAGAATGAGGCCAATTTTTAGTCGGCGTTTTTAGGCCACTGACAGCTGCAGGCAGAATTAAGTCCAGATATTCATTTCTGGGCCATATCTGAGCACCACCATTAATTATCTGGATCAGTCACTTACCTTAGAAACATGATGGCTGATAAAAGGACAAATGGCCCATTCAGTCTGCCCATCCTCTGTAACCACTAACTTTTCCTTTTCCTAAGGAAGTTATGCAGGTGCCAACTGATATACAGTGCTGGCATTCACATAGCTAAGGGGTCCTTTTATCAAGCTGTGGGAAAAAGGGCCCTGCGGTAGCAGCGAGGGCCGTTTTTCCTGTGTGCCAGGGCCCTTTTTAGTGCAGTGGGTAAAAAACCTCAAAAACAAAATGACCATGCGGTAAAACTCTCACTGCATGGCCATGTGGTAGGGAGCCCTTACCGCCATCCATTGAGGTGGCGGTAAGGGCTCCTGTGGTAACCTGGCAGTAACTGGGCAGCATGCGGCGATGCCTGGTTACTGCCACGTTAACCATTTCTGGATTTTTTTCCCCTTGGAAATGGTTTGTGGTAAGCCCATGTTGGGCTTACTGCTGCTCTGTAAAAGGGCCCCTTAATGAACAAAGTAGGACTTCCTTTTATGCAGTCCTATCTATCCAGTCAGTTATGTGGGCACTGAATGTAGTCTTTGCCAATAAAATGACTAACTACTACTACTACTTAACATTTCTAAAGCGCTACTAGGGTTACGCAGCGCTGTACAATTTAACATAGAAGGACAGTCCCTGCTCAAAGAGCTAACTGCCCACAGACCTCACCAGCACTAACTGCATGGTGTTGTAATGGTCAGAGGGGATGTTAAGTGGCACCATGCAGTTCAGTGCTGCTGAATATCTGGGACAGCCTGCTGAGGTTTTTTTTGTTGTTTGTTTTTTGGTTTTTTTAAAAATATATCTTTATTATCAATGGAAAGAGACAGACAGTACAATAAGAAAAACAACAACATTTCTAAGTACCATGTAACCATTGCTGCTTAATTCCCATCAAGTTCAATATATTTAACAACTGAATTCTATTGAATCGAGTTGCTAAATAACACAACCTGATAATACACTATCTCCAATCTTTGAAACAATGAATATGTATGGGATAGATTTTCATGCACGCCTCTGTTTTTATATGTTGATTTCTCATGTGTATTCATGATGAATATCCTAGAAACTTGACTGGCTGGGTGTGTCAGAGGATTGGGTTGACAATCCCCTGCTTTAAAGTAATGGACCATTATTGTATCGCAGTTTTAACCTTTGTTTTTTTTCAGTTGGGCTATTGCAACACTCCTCATCCATAGGCTGCAGGTGGTCCAAAATACCACAGCTAGGGTGATGCAGAGGGGCATAATCGAAAGGGGCGTCCAGGTTTTCCTGAGGACGACCTCGCAGGACGTCCCGGTGAAGGGGCGGGGAAACCCATATTATCGAAACAAGATGGGCATCCATCTTTCATTTCGATAATGCGATTGGGGACACCCAGATCTTAACATTTAGGTCGTCCCTAGAGATCGTCCTTAGACTTGATCGTTTCTGATTTTCGACGATAATGGAAACTAAGGACGCCCATCTCAGAAACGACCAAATGCAAGCCAGCATTCATAGTGCACTGGTCCCCCTGAAATGCCAGGACACAAACCAGGCACCCTAGGGGGCACTGCAGTGGACTTCAGAAAAAGCTCCCAGGTACGTAGATCCCTTACCTTGTGTGCTGAGCCCCCCCAAAACCCACTCCCCACAACTGTACACCACTACCATAGCCCTTATGGGTGAAGAGGGGCACCTAGATGTGGGTACAGTGGGTTTCGGGTGGGTTTTGAAGGGCTCACATTTACCACCACAAGTGTAACAGGTGGGGGGGGGGGGGGGGGTGGGCCTGGGTCCGCCTGCCTGAAGTGCACTGCACCCACTAAAATTGCTCCAGGGACCTGCATACTGCTGTCATGGAACTGGGTATGACATTTGAGGCTGGCAAAAAATATTTAAAACATTTTTTTGAGGGTGGGAGGGGGTTAGTGACTGGGGGAATAATGGGAGGTCATCCCCAATTCCCTCTGGTGGTCATCTGGTCAGTTCGGGCAACTATTTGTGGCTTGGTCGTAAAAAAAAAGCCCAGGTAAAGTCATCCAAGTGTTCGTCAGGGATGCCCTTTTTTCACATTATGGGTCGAGGACGCCCATGTGTTAGGCACACCCAAGTCCCGCCTTCACTAAGCCTCCGAGAACTTTGGTCGTCCCCTCGACGGAAACCAGTTGGGGACGCTCAAAATCGACTTTCTATTATACCAATTTGGGCGACCCTGTGAGAAGGACGCCCATCTTGTGATTTGTGTCGCATGTTGGGCATCCTTCTCTTTTGAAAATAAGCCTGCCAGTGTCTCTAGATGGACACCTTGTGCCCCTGTTATGGTCGTTGTACTGGGTTTCTGTAAAGCAGAGGGCCTTACTTTGATTTTTCTTTGAGAGGGAGGGCCCTAGTTAGCATTCTGTCCCAGCAGAGTTGGACTTAGAATAAGAATATTTATGAGGAGATTCTATATATTGCGCTTAAAAAAATTGGCACTGAAATCGGTGCCGACTAAGCGTATTCTATCATTTGCACTTAGATATAGGCGCCGATTATAGAATATGCTTAGCCGATATCTGCATGCATCCATTTATGCCAACTAAAACCTGGTGTTGATCATCACGTAGACTTAGGCGCACTGGGCCATATTCTATAACTAGGCGCCTAAATTTTGGAACACCCATGAAACGCCCTTTTTGCCTCATGTTAGAAGTTTGGTGCACATCGTTACAGAATACGCTTAGCGAGTTGTGCACCTAAGTTCTAATCAGTGCTCATTATTGCTTGATACGTGCTGTTATCAGAGTCCACGTCAATTTCGGCACCTAAATCTAAGCGCACTATGTAGAATCCAGAGGTTAGCGCTGGATTTAGTAAGTGACGCCGAGAAGTTACACGACAGAAAGATCCACGCTGAAATCGCATTCTGTAAAGGGTGCTCCACACTAAGTGCCCTTCATAGAATGAACGGCACTTAGCACAGATTCTTGCAACCAAATTGGGGAACAGAAACTTAACACCAGGTTTCACTTGGTGTAAGTCTGTGCGCCCAAAGTTGAGCACGCAACCCCGGAATTCTAGAACATCGTGACAAAATTATGGGCATGCCCCTGACCACCCACACCCCTCACTTGGCCATTCCCCCTTTTTGGTTTTGTGGGAGACTATTTCAGGACACAGTTTTACAGAATACTACACAAATCCACATTAACACCGATAATTGGTATGTGTTGGCTTGTTAAGTGATTTTACACACACATCTCTGTATCGTGCCCAAAATTTAGCACGTGAATTTCGGCAACCATTTTAGAATCTGGGGGTTAAAGTTATGTAAATTAAAGGTTTCCATCATTCTAGTAGATAGATAGGGATGGTATGCCAGAATCTGATGGGTTTAGGAGGGAGAAAACTTTGTTCTCGATGGTTTTTATGTTGATTTTTGTGGGGTTTTTTTTTAATTATTTAATTTTATTTGATTGTAAAGCCACATTTGACCATCTTGATGAAATGATGTATACAACAAAAAGATGTAAATAACCTGGATTTGAAGGATTTTCTACATGGGTTAAACATGAGTGTTTGATAAATCAAACTCCATATTGGCTAAACATAGCACAAATATCAAGATGTACTTCTCAGCTTTTTATTTGAAACATACTTTAAAATAGAAAGCTCAATGAAACTGGCTTAGGAATGTCATCTTATATGCTCTAAGGCATGTTGTTAATACAGGAAACACATTTCTGAAGGAAAACTCCTAATATAGCTTTCCATTTCCTTGAGAAGGCCTCTGAACATCCCAGCTGTCAAAACATATTTTCAGTTGTTTTGTGTTTGAATTGTAACTCTCTGAGGTGGGGTCAAAGGTAGACTAACTGCAGTGACTTGGTTTAGTGTTTGGCCAGACCAGAAAATACAGGTTTACATTTTAAAATACTATGGGCTTCTTTTACAAAGCTGTGGTAGTGATTACCGTGCACTGAATGTGACAAAGTCAATAGGTATTGAGGTGTCTTTTTACTAAGCTGTGACAAAAGCATGCTGAGGCCCCCTTTTACCACAGTGAGTAAAAGGCTGGCTGTTTTTTTTTTTTTTTTTTTAAAGAAATGGCTGTGCAGCAAGTGAAGCACTTGCCGTGTGGCAATTTCAAGGGGAAAGCACTTACCACCACCCACTGAGGTGGCGGTAAGGGCTCCCGGTTACCACTGAGTAAGCACTGGTGCTACAAAAATAAAAATATTTTTGTAGTGCCGGAAATGGCGCACGCTGGGGGTGGGAACCACCGCTGGGCTGCTGCAGTAGCCCGCGTTGGGCTTAACGTCGCTTAGTAAAAGACTCCCTAAATGAGCTTTGTCGCATATGACGAGCTTTTAATCGCTAGTGTGGCTTTGTAGAAGGAGCCTTATGATACCTTATTCAATAAAGAATTCTTTTCAGTGGCATAGAGTAGGAGAACATTTTGAATAAGGTCTGTGTGTGGCTGTGTGCATGTTAGGCGTGTGCACTCAGTCTTTCATTTGTTCTATTTTCTTATTTTCCTGCTTAATAGATAAGGTTTTTTTTTGGGGGGGGGGCATTCCTTTTTTGTTAGTGTGCACTACTCATATAGCAAACCGCAGTCAAATAGCACTCGCTATGTAAGACTAGCAAGCATTATCAAAGAATACAGGTGACCTTTTACGAAAGCTTAGTGAATGCTACTGGAATTAGCATGCACTTAGGGCTAGATTCAGTAAATGGCGCTCAAAAAGCGGCACTCGATGCTATTCTGTAATGGGCCTCAAAGGTAAGCACCAGTTTGGGTGCCAGGACTTATGCCTGCTGAAACCAGGTAGAATTCCTGGCGCCCAAATTGGGCACACATCCCTGTTGTTCTATAACAGTGTGTGCAAATTTTAGGAATGCCCCCGACCCACCCATGCACCTCCTATGGCCACGTCACCTTTTGGGTTGCACACTATAAGATTTGGGTGTACATTGTTGTAAAATAATACACAGCAAAATGTGCCCAGTTCCAGATTGGTGCCAGTTAGCAACCAATTATTGGCGCTAATTGGCTCCTTAGCCAGTTTAATTGGGAGCACATCTTGAATTGGCACCCAATTTTGGGCAGAAATACAATAGAACAAAAACCTTCCAGAGATAATACCACTAAGGGACAGCAAAGGCGACTCAATAAAACGATGATGATTTATTGGTCAAGAAGAACGACTAAAAGCCATATGGGACGGGGCGCCGGAGAATGAAAGCTGTGGGATTTTTGGTGGATAACCTCAGATAAAACTTGACATACTTCATTACAGCAAGCGATATTGATAGACCCATCCACACAACATAGGAAGACTCCTGAAGCAGGCCAGTGGGCCAAAACACAGCCGTGTCGAGTCATTGTTGACCAATAAATCTTCTAGACCAATACAGCATCATCTTTTTATTGAGTCACCTTCTCTGTCTCTTTAGTATGCGCTAATTCCATTAGCATGCACTAAGCTTTAGTAAAAGGATCCCATAGTTAGTGTATGTCATATTTTTTTGTGTGTTAAAATTTTTGCTTTGTTTTTTTTTTTTCCCTATCATTTTGTTTTGAATTTGGCATGGAAGGTGTACAGTATCATTTGCATTTCCTGTGTCACTTTTAACTGCATATCCCTAATGTGTACATCCCCCCCCCCCCCCCCCCCCCCAAAGGATTCATTTTCTTATGGACTTGTTTACACACATTTCCTGTAGCTGTTAAAGGAAAATTAAGGAAGTAAATCTATAAAGCATGGAAGGTGTACAGTATCATTTGCATTTCCTGTGTCACTTTTAACTGCATACCCCTAATGTGTACATCTGTGTACATTCCCCCTCCCCCCCCCCCAAAGGATTCATTTTCTTATGGACTTGTTTACACATATTTCCTGTAGCTGTTAACGGAAAATTAAGGAAGTAAATCTATAAAGCATTTTCTATCTGTGTTCCA